>NW_024514876.1:651169-1188266 GCF_017590135.1 Pyrgilauda ruficollis | reverse complement strand
GGGGGGGGGGGGGGGGGGGGGGGGGGGGGGGGCTGGCTCCAGAATAAAGTTTATTTATTCTAGTGCCTGGCTCGTTATTCTTCTGGGGGTACCGGGGAGGAGGGGGAGCAGGGGTGGGGAGGAGGTGGTCAGGCTGTGGCACCCCAAGCCCTGTTTGGGGTGGGGTGTTCTTTGCTGCAGGAGGGCAGCCCAGGGCCCCCCATATTGCTCTCCGTGACTGCTCATCCCCAAAGGCTGGGACAGAACCCTTCGGGGTCCCCCCCAGTACCCTAAAGCTCGGTCCTTCCCACCCCACTGCCACAGTCATGTCCCTCTATGCCAGGGGCCAGCCCTGATGCATTTGTGACACTCCCAGCACGGGGTCTGGGGGCAGCCCTGGCCTCCCCCGTGCCGGGCTGGGGGGTCAGGGGTGTTCCTGCCACTGCGCAGGGATGGGACCTGTTTATTTTCTTTTTGTCCGTATTTTTTTTCCAGCAGCTGCCGGGTGAGGCCTGTCCGCCGCCCACAACAGGAACCGGGGGGCAGCGGGGCACGGCCCAGCCCGGCCCGGCAAGGGCCGAGACCCCTCTGGGCCCGGAGATCCGCTGTCACCGCCGGGCTGAAAGCGGCCACAGCTCGTCGCAGCCGGTCACACGGTGAGGTCCCCCCGCGGGTGGGGACCACAGGGTCCCTCCGCAGCCCCCGCCGGCTGCCCGGGCGCCGGGCCCCGCTCCTGCGGCCTGCGGCAGCAGCCGGGCCGGGCCGGGGGCCCCTTGCGCAGGAGGTGGGCGAGCTCGGCCAGGCTGAGCAGCGCCGAGACCAGCCCCACCACGAAGTAGAAATGGATGAAGACGGTTTTCTCGGTGGGGCGGGAGACGAAGCAGTCGACGCGGTGCGGGCAGGGCCGGCGGCGGCACACGAAGAGCGGCTGCACCCTGAAGCCGTAGAGCAGCGCCTGGCCCAGCAGGAAGCCCAGCTCGGCGGCGATCCGCGCCACCACGCTGCCCACATAGAAGGGCTGCAGGCGGCGGGCCCGCTGGCCGGGAGCCCCCCCGCGCCCCGGCTTGGCCGCCTGGTGCACGGCGAAGATGACGAAGAGAGCGGCGGGCGCCGAGAGCACGACGATGTGGAAGACGAGGAAGCGATAGTGCGAGATGGGGAAGGCGGCGTCGTAGCACACGGGTTTGCAGCCCGGCTGCTGCGTGTTACACACGAACTCCTCCTGCTCGTCCTCGAAGACGTCGCTGCCCACGGTGGCCAGGACCAGGATGCGGAAGAGGAGCATCACCACCAGCCAGAAGCGGCCCACCATGGGCGAGTGCTCCTGCACGGCGTCCAGCAGCGAGCTCAGGAAGCCCCACTCGCCCATGGCCGCGCTGCGGGAGCGGGGTCAGCGCTGGGGGGACGCAGGGACCGCCAGGTCGGACCCCGGTGGCAGCACAACCCCTCCAGCTCTCCATCCCCGCGCCATTCCCAAATGGGAGGGTGCCAGGCACTGCCAGGAGTGTCCCCAGGCACCTGCTGTGTCCAGGACTCGCTCCCCCAGGGATGTGTCAAAGGACACCAACGGAGGCAGGACCAGCAGATTCCCCATCCCCAGTCACCCGCTGTGTCCAGGACTCGCTCCCCCAGGGATGTGTTCAAGGACACCGACAGAAGCAGGACCAGCGATTCCCCATCCCCAGTCACCCGCTGTGTCCAGGACTCGCTCCCCCAGGGATGTGTCCCAGGACACCGACAGAAGCAGGACCAGCGATTCCCCATCCCCAGTTCCCTGCACAGCTCGGCCTGGCTGAGCTGTGCCCCCGCTACAGCCCCGTACCTGCGTGGGCTGCGGTTCCCGGTGTGCCAGCGCTGCTGCTGCCGGCTCTCCAGGGCCGTCCAGGACTGTCCAGTCTCTTTGTCCAGCTGGGATGGGATAATGGTCCCACAGCCACGCCTGGAGTCCTTTTAAAGGGACAGAACACCCGCGGGGCGCCCGGAGGGAGGGAAGGGCTCGGCGCTGCTGGTGGGGCTCAAGGACAAAAGCTGCCCTGCCCAGGGCCAGCAGCTCCCAGGTTGAGAGAGGGTTGGTGGCCCCCCCAGTGCAGAAATGCCCCCAAACTTTGTCCTTCCCAAACCCACAGGGCCTCAGGGTGCCCAGGCCACAGCACTCGGTCCCCAAAAGACCCCCCCACTGCTGGCATCACCCCCCTGACACATCAGAGCCTGGCTACCCCCAGCCCTGCAGTGCCTGGGGGATGCTCACAGCTGGCACCAGCCCTCTGCCCCAGGACGCTGTGCCAGGGCTGTTGGGGGTCCCATGGATCTTCCCAGTTTGTCCCCAGCTCTGGCACGTGTAGACTAATCCCTACAAAATCCTGTGTGGCACGGCCAGGGCTCCTGCCAGCCCCTGCCCAGTGCTGACAGCATTTGGTGAGCTCTCAAATCCCCTTTCCAGTAATGGGAACAGAGCCCTGGAAAACTCAGAGCCCCCCTCACCCCTTGGGGAAGTGCAAAGTGCCTGATGCCCCAGAGCCCAGCTCCCATCCCAACAGCATCCCCATCCAGCATTTTGGGATGGGAAACTCCTGGTTTGGACTCCGTGGTGCACTCTGTTCCCAGAGCTCTACATCCACACGAGGGTGATGGCAGAGCTCAGAGAGCAGCCCACAGCCCACCCGTGGCTCTGTCTGCAGCAAGAGGAGCTGTAAATAGCCCGGCCTGCAGAGGGGACGCGCCGGAGACGCTCTCCAGAGCCAGTGGAAAATCTGACAGAGCTTTCCACACTTGACTGGGTTCCAGCAAAGCACCGATAGCACGGGGGGCCCTGGGGTTTCATGGAATGGTTTGGATGGGAAGGGAGCTTAGAGCTCATCCAGTCCCATCCCCTTCCACAGGCACCTTCCACTAGAGCAGGATGCTCCAGCCTGGCCTTGGACACTTCCAGGGATGGGGCAGCCACAGCTGCTCTGGGCAAGCAGCTCCCCCCGTGCTGGGGACCACAGGGGTGTTCACAAGAATTCAGCTGTGGAGCCACAGTGGCCACAGCCAGTGGGGAAGTGGCCAAGCAGCCCAGCACCCCCAGAAATTGTGCCACGCCCTCTGTTCTGACACAGGGAGGGCTTAGCACAAGCTCTGCAGTTGTTATTTCCCAAAAAAATGCACAGTGAAGTGAAGAAAATAAGTAAAAACTTTTATTAGACACATACTTAAACAAACAAACTCAGGACAACAAGAACAAACACAGAAATATTTACATAGTGAAGGAATAGTGCTGGAAAAATGACTTCAGCTCACCTGTGTTGGGTGGTAGAATTCAAAATTGATGTACTTTAGTACTATAAGATATTTCAAGAGGGATGTATAAATTTTAAAGGATCTGGCATGTTCTAAAGTCAACTTTAACACTAAAATGACCACAAAGTGTCAAATAATGGGGAAGAGGGAAGTGTGGCAGTACTTGCTGGGCACGTGGCTCCAGTGTTCACCAAAAAGGGGATGTTCCCGTTTAAAAAAAAATCTAACTTGCTTAAAACCAAGAAAAAACCAGCTCTGTTCACCAGTAATGAACAGTTTTGGAGTGGCTCACATTTGGTGAAGATTTCCTAGGCTGAGATGGTCTTTGGTGGGAGCTCTGGAGCGCTGCCGAAGGCTTGTTGTGGATCTGGAGTTGAAAATTTTCCTAAGAACTCAAAACAGATCATCCTCAGAGGACTCCTCCAGGTACTGGACAGGTTTTTTGGCACGGCCAGGCCTGGCACGGGGCTGAGGTGCAGGGCTTTCATCACCAGCGCCAATGGTGAAGGTGTCTTCCTGTACCTTGGATTTCTGGAGGGAAAGCAGGAAAGGAATCATGGATGTGAGCACCCACAGGGAACACCATGAGCAGCACACGCCTGCTGTGCCATGGGGATGGTGGGAGCAGACCAAGGGTGTGTGACCCTTGTGGGGGAAAGGTTCTTATCCCAGAGGGTGCTGGGCACTGCCCAGGCTCCCCAGGGAATGGCCACAGCCCCAGGCACAGCGTGGGATTGCTGGGGTGTCCCGTGCAGGGCTGGGAGTTGGACTCTCTGATCCTTGTGGGTCACTTCCAGCTCAGAATATTCCACAATTCCATGACCCCCCTCTTCCCCATTCCCCACACCCGGGTAGAGGTTTGACCTCCACCAGCTTTTCCTGACAGAAGAACCCACCCCACACTCTGCAGTTCCCTCATTGCACAAACCTTTGATGCAACAGATTTGGCAGGCTTTGAGCCAAAATCCGAACCAGAATCCGAATCCAGAGAGCTTGGCTGCCTCTTGACAGCCTTCCTCCCCTTGGCGTTGTCACCCTGGGCGTGCAGGGGTCCCTCCTTGGCTGCTGGCTTGGCTTTGGGTGCAGCCTTTTTCTTGGCCAGGATATCCATGATGGAGGGCTGGTTGTCTGGAACAGAGCACGGTGTTAAACCCCTGTTTTGCTCCTCTCTCGTTCCCAGTTTGGGAATTTCTTCCAACAGAAACAGGCTCTGTGCTGCTGAGGGGTCAGTGCACAGGTCGTCTCTGTTTGAAGCTGGGTTTTCTAGAAAGATCTCTCTTCCACAGATGGTGAGGAATGAGGTTGTTTATCTGCTCAGTTCCACTACATTTAGAGGATCAAATTAAAGTGTCCCCAAAGCAATTTACAGACTATTTCAGATTGAAAAGTCCTGATCTCTCCAGGCTCCATAACCCATCTCAGACCTTCACAATCCTGCACAGCAAGGAAGGAATTTCCCAAACACTCAACTCATTCCTTCTTACCTATATTTTCACTTTTTAAAAGAGCATCTTGAAGCACAGCTTCCAGTTCAGCTCATTTCAGGCCATTTCTGAGTGATAACATGCTTTCTCAATTTAGGAGTGGAAGTAACACTATTTTCCTGCTGGGATCAACACCGAGTTGATTCCATTTGGAATACACAAAACAACGTCAAAGTCTGGGGTTTAAAAATCCCTGAGTCAAATGCTGGAGATGGATCCAGCATTGAATAGATCAAACTACCCCCAAAAACTTGCCTGCTTTCTTCCCAAAAAGACACGAAGTAGGACATTGACTTCAAGACACAAATTCCACTCGGATTATCCCTGCCAAGTATTACATAGCACTGTAGGAAGCATTCACTTTTCCTGTTCCCAAACTAAAATTCCCTCCCTCCTAGCATGTCCAACATGAACTAGAACACGATATGTTTGGAAACAGACCTCAAACATGACAACCAGAGAACCTCTGCCACAAACCTCAGATCTTTGCTGAAATGCAAACTCCAGTTGCCCAGGCCCTGGAAGGCCAAGCGAAATCACTCGGACTGTTTCCCACAGGAATTATAATTGTTCTCTAAAACTGAAGTTGCTGAGCTGCCCTTACCCTTGGTGGCTCCAGCCTTCTTGGCTGCAGCAGTTTTTTTGGGCACGGCCTTGGTGCTCGGCACTGGGACGGATGGAGCTGCAGGAGCCTGGCTCACCTTGTCCTCAGGGACATCTTGGACTGGAACAGGATAAGGAAAGCAGAAAGTCAGCCTGAAACAGCCAAATTATCCCCTCTGCTCTTCCCTGTGCACTGCTGAGGGATTATAGAGCAATGCACGTGGTTTAGAGGTCTCACACTCACCAGGAACAGCACTTGGCACTGCCTTTTGCTTGGGAGCTTTTGCTGCTTTTTCAGTGGTTTCCCTGGAAAACAAAACCCCAAGTTTTTAATTCAGTTTATGAGGCACTAAATAGGGGAATTAAAAAAAAAAATTGTTTTTAACTTCTGTGTAGCATTAAGTACAACTAATTTCCAGTGATTATGGAAAAATACTCACTTGGGAGCAGGTTTGGGCTTGGGAGGAGTCTTTTTCTTAGAGTTTGTGTCCAATTCAGAGTTGCCTTCACTGTCACCCTGGAATTCAGAGTCCTCATCTGAGCTGGAGTGATCTGAGTCTGAAATGACCATGGGCTTGACTTTGGCTGATGGAAGAACACAGAAGTGTTATTTTACACATTTGGCAAAATGCAGCTCTGTTGATTTTTCAATATTTTAGCTACAGTTATTAAAAAATAAAGATCTGAATAAAAACAAGCAGATGCTGAGACTGCCAGGGAGAAGACTCCAAATGACAAAGTGTGTTCTGTCATTTGGAGCCTTCCAACCTCACCCACAACACATTTAATGTGCCAAGACAGTTGTGTAATTAAACCAAATAACCATATTTCTCTAGTTGCCCATTTCTGCTTTTCCTTGAAAATGTGCACAAATGGTAGAAATATTTAATAGTTTCTGACAGTAAAATAAAGAAGCCTTTACAAGATGATTTCTAAATGTGATCTGAGGCTCTGGGAAGTCCCAAATAGTCTGTACCATTTACTCCTCCACAAGGAGAACCATCCTTCTCCTGCATCCATGTCCTCACTCACCTGCTGCCTGGCGAACCACTCGCTCTCTTTGAGGAGGTGCTTCAAAGTCAGACTCTGAATCAGACCCTGAGTCAGACCAAGGGTTTCGTTTCTTGCCTTTCTTTAATGGCTTGAAAGGCAGAGTGGCCTGTCTCTTGGCTCCTGAAAAATATTGGGAGGCAGGATGAACCAGCAAACTTCCATGTATAGTTCAGGCTCAGCAGTTCAAGCTCAGCTTAGAAATACACTGAATTCAGAGGATTGTGGCTTAAACAAAAAGAAATAGGAATCTATCCTGCTTGACTGTTATCCAGGATCACTTTCTCACCTAGTTTTTCCAAAACTACTGATCCTAGATGTTGCTCTCACCACCCTCAGGAAGAGGTCAGATAACCAAACTGACAACCCTTTCTGTCTTTTCCTTGGAGGAAATAACATCAAAGCATTTACCTTGCTCAGTCTTCAGCTTCTGCGCTAATCTCTTCTTCAGGCCTGCATTCTCCTTCTCTCCGGATGTGTTTTCATCCTGATTCTCATCAAATTCAGTTTTTTCACTCTGCAGATGCAAGCAGATACCAAACAGTGAGTCAGCTCACAGAAAAGAGGCACATGGGGTAATGGAGGAAGGAGCTGCTTATTTTAGCCGTGTAAAAGTAGTGGTACAAGAAACCTAAGTCTGTGAAATAAACTGTGTGTAGAATTGATTACAGACAGGATCTACAAATTGGACAGGATCTGCCCCCAAATCAGGTGACTTAAAAGGCAAAATCCAACATTAACAAAAACAGGAATTCTGGCCCCACTCCTGAGCACTCTGGTCCTGCAGCAGCTGTGTGCTGGCTCTGGGGGGGATGGGGATGCAGGACAGGACAGGGTGGGATAAAAACAAAAGCAGGAGTTATTTGGAAAAACTGCTGGGTGGAATCATGTGGAGGAAAAGAGTGACCTGTGTGGCTTCCAGGATCAAACAGGTGAAGGGATGGGTTATAGCTCTCTGTTGGAAATGGCTGAATGACACAATTTTAACTAGTCCTATAAAAAGAGTTCAATCTTTTTTATCTCCTTGATACAGAGAACAATGATGGCATTAAGTGGGTGAAAGCATTGCTGGATATGTAAAGGCTGTTCTGGAGAAGGGAATGTACTGGCTGTGCTTCCTGCCTGCTAGAGGGTTTATCAAATTCCCAAGACACCTGGAACAACCTTACTTGCATCCACCCCCCTTTCTGAGCTACCAGCCCATCCCTGGCAGTGAAATGTGCCAAAAATTTCCCTCTAAGCCACCTCCTGATATGTGAGTCTGTTCTCCTTCAGACTGAGATACCCCTATTCCCAGTGCTTCTCAAATCCTGAGGTCCTGTCCCTCTCCTTGAACAACAGCTTCAACAGGACAAGTCCAGCTAACAAGGAGTCACATTTTTTAAGACTGTATGGAAGAGGATGTGAAGGAAGATCGAGCATTTGGAATGTTCCTTTTTACCTTTACTTTCTTTTTAGTTTTCTTCTCTGCCTCTGCCTTCATCTCAGCAGTGATCCGAGGAACAACCCTGATGCCATGAGGGGATGGCATTACTTCTGCCAGCTGGGCCTTCTTCACCTTTGCTTTCCCTCCTTTCACCTTCAAAGGTTTGCCAACAATCCCTGCACTCTCATCCTGTGCTTGCTTGGCCTCCACTACCTGCAGAGGGGAGCATAAAATAACACAAAAAAATACAAAAGTCAATAAAGGGCTGGTGGATAAGATGAGGGAGTTGATTTTCTGCACTGAGCATTGACATACATCGAGTTCTTCAATGAAGGCAGCAAGGTCTTCCTTCCACAGGTCAGAGGGACTCTTGCGCTTAAGGTCTTCCAGCTCCTTTTCCTAAAGGGAATCATAGATAAAAAAAATCACATAAAAATCATTAGCAACACATTTCAATCCAAAAAGAAACTGTATAACACATAATATATTGTAAATATAATGCTTTTATAAGGAAAGGAAGGCACATACTTTGTTATCCCTCTGCTTGCAGAGCTCATCTTTCTTCTCCTTGGTCAGATACCACAGGGGCATGTTCAGCAGGTAGTTGAAGTCTGGGCCAGAGGCTGCAGCTGATTCTTTGTCATTCTCTTCCTCCTCCCCCTCCTCTTCATCCTAAATATGGATTTGAAACAAACATAAGTCAATAAAAACCCTGACACACATGGGTAGGGCTACTGATCAAACACGGAACCTCTTGAATCCTGCTAATTGAAAAGCAACTTGAGCCTCTCTAAGGATTACAAAGCCTCAGAGCTTGGGGCCAGTTTGGGCATATTCAGAGGATGACTGAGGCATTACCTTGTTCTGAGACTCCTTCCAAGCCTTCACCGGATCAGACTCGTACCCTCTCTGGATAAGAACTTGAATCAGCTCTTTCTTGGGTTTGTTTTCTGCAAACAGACATTTCAGGATTGTCACTCAGTGCCCACTACCAGTTGCTGTTAGGAGTGACAGATGAGCTTCACAGTTTGGATCCTGTGGTTGTAGCTGCTCAGCATCCTACAGAGCTCCAAACCAGCCTTTCCACATCACAGCAGGGACATGTGGAAGAGCCTGAACAACACCTGGAAAACTCCTATTTAGCAGGAGATTTGTCTGGGAAACAGACAAACAAACATTGCTCCTGCACCAGCCAACAATGTTAATATTTTTCTTTGTTTCCATACATGCATTTCCCCTGTTTTAACTAGTTTTTGAACTTGGGGAAAAAAAGGTATGATGGTATAAAACAGGTTTCATCCTGACAGGCAGGTGGAGAAAAAAACCCTTGATAGCATGGTATAGCTTGCACCTCATTAGACATTACCCAGGAAATTTATGCTCTAAGTGCTCAACCACTGGAAATGCTTCAGCTGGAATTTGCTCCTTTTTAAGGTATCAGAAGCCATCAACCATGAGACACAAATACAAATGAAACCAGCTCTGGCAGCCTTGGAACTACTTATTACAAAAAAAAAAAAAACCCAAGAAAATGCATTTCAGGGGAATTATTTCTCTTCCAGAGTTCAGTCAGACAGACTCGAGCTGCTGGGATTACTGGGCTGCCTTCAGACACAAACCACAAAGCATCTTATGACACGTTGTCTGGCCGCATCCTCCGTGAAGGCGGCAGAACACAGCCCAGCTTTTACACCGAGGGGGAAAAGTTGATTGAAAAATGTGAATGTTGGGAACAAAGGTCTGCTTCTTTTTCTAGCTCATGATTCTCAGATGTTGCTGTTTGAGTATCATCTAAGTTTGAAACCTCCAGTCCACTGAGAACGTGATTTGGAGTATTTTTGCAGAGGTTCACCAAGATAATGGAGAAAGATACAGATTCTTGAGAATGCATTAAACAGCCAACACTGCCCCTTTCTAAACCCACAAATAATTAACTCTTACTCCTACCAAGTCAAAAATAAATGGGAATTATTGCTAAACTATTAAAAAATTATCTCAAAAATTCTCAAACACAGAGCAGGAAAGCTGCATAAGTATCCCATTGTCATTATTATGTGTATAATACACAGACCAAGGATACTCTGTGAAGCATTTTCCTCTCAGATGTCACAAGAACAGAGATAAGCCCTGGTGTGGTTTGTAAAAAGCAGCCTGGGGCTGAGGGGGTGCTGACAGAGCTCAAGAGATCACCCAGTTCTCCCAGTTGCAATCCCAGTCACCAAGAACAACATACCAATGACAATTTTGCCATCTATTTTCTCCAGGATGAAGCGAGCCTGGTTGCTCAGCTTTGCAGACTCAGCACCCAGCATCCCAATAAGCCATTCCTTCCTCAAACTGTAATATCGGAGCCGCAGTTCAAAGAACTCCTTAAGAATATCCTGGGGAGAGTCGTATTTCTTGAGAAAGCCGACATGGTCAAAAAGAACCTGGAGGAAAATGAAAGAACACGGGTGTTATGATGGTAAAACTGATTCCAAACCAGCTGAAAATTACCTGTAACACAGGTGTGATGGTACCGCTGAATTATTAACCAACAAATTATCAAATCTCAGTGTTGTTCTAGAAACTACTTCAGTTTGTGAGCACAGCAGCAGAGACAATTTTAGAATTTCAGTAATCTTGAATACAAGCAGTAGAGTTAAGGTTACTTGAATCTTAGAGCTCTGTGCAAGACAAACATCTCACATCAAAGCTTCACACATTGTCAGGAACCAGACGTTCAGTGCCCCTGCTGCTGGCTCACAGAGCTCTGCAAACTGTGATTTCAGATCATTTTGCCTCCTTCAGGCAAACCATCCACTCTGGACCCACTCCTAAGCCAGCTCTTGACCTTTGAAAGCTGATTTAAAACCAGTAACAGCAGAAAAATCGAAGTGAATAGGTTACTGCCAAAGAGGATTTTTGTTTCACGCAACGACTGCAGCTGTCCACAGAGTCTGAGTTAAACCAAAAATTCCTTCAGCAAAATCTGTCACGTACCATGGAGTTGCATGTTAAACTTGTTTGGAGTTTGAAGACCTTATGCAGCCCCACAGCTTCAGCTTCTGCTAGTTTATCTTCATTCATCTTCACCACAAACCTCACCGTGGTGTCTGTGTGATATTCTTTGTAGTCTGTGATTAGAGGGGGGGTCTTCTCAGTCCCATTCAACATTGGCTCCAGAACCTGCTCTTTATATGTCTGAGGAAAGAAACACAGTCAGATCCCAAACCCACTACTCATTTTTGCTTTAAAGAGCAAACTATACATTCCCAGAGCAGATTCCCTGTTTATTACCTGTGTCCATGTTCTGACAGGCAGCTCAGTGATCTCAATGGTTGTAGAATCAAGGATGGACACTTCACCACTTATCACGTACTGATTAGGCCCCAGCTCATCTATGGTGCCTTTGAAATTCTTGTAACTGGGAAGCTGAGGAGCAAAAACACTGGATTCAGCTTTGTGTGGATGCCTCTTTTTTTAAGTATGCCCAAAAAATGCTCAATATGAGCTCAATAAACTAATAAGCAAGACATTTGATTTTTAATTATATTATTTACCATTGGCAGTGGATCTTCTCCATCCATCAGCCGACGGATATTGTTAACAACTTCTCTGATGTCAAAGTTGGGGATTTTACAGGCCCAGCCAGTACCAATCCCTTCAGCCCCATTGACCAGCACCATTGGAATGATGGGCATGTACCACTCTGGCTCCACACGCTGGTTGTCATCATAGAGGAACCTCAGGATGTTGTCATCCATTGGTGGGAACACCAAGCGTGCCAGGGGACTGGAACAGAGAAGGGAATTTAAGCCCAAATTCTTGTTACAGAACATGATTGCCATGCAAAAAGAAAGCTCCTTAATTTTTATTATCCCACCCAAATTTCTCCCTTTGGTTCTGCTTTCATTTTCATATGCTCTGCACTGATAGCCACGTTTCCATAATGGAATCTAGCACCTGAATCTCACTTCAATTGTTGCTACTCTGAGCATGCAAGTATAGCCAGCCCAAAGTTTTAAAGAGAAAAATCCAATTTGTTTTTCATTCTAATTGCTGTAAAATTGAGTCCTTTAGTAAAGTAAGAACTTTAGAATGCTGACCTGAGCATGGTGAAGATGTATCGAGGGCTGGCAGAGTCTTTGCCTCCGTGCAGCCTCGTGCCAAACTGACCAATGGGCTGGAGCAGGTTGAGGTTGTTGCTGCCCACAAAGTTTTGGGCCAAGTTAATGATGGTCATCATCAGTGCAGCCTGCAATAAAGGAGGTGCAAAGCTGAACATGCAGAATGGTTCAGGGGATGGACAAAGTAAGGCAACATTCACACCAAGAACTTAACTGACACAGAGGATAAACTCAATTGATGAAAAACTGGAAGAAACTCAAGGAAAATGCATCCCAAGACCACCTGAAATGTTCTAATGACCCATGTCTTTATCTGTTGCTGTCCACCTGCTCTGAAACCTTCAGTGAAAGATTCTGTCAGTCTCCACAGAGAACCTTGTGGTAGTGCTTAACTCTTCCTGACCCAAGCAGAAATGTTATTAACATCTGCCTAAGCCCATCACAAATTAAGGAGGGTTTTCTTGTTCCACTTTTTGAGTGAACTATGCTTCCATGAAGAACAGGACAGGCAGAGTGATCAATGTCAGATTAATTTAATACCAAATAATTAATTGTGGAAACAGCTAAACAGCAACTTCCATTTGGTGTACACACTCAAACATCTAATTCTGCTTTAGAGGCAACACAACTCACACCAACAGAAGGGCTTTTTGCCTTTTTTTTTGAAGTGTTTTGCACATCCAGGCAGGTTCTTACCTCACCATGGTGGTATGAGGACATCTCAGCGACAGAACCAGCCAGCTGAGCAACCTTCACCTCCCGTTTATCGTTTCGTTTGAAACAGGTGAACAAAACCTTCCTCTGACCTGGCTTCAAACCTGTATGAAAATAGAAAAGACCTCGTGGTTAGAACATGTGATGTGATGCACTTGGCTCTCTAGAGATGCAAGAACTACTTAAAGATTCTCTGCCAGCTGAGTAAGGTACTGGCAATAATATATTACAAAATGGACAAGACATTTCATCCAAAGATAAAAAAAGTCTTAGACAGCAGAAACAGACTTCAGGATACTGACCCAGAAACCTCAGCATGTTCCCTGGCTCTGATGTGACATCAAACACCCATTTCCTCAGTTCTGGGGATACACCATGCAGAATCATGACTTAGAAATCACTTACCATCAACCAGTGATGGGATTGATCTCTCATTATCTGAGTTTGAGAACAGCACTAACTCCTTGTTGATGAAGTCATTGTATGTCAGGTAATCAGTGTTTTTCCCATACAGGTATTCCTAAGAAAAACAGAGAGGAGATTGCCTTAATTTTAACAGGGCCTAATAATTTTCTTGGCTAGTTTCAATGAAATGGGAACTCCTTCTAAGACCAGCTAAATACAGCTCAAGTGATGACACCCTTTGCATGGCAAAGGGAAACACTTCCCAGGATGCATTATTTCCCCCATTTTGGGGAAAATAAAGACTTCATTTGCCTCTGCTTGTGTTATCATTTTCCTGTTGATACAGCAACTTGAAAGATGAGAGTTAAAAATGAAGTTGACAGTTGGATAATTGACAATGAGGCTACACTGATAAGATGAGAGAAGAAGCTGCTCTGCAAAATCCTGACACGTTTTCAACGTTCTATAATCCGGACCTGACTCACTGACTGAGCTGTGTGCAGCTCTGGAGTGCTGGGATGAAGCTGAGAACAGCCCCAGGCAGAGACTGGAAACCAGTTTCCTTATAAACATAAACCTTTTACCTCTGGTAGACCATGCAGCTTCCGTTGTCTTCTATCCTCCATGAAATTAGTCAGCCATTCCTTTCTCTCTTCTATCTTCTTCTTGCTAAAGGCCTGGATGTTACAAAATGAAAAGTAACTCAATTCCAGAACATTCTGTGGTTGTGCACTATTGGATCACTTGAGAAAAAGGAAGAGCTTACCCAGGAGAACAACATGCTAAACAGGCTGATTTAAGAGCCCAAGAAATGCAATAAAAGGGTTCTGTAGCTAAACATATTAAGAGCATAATTTCCACCACTCCATAGAAGACAGAGTAGTTAGGTTTACATTTATAGATTTTTAATATAATAACAGAAGACTAAAGCAGATTTGAGAGGAAATTAATACTTTGGGGAAGAACTTGATGTTTTAGCATCGCCTAACAACTCTGAATATTTAAGAATCAAAGATCAGCTAAGGTGAAGTTCACAGAAACAAGAACTGTTTTAATCCACCGCTTTGCACTGAGGGAGGAAGGGAAGATCTAACTTGGAGAAAACTGCAGCAGAATACACAGAAAAATGTTGAAGGAATATTTACTATTGTGTCTGAAAATGTCAATTGGTTTGCAGTGATTAGTTTGTTCCAAGCTATATTTAAAGCCCATCACTAAAAGGGTACTCTTGCCCTGAGGTTGAGGGGCAGATTTGATGCTCCTGGTTTCAACTAAAGCTGTAGCCTTGGTAACAGAGATTGTCTCCAGCCCAAAGGCCTCCAAGAGCATTTTAAGAGAAAATACAGAGCACTCTACAAGGTGAAATACCAAAGGTAGTAAGTCAGCAATTAAATCAAGTGTTAGTTACCAGGGTGATCGCAGCATCATCTTCAGGCCCAGAATATTTGAAGCCAATTCGGTGTTTTGCCATATCTGCAAAGTATTCTTTGGCTTCCTTTGATGTGCTGGTACCCAAACCTGCAGGGACAGGAGAGGTAATCCTAATGACTTTTTGTCTAAATTAAGTTCCAATTCAAAGAAATATTTTTCTATGCTCAGTTTTTGTGATGCATCATATGAACATACAGTGTGAAGATATCTTCCTGAAAACTTAAGTTACTTCAAAACAAGATGTATCACAAAAATCATAAAAACTACAATTAAGTGAGCAGTGGCATGTAGTAGTTTTGGATTTTTGTAATTCCTGTAGCTATCTGAAATCTAATTGGAATATCATAGGAGGGAAGAGACTTGGAGGACACCCAGTCCAAATCCTTTCTGCAAAGCAGGATTGACTGCATCAAATCATCAATGCTCTCACTTGGATCAGTTTCACCACGTTAAGTTTTTACAAACCTTTGTAGTACTTGATTTTCCATGAGTTGTAGTTCTGTGTACTGGCTTTCCATTCTTCAAACTCAGGAATGCTGTAGAATGCAATTTCTTCTTTGTTTTTAAAAGCCTACAATGGACAAACATTTTAACTGTGAAATGAAAGGCATTTTTGGGCAGTGGATCCTCAGTCATTCACCTCATCTTCCCACAGCCCTCACCTTTATGATGGGAGTAATGAATTCCTCCAAAAAATTGTGTCTTAGAAGAGATGGCCAATTGTGATGGATGAAGTTAATCAGCAAACCTTTGATGTGTGATCCATCCTGATCCTGAATTATAAAAGAAAAAACCAAACCATATTTTATCATGGAATGATGGAAATGACAATTGTTGGCTTAATAGTAAATGACTCTGTAATTTCAGCTAACTGACCCTATTAACTTTCACCTCTGAAAAGGTGGCCATGTGTTAATTGCTGAAAATTAAGAGAAACAGAGAAGGTATTCTTGGTGAAAAAAGGTGTCAAGGACTGGTCAAGGACTTTGAATCAGCAGAATGGAGAGGCAGTGTTTAGCTGTTTGATGTAACTCACCATTTTACTTTTTTGTGGCTGAAAAGACATTTAGACCCACAAAAATGTAAAATGGGAAAAAGAAACACAGAGAATTGGGTACAACAATAGCAGCAGTTAGAGAAATATTTTCTTCCTCTCTATTTATTTAAGTGCTAATTGTTATCTTCTCCCAACTTTCAATTTTAATGAACCTAACCTGATCTGTCATGATCATAATCTTTCCATAGCGAAGACTTTTTAAAGATTCTTGATCTTCATAGTTCTTTTTATACTGCAAACCCACAATCTTGATGATGTTGTTGATTTCAGCATTTTCCATAATCTGAAAGAGATCACACAGAATAAAAACTTGTCTTTCAGACTCAAAATGTAACTCAAGAAAGTAAAAAGTTAGTGACTAATTGGCTGAGTGCTGTCCTGCTGGGGGTTTTTTGCTGTTTAGAAACTTGTAATTTCTAATGGTTAAATTAGTCTAGATAATTCAAAACATTTTCCAATCTACAACATGAACATTATCCCCTCAGGCAAATCACTAAACAGGACTTAATCAATATTCCTACTTAACCAGTGAGGCAGGATCAAGATGAAGGAAGACTCAGGTGTTTAAGGCATTGCTCCTTGGAGTTCCAGTGCTCCAGGTGCAGCTGCACCAACTCATTGCACAAATCACACCACACCTTCCAACACGTAACTGTAACCATTTTCCAACCAACCTGCTTATGAGAAGCTTCCCTGACATTGAGGATTTTCCCACGAAGAGGAAATACTCCATATTTGTCTCTACCAACCACTCCCAGACCAGAAACAGCCAGAGTTTTGGCTGAGTCTCCCTCAGTCAGGATCAGTGTACAATCTAAAGAATTCTTGCTGCCTAAAAAAAGAAGAAAATCGAGTCAGTTTTCTACTTGAGAAATGAAATCCAAGGCTGCACATTCACGACTGAACAAGTATAAATAATCTTTTAAGGCAGTTTTTTTGGCACTGCACACAGTAAATGGGGATAATGTAAATGTAAATGGGACTGCAAAATGGGAGTAAAACTATAATGACAGGTTTTCTATTCTCACTTCTTCTTAGGAGACAAATCTTTTGTTCAACGAACAAGTTTTAACTGTTTTTCAATGAACTGGTTACAAAGGATGTCAAACACTTACCAGCATCGTTGGCATCATCCAGTTTAGGAACACCCTTAATCTTAGAATGTTTCACAGCTGAACATTTCTTATTCAGCTGGTTCTGAGCTTTAAATTTTACCCAATTTAGGATACTTTCAACAATGCCACAGCCAACTGCCTGCAATACAAAACGCAATCCAAAGTTGTGGGAAAAGCCTCAACAATGACAGAAACTTTTGTTACATATTTTTTACAGACATCTTGACTGCCCATGTACATCAGGACTTACACCCTTAATGAATTTTTCACTCAGTTTACAGGTAGAGCCGAAGTTCTTTGCCTGCAGAGTCATGTTCTCCTTAGTCTGAGAGTCAAAGGTTGGATTTTCAATTAAGGCATTCACAAAAATCCACATGTGGTTCTTCACCTGTAGTTAAATACAACAAGGATCACACACTGGACAGGCTCAGCTCACCCGTCAATCACACAGTGAGGGAACACTCAGCACTGTAGGGTTTGGAATTTTCGTAGATATTTTGTTAATTTTGAACAGCTAATGATCATTCATTAAGCGTTAGATGATTTGGGACATCAAGGAATTGGCATCTCTCCACCTCAAGAGTTGTTATCTAAACAGACAGTGAGGTTTAGTGCATCTACACTGACTTGCAAGGGGAAGTTAATTGGCTTAAACTGGACAATATGAGACTTCTACAATTAGCAATCTTCTATATATTGTCTGCACCATGAAAACGTGTTATTAATTAACGCTGCTATGCATTAAGCTGAAGTTACAATTTGCAGCAATGCTCAAGTTGTGCTTCCCACCTGGAAAATTCTGACATTGTACCTGGAAAGGCTTCACTCCAACTCCGTTTTTGTTCTTCTTTTTCACAACATCAATGATTTTCGTCACGAGCTGGTCAGCCACATAATCAACGTGTCTGCCACCCTGAGGAGAATGGGACAAGGACCTGGGACTGAGGCCACTAAAACCCACAAAACTATAAATATCTATTTAAAAACTTATTTCTTTCTTTTTATATTATTTACATTCTTATTATTTCTATTCTTATTATATTCTTTGCAACGTTATTTTTCACTAACATAAGTACACTTACAAATAACCAAGAATATGAAAGGTGAAGAATACATAAGTACACTTACAAATAACCAAGAATATGAAAGGTGAAGAATACATAAGTACACTTACAAATAACTAAGAATATGAAAGGTGAAGGATATGGCAGTAGCTTGACTAAACACACTGAGGAGTTACCTTTGTGGTGGCAATGCTGTTAACAAAGCTGACTTGCTGGAAGCCTTTTTCACTCAAAGTCAAGCACACTTCCCATCGGGAATTCACTTCCTCGTGGATAACTTTAAGTGCATTCCCAGTTTCATCGACCTTATCCTTGAGATAGAGGTCCACATAGCTGCGGAATCCTTTCACCTGCACACAGATGAGAGCAGACAACTGGTTGATAATAGCTCCTATAAATACTTAATTCACATCCTCCCGCAAAAAATCCCTTCTGCATGTGTTTCTTTGTTCTGTGTGATGACAGAAATGATCTCAAAGGAATCTCACTGGTTAAATGGCACAAAAAAAATGAAGAAATTTGTGTTTTCTTTTTAATGCTCACTTACAGGAAGCCTCTGTCCATTCAGGAAAACTTTGACATCCTTTGTGGACCCAGCAATATCATAGGCTCTTCGAGACATCAGTGCTACAATGTCCTTATCCAGAACAGTCATTTTGAATTTGGACAGATCAGGTTGGAAAGTGACACAGGTGTAATCATCTCCATCAAAGTATTTCAGCTTCATCTCTCCAGCCTTTCCCATGTTGTCTGTCCAGGTCTGAGGAAAGGAGCTTTGGTGAGTTGCAAGTCAAACACACACACACACAAAACTATCTTAGTTTTTAAAAGCAGTAAGATGGTTTATGTGTTTTAGATACCTTTAAACTAAACAAAAACTCTGGTTAAAAACCAGATTCTGATGCTGTCTGCTAATTTCATTATTCCTTTGAATTACATTTTGTGGGTCAAATTTACTCTAATCACACTGAACTAGTTTTGAAACAAAACCTGAGGGTCTCATTTGAAAACCTCAGGTATAAACTCCTTGGAAAGAAAAGTGCTCCTACCTGCTTGAATAACTTTTTGTATTCACGACATCCAGTTTCCACAGTAAACTTTGTGCTGAATATGTTGCACAGTTTGGCTCCATAACCATTTCTCCCCCCTGGAATTAGAAGGAACACAGACTTGTGTTATTTTCTTTGTCCAAAACCATCTAAAAGAATCCAAGACTAACTGGAGTTTGTCAATGTCCACCCAATCCAAAGACAACTGTCAACAAGAAACAATATTCTACGAGCTCAGTATGCAACTGCAAACTTTGATTTAATTAGAGTTTAAGAAAATATTCAAAACCAATTTTCCCTGTTCCCATGTTTGCACTGTTATTATGATTAAACAGAGCACAGAAAGTCTTCTGATAGATTCAGAATGTCATTTTCATGGTTTGGGTTGGAAGGGACCTTAAAGCCCATCCAGTCCCACTATTTGCTGTAGGCAGGGCACCTTCAACTATCCCAGGTTGCTTCAAGCCCCATCCAACCTGGCCTTGGACACTTCCAGGGATGGGGCAGCCACAGCTTCTCTGGGCAATCTGTGCCAGGGCCTGACCACCCTCACAGAGAGGAATTTCTTCTGTGTATCTCACCTAAATTTCCCCTATTTCAGTTTTCACACTGCATCAAGGATCTCCTTCCTGCCCTTTCTAGTTCAGGTCACACTCTTAGAGCTGCTCAGAGATATTAGTGCATATCTGAGCCTTCCTCACCTGTGACTTTCTTCTCATTGTCATCATAGTTGCTGGATGTCAGCAGCTGTCCAAAGATCAGAGCAGGCACATAGACCTTCTCCACTTTGTGTTCAACAACTGGGATACCTTTCCCGTTGTTCCACACACTGATTGTGTTATTCTCTCTAGGGAGGGAAAGAAAAGTCTGTTTTTAAGGCTGCAAATGGCTGAACTGTGAAAGAAGTCACCAAAAGGCTCTGGGGAAAGGCACCATTTCACCAGGAACAAATCTGTGCTCAGCAAGTGCAGCAGCTGCCAGCAGAGGGGGGACAGGCAACACAGAAATGCCCAGATCTGCACATGCTGGCTCTGAAATGGACCCACACACAAAACCTCTGTCTGTGCTCCATCAGGAAGAACAGGGAGAGGAAGAGGTGGGAAACCACAGCAAGGAAAGAGCAGATGTTTCCCCAGTCAGCCCTCTGTAAGAGACCAGGGAGCAGAGAGAAAGGCTTTCACAACTGGTGAATTAAAGTTGGGCTATCTCAGATCAGCCCTGCAGTGCCACAATGCAGTGTTCCAAACAACAATGAAACCAAACTTACACATCAATTGTGACTTTAATGCACGACATGTTTTTATCCCTCTGCTTGTTGTCTGCGGCATTGACTAGAAAGGAAACAGAATATTGTTTTTTTATTACATTCTCAATCAAGGGAAAACTATGAAGTCTTCCAGTAGAATGAACACAAAAACTCACTACAGTGTTACTAATAATCACCTCAGCATGAAAATATTTTGCCAATTACAAAGAGGAGTACAAGTTATCATGGAATTATGAAGGTTGGAAATGACCTCTGAATTCCTCCAGTGCAACCACTGACAAAAAAGGGAGAATTTTGGGTAGAATGAAATCAGGTTTGTAATTGGGTTTTTTGCATTTTTTCCTTTTGTTTGTTCCCCATGAATGGCTCGCTATTAAGCAGTGCTAATAAGTTCTTGATAATTTTTGTTTAGTTCCAGTTTCTTCCATTCAACCCCCGTTAATAACCCGTCACTCACTGACTCAATGGATGTCAGCTTACCCAGAATCTCATCGAAGATTTTGTACAAGCCAGGCACAAAGGTCACATCTCTGCAGTTGAGGCCAATGCCTTCATCATAAACCCACATTTGCTGGAAAAAAAAAAAGAATTTGTAAGTGCCCAGGTACAACCCCTCCTCTGTGCCGTCCGTTTGTAAAGCAGGTGTTTTGTGATTGATAAGCATGACTGATAAGAGGTTTTGTGCTTTGTAAACAGCTGCTGAAGACTCCCCGCCTGCCCCGAGGGGCTCGGGGGGCTCAGCCCCGCTCCCCCCCGCTCCTACCTGCGTGACGAGCTCCACGGAGCCGATGTAGGTGTCTGGCCGGAGCAGGATGTGCTCCAGCTGCGTCTTTTTCTGGTAGATGTGCTCCACCGAGAGCTTCTTGGGGCCATCGGGCTTGCTGACGAGGATGTTCTCGTTGGCGGGCTGGCGGGGGACAGGCAGCGGCCGTGAGGGGCGGACAAGGGCAACACGAGGGGCCCGGCCGGGCGGGGAAGGGATCGGGGCTGGGGGCGCGAAGGGAACCGCAATCGCAGAGGAGAGGGACGGCTGGGGAAAGGGCCGGGAGAGGAGCCCGGGCAGACCCTGAAGGAGACCCAAGGGGGGCTGTGAAGGACCCGGGGAGATGCTGAGGGGGACCGGCAGAACTTGCGGGTTCCCGAGGCCCCGAGGGGATGGAGTGGCAGAGTCCCGCAGAGTCGGGGGCAGCGATCGCAGGAAATACCCGGAGGGGTGACTGGGGCTGCGAGAGCTCCATGGCGGTGGCGGCGGCGACAGCGGCTGAAGCGGTAAAGATAGCGGCTGAGGCGGTGATGGCGGCGCCAACGTCTCCTTCAAACCTCCGCTCGTCCCGCCGAAACGTGCAGCCAATCCCCGCTCGCCTCCCCCGGCGCTCTGCCAATCGCAGTGCGGGGGCGGGCACACGGCTAGGGCTCTGCCCGCCCTCTGACCAATCGAAGGCCGCGCCGCGCGTTCAAATAGGCTAGTCGGGAGGGAGAGCGGTGAGATGGGCAGCGGGATTGACCAATAGAAGAGCGAGGGGGGGGCGCCGAGGCTGCCCGTTTGCCGCTGGTGGTGGGACGTACTGGGAATCACTGGGAATCACTGGGATGCACTGGACAGAGCCTGGACACCCGCTGGGATACACTGGGAATCACTGGGAATCACTGGGATACACTGGACAGAGCCTGGACACCCGCTGGGATACACTGGGAATCACTGGGATACACTGGGAATCACTGGGATATACTGGGAATCACTGGGATACACTGGGAAGGCCTCGTGAGCCCACAGGAATAAATACACTGAGCAAAACCTGGCAACCCACTGGGATATACTGGGACACATTTGTGTTCTGGAACCAAAACACAGACCTCACTGACAGGGTGTCCCCTCCCCGTTTCTGCCAACCCCAGGGGACTGGAACCTGCTCCCAGCCCCTGTTCCCATTCCCGGGTGTGTCCCCTCCAGCCCCTTGCTGCAGCTGGCCATGTCCCCCCAGAACAAAGCACGGTGTCATAAAAACCAACATTTCTGTATCTTTATTTCTGGGTAGTGACCATGTTGCCTCCAGTGGGGGTGGGAGGCTGCGGGCACAGCCCAGCATTGTGCCATGGCACAGGGGCAATGGGATGGCACAGCTGTGTCCCCGGTGTCCCCTCAGTGCTCCCAGGGACATTCCCCAGCCATGCTGGAGCTCCTGCGTGGGTGTCACCGCTGTCACCACATGTGCCGGTAAGGAAAAGCCACCTCGACGCAGAGCACGGCCAGCGCTGCGGAGCAGTTGTGCCGCTGCCCGGCCAGCAGCCTGCCCTCACCCAGGGCGCTGGCCATGCCCTGGGCTGTGCCAGAGCTGCTGTGCCAGCCCTGGCAATCCCAGCGGCGGGCATGGCCGCCCCGCGGCGTGGAGCCGTGCCAGGCTAGCCGCTGGGGCCTGCGGGTGGGCACGGGGTGAGGGGGGCACCCTGGGGCACCCCTGCTCTTTGCTCCAGGGAGGGAGCCAGCACAGAACCCCCTCCAGCTCCCACACAGGGGAATCCATTCACACCCCATCCACACTCACCAGAGGGGATCTGCCAGCACGCTGCGCCCGTTGAAGGAGTAGATGGGACCCCGGAGAGCAGCACCCCCAAAGAGGGAGCTCCAGGACTTGGCCAGCAGCTGCCCCTGTGGGCACGAGCCACTCTGCTGAGCCAGGGGAATGCCCTTGTGCCCAGCACGTGGGGGCAATAACATCCTCTGGGTTCTCCCCAAATCCCTGAGCCCCAGCCCCAAGGGTGGGTGAGGGTCCCCCACCCACTGCAGCTCATGGGGGCCGTGAGGCTTTGCCACCCCCAGCCCCCTGGGGACGGGGTACCTGCCTTCAGGTTGACGATGGGGAGGGTCCTGTCTGTCCTCTTGACGATGGACACCAGCTGCTGGCTGGGGGCTGACAGGAAGGCCCGGAAGGTTCCGTAGAGCCCGGCCTCCTGTGACTGCCGGTAGCACTGCAGGTCGGCGCCCCGGATCCCGCTCATGTCACCCCACAGCGGCACGTTGAGGGCAGCCAGGCGGAGCTGGGGGTGGCAGGGAGGAATTGAGGTCTCTGCTCCCCTCTTCCCAGATGGTGTGAGCCCCTGGCAGTGCTGGCCAGAACTGGGGGTCCCCCGGGCACCTCTCCCCCCTGTCCCGTGTCTGGCTGCTCATCCCCACCCTGGGCCAGGCATTCCTTACAGATGGGATCCGTGGGGCCGTGGTGGTTGGCAAACTCTGGGGCAGCTGTTGTTCCTCCTCCTGGATCTGCAAAAACACAGCTCAGGTCAGTCTGGGGACACCCATCTGTGTGCCATGAGTGGGGGGCACCCTCCCCAGACCAACACGACCCCAGGCTCTGCTCAAGCTGAGCTGGCACTGCCCTGCTGACATCCAGCCCATTGCAAGGGCACATCCCTCCCAGCATGGCCAGACCCTCAGCAGGGCTCACCAGTGGGTCTGTTGGAGACTGCAGGGGTGACAGCATGTTGGGACCTCTTGGCTGCACCCTCTTCACCTCCTGGATGGAGAGGTGGAAGAAGAAGGAGAGAACAGTCATGTGAGGTCTGTCCACTCCATCATGCAGAGGAGGGCTCTGTCCCCATACAGGGACATAAGTGGACCCAGCAGCTCCTGCACCCCTCACCTGGTACTGTGGGGTGGAGGCAGAGGGGTCATCACCAGCCAAGAGCGACTTGGGATCCTCCAGCTGCTCAAGGACACAAACAGAGGGACAGGTTAGGGAGAATCCTCTCCTTCCTGGAGATCTGCTGCCCTAGTGCCAAATCCAGCACTGGATCCTGCCCCCCCCAGCCCTGCCAGGGACCCCACACGGTACCAGGAGGCGGCTCCAGCCAGCGGGGGTCCGGAGGAAGGCGTTGCTCCCTTCCCTCACATAGACCAGGCTCCCCTCGGGCACAGCACTGCTCGCCTTCACCATCAGCTCCTTGGACTTGAAAACCCACGTCTGGCGCTGGGGGGAGGCAGAGGGTGAGGGTGCTGCTGTGGGGTACGGGGCAGCTGCGGGGGGTTTGACTGGGGGTGCAGCCTGGACGCACCCGGAGATCAGCGCGGGAGTCCGATGGCTCTGCCTGAGGGACACCAGCATCTGGAGAGCCCAGAGATGGTGGGGGGGTCACAAAATATCCCAGAACAGGGCCTGGGTGCTCCCATGGGAGCTGGCCCCACAGGGATGTGGTGGGAGTGAGTGGGAGAGAGCTGGCAGTGGTGCCAGGGACCCGTGCTGGCACAGTCCCAGCGCCCGAGGAAGGGAGGAAGACTTCAGGAAAGGTGTCTCCAAGGAGGCTGGAGCCCCCAAAACACCTGGGAAACGCCCTCACCTGATGGCCAGCTGCGGTCTGTGGATGCCTGTGAGGGCAAACAGAGCCTGTGTCTGCTGCTGGGCACAGGGAGGGGACGGGGACACTTTTTGGGACAGAGAGGCTGTGGCTTACCTGCTGCTTGCAGGGTGGCTGGGCATGCACGGGGTGCACCCTCTGCAAGCAAAGACAGGCAGGTTTGGGGGGACACTGCTGCTGTGCATGCTCACACGTGTGTGTGCTCTGACACAGGTGTGTGCACACCAGTGCTGGGCCTTACATTGAGGTAGAGGAGACCTGGTGGGCCAGGGGGGCCAGGGGGCCCAGGGGGGCCGGGGTTCCCGGGGGGACCTCGAAGACCCTGCAGTGGAGCAATGTGGAGATTGGACTGGGCTGTTTCGGTGCTGCCTTTTAGGGGGGCAGCTCTGACACCCAGTTATGTCCCCCATGTTCCCACTCCCGTCCCCTCCCAGGGCTGAATGTCCCTGGGGCAGCACGGGCCAGGCAGGGCTCTCACATGGGGGATGATGGCTCCATAAATCTCTGGTTCCTCTTTGCCATCCTGCAAAGGAAGAGGGAGAAGACTGAGACTGATCTCTCTCCTCCCTCTCTCCATTTACCCTTCTCCCCTTCTCCTTCCTCCACCCCATCTGGGATTTGGGTCCTGTGGGGTTGCCGGTGGGGTGAACCATGTCCCCAAAGCTGGGCTGGGGTTCCCAGGCACCCCTTCCCCTGGCCACTCACCGTCTGGTACCTGTTGATGGACCCCCAGGAGCCGGGCTGGCTGCCAGTGCTGGGGAAGGGGAGGTGCCCTGGTTTGCACCCGTGCTGCCCATAGCAGCACCCCTGGGTGAGCCACAGAGAGAGGCAGGATTAGAGCCTGTGCTGAGCCTGGGGGGTGGCTCTGGGGTGTGCTGGGGATGTTTCTGGGTGGCACAGGTGTGCACATGTGTGCCCCTGCGTGTGCCATGGTGTCCCTCCTCCCCCACCCTGTGCCCCAGGGGTAGGTGAAGGGTGTTGGGGGAGCAAAGGCAGGGCTCAGGGGTGCACACTCAGGTGTAGGGATGG
The DNA here is from genome assembly GCF_017590135.1 of Pyrgilauda ruficollis. Lineage (NCBI taxonomy): Eukaryota > Metazoa > Chordata > Aves > Passeriformes > Passeridae > Pyrgilauda > Pyrgilauda ruficollis. The sequence goes on along the minus strand of NW_024514876.1, from coordinate 1,162,855 downwards.
GACCCCCCAGCCTGCTGCTCTCCCCCCACACTGCTGCTGGTCACTACAAACCGGCTCTCCAGGGTCGCCCTTTTCTCCCTGGAAGGGAAGTGAGAGATCCTGTCAGTGCCCAGCTCTGGGGGTCCCCAGGCCTCCCAACCCCCCCAGGCAGTGCTGTGCCTCACAAGCAGGGTACCACCACCGTGGAGCTGCTTGGTCACAGTGCCAGGACCCCTGCCCGTGGTGCCCAGCTCACCTTGGGGCCCGCCAGCCCAGCCAACCCATGGTGTCCAGCGTGGCGTGAGTCACACTGCAAAGAGAGGATGTGTGGAGTGACACTGGGGTTCCCCCCACCCAGGACCCACAGCCCGGGACCCCCTACTCACCCTGTAGTCCCCTGGTGGTCCTGGTGGCCCCATGGGACCAGGCATGCCCGGGGACCCCGGCTCTCCGGTCCGGCCAGGGCTCCCTGGCATGCCTGGCAGCCCATACTCGCCCTTGTCACCCTGAGGGCAGATGGCACAGGGTGGTGAGTGTGCAGTTGAGCCCCTGGGCTCCCCCATGCCCCACTGGGGCAGGATTGGGGCAGCCCTGGAGCGCTCTGAGGGTTTGGTAATGGGGCTGCTACCCCAGGCAGGGCGAGGGGCTGGTGAGCCCAGGTACCCTATCCCACCCCAGGGCCATGGACAGGCTGGGCTAGGACCCCCTTACCTTTGGTCCTGGGAATCCTGGCTCCCCTCGGAGCCCTGGTTTGCCAGGGTGTGATGCAGATCCTGGGGGACCAGGGGGTCCTTCATGCCCAGGCACCCCCGGGGGACCCTGAGGCCCTGGGAGTCCGGGTGCCCCTGGGGGTCCATCTGGCCCAGCTGACCCTGGAGACCCTGGAAGTCCTTCAGCCCCAGGGAAACCAGGTGGCCCCACGGCTCCTGGAGGGCCTGGGGGTCCTGGCTTTCCCTCCCGCCCAGGGGGTCCCTGGGGGCCATCATGGCCTGGGTAGCCGGGGGGTCCGGGCATGCCGGGCAGCCCGGGGGGACCTGGGGGTCCTGGGTTTCCCGCAGGGCTGGAGACTCCCAGCAGCTTCTTGTCAGGTTGGAGGGAGAGAGGAGAGGGAGCAGAGTCAATGAGCTGCCGTGTCGCGTCCCCCGGTCCCCCTGCCCACCCGCGCAGCCACATGTCCCGGTCCTCCCCATCCCCGCCAGTCCCGCCGGGGACAGACCCTGCGGCCAGCACCGGCATCACCTGCCCTTGTTCCTGCTCCGGTGCTCACCTCGTTCTCTGATCTCTCAGGGAGTGCAGCAGGCGCGGGTGAGCCCCGGGCTCCCCAGGCACCCGGGGGTCCCGGGGGCCCCGGTGGTCCCGGAGGACCCGGAGGGCCCCGGGGACCCTGGTGACCTGGCTGTCCTGGGCTGCCGGACTTCCCTCTCTCCCCTAAGAATCCGGGCTGGCCTCTCTCTCCAGGGAACCCTCGGTCACCTTTCTCTCCCTGTCGGGGAAATTCAGAGCCTGGCTCCACCTTCTGGCACTTTTCTCCACTGGAGCCCACCACGGGCACCTGCTGACTCCTTCCCTGGGGCCACCTGAATCACTTCTCAACCCAAACCCCAAAGTTAAGAGTGCAAATCCTGAGCAAAAAGAGTTTTTGCACAGACAAAAGCCCATCAGGATTTCGCACGGTGTGTCCCTCCGGGTGCCTGCGGGAGGACCAGCGCACCTTTGGGCCGGGAGGGCCGGGAGGGCCGGGGCGCACGGGGCAGACACAGCCGGAGATGTTGCGCACCTGGGCAGGGAGAGAGCAGCCGTGAGCCGCGGGGCCGGAGCCCCGACCGAGGGGTCCGACACAGGTGCCCCGTGCCCACTTCACTCACCTGGAGGGCAGGGTCCGTCTCCGGGGCCGACGGGACCCGCCGGGGCAGCCCCTTGGCCGTGGTCTGTGCGGAGGAGAGGAGGGGCTGAGAGATCCCTGAGCACCATCCCCATTCCCCACTGCCACCGTGCCCATCCCGTCCCGCCCTGCCAGCCCGTGGGGGCTTCCCCACCCTTCCATCCCGCCCTTCCAGAGCCCCTTGTCCCGGTGTCCATGCCAGGCTGTCCCTGACACCTCCTCGGGGACCAGGACCCCTCCACCACCTGGATCTGCAGGAACTCCTCCTCCACTGCGCTCCCCTCCAAGATCTCCGGGGCGACCGTGGGTCGGTGCTGCTTGGGACAGACAGACAGGGACTACTCAGTGCAGGGCTCGGGGGGATCCTGGGGTGTAGGTGGGACCCTCCCCCAGTGGGGGCTGCCCTCAGCTCGGCGTGGGGGCCCAGTCCCAGCGCAGCTGTGGGTCTGGCCCATGGGAGGGGACACTGGGAGCTGCTGTGACTTCTTTCTGAGGGGCAGAGGGAGCTGAGTTGGGGGTTGGAGCAGGGCGTGGTGCCCTGGCTGCTGTGTGCAAGCAGGGCACACACGGAATAACACAGGATAAGGGGAAGGACATAGCAAGGAGCCAGGCAGCAGCTGTGGACTTTCGGAAAGGCTGGAGGAGCCAGAGGGAGGTTGCTGCCCAGGGAAAAAGCACCTGGCCTCGTGTGCGTGGCGGGGCACGGCCTGACCCCTTCGCTGCCCCCCTGGAGACTTGGTCCCGGCGTTTAGGGGCTGTTGCCAGAGGAGGTTTGCTCAGCAGCACCTTCCCCACGGGCTCCACGCTGGCGTCTGTGTCTGCAGGAGCAAAGGAGCACTGGGATGGGAGGTGGCAGGGCTGGAGGGGTGGCACAGCACTCCCAGCTCCCAGCACCTGCCATGGCCACAGCAGTGCCACCAGCAGCCCTAGACTCTGGCACCCCACACACCACCCTTCACATGCCCCCTCCATGCTGAGGTGAAGGAATTTGGGGTGCTGAGAAAGCCATGTCCCCATCCCGCCATGCCTACCTTCCTCCCCATCCAGGCCGGGGGGCACGGGGCTGGTGCCTGGATCCGGGGTGGTGTCCTCTGAGCCCAGGGAAAACCACTGGGCCGTGGCAGGGTGCAGGCACCTGGCCAGCACCGAGACGATGCAGAGGAGTCGCAGGAGGCTGCTGGACCCCATTCCGCTGCCCCGGGGCCCGGCTGCCCAGGATGGGGGTCCTCGGCTCGTCCCACTCCCTGCGCGGTCTGGTCCCGCCGCCCCAGCACGGCGCCCGCTGTTATCGGCGGCCCCCGACACGCCCCCGGCCCGCCCCGCACCCGCACCCGCACCCACGGACCGCATCCGGCGGGTGCTGAGCCCCCACGCAGCCAGGACACCGTCTGTCCTGCCAGCCCAGGGAGAGGGGGCAGTGGGAGCCGCAGGAAAGGAGCCAGGGCAAGGAGGAGATGTCAGATGCGAGGGAGGGCTGGGGAGGAGAAGCTGCCTGGAAATGGGGAGTAAATGCAGCGGAGGAGGGGGCTGGCTGAGGACAGAGGGCATTGGCTGCAGGTCCTGCCTGAGGTCTGTCCTGCTGCTGGTCTCTGGAGGCAGGAGGTGTTGGAGTCCTGCAGGAGCTGTGCAGGCACCATCCCAAAGTACATCCAAAGGGTCTCACTGGTTTCTCAGTGGGGGGCTACAGCCCTTTCTGACCCCCCAGACCCATCCTGCTCCTGTCTCCTGCTGGCCTGCAACCTCTCCCCAGGGCTGTGGCAGCTCCAGACCCTGCTGGGTGTGTGGCTGAGGAGCAGCAGGCAGTTTGGGCCCCCACAGCCCCAAAGAGCCCCCCATCAAGGACTGGGGGCATGAGGCTGTCCCAGGCAAGGACCTGAGCACCAAACACCAGCACTGAGCCCCTGCCTGGCCTCAGAGCTGTGCTTGGGATGGGGGCAGCACAACTGTGGGGGGCACCAGGCCAGCCCCCCTCTGTTTTACAGGATGGTGCTGGGACAGGGACCTGGAGGAGCAGCGACTGGGCAGAGGTGAGGGAACACTGTCCTCCCCTGCATGCCCCAAGGGCTGCTGGCTCTGCCTCTGCCCGCAGACACAACAGTCTCCCTGGCGGGCACTCAGTGCTGCCAGGGCCTGATAAGGTGCCACAGCCTGAGCAGGACTGGGCACCTGTTTGGGTTTGGTCTCTGCTGGGACACTGAGTCAAGGCTGGCGCCTCTGCCCCGAGTCACGGCCACGGTGCAGCAGTGCCAGGCAGGGCAGGGGCTCAGAGCGGTGCTGTGAGAGGATACCTTGTGGGGCCTGGGGCTGGGGGGTGTGGGGGACATAGACCCCTGTTTACCCCTGTCTTGTCTGCACTTGTTAGTGCCCAACTCACCTGCACAGGGGAGAGAAGATGGTCTTGAGAGCCGTGGTGGCAGTGCCACCAGTGCTGTCACTCAAGCCTCAAAATGCCAGTCTGAGCACTAGATGTACACACCCATGAGATGAGTTTGGGGTTCTCAGCCCGGGCCCTGCATGACAGGCAGCTCTGCTCCTCTTGTCCCACCCACTGCACTGACCCCCACACCAGGACCCCCCTGCCATATCCAAGACACCCCTGCAGTGCCCATGCCCCCCTCCCCACATCCAGACAGGTCCCTCCAGCTCTCCCAAACCCGATGCTGACTGCGATGCCCCAGGGCGCAGCTCGGGGGTCACCAGCCCCGGGTGATGCTCGGGGACGGGGCTGCTCCCCGCCGTCTCCGGGCTCCCACCCTCGCCCGGTGCTGCGGGGACTGACGGGGCCGGGGTCCCAGGAGGCAGCCGGGGCTTCCGCCCGCTCCCGCTTTTCCCGAGCAGCCACTAGGTGCCGGCAGCTTTCAACCTATCCCGGGCTGTGCAGGGCGGGGGGCGCGGGGGGCCTCGGCTGCGGAACCGGGGGCAGGTGGGCTCGGGGAGCCGGCGGGGCTGCCCTGGGCCGTCCCGGACACACCGGGGCCGAGCCGTGCGGGATGCTCCGTTGTCAGCAGTACTTTTCCGCCCGCCGGGGTCCCCCACACGCCGAGCCCGGAGCCCACCCCAAGGGTCTCGGCCGCGTTCCCCGCGCTGCAGCCCCGCACGGTGTGACCCCCGTTCATCCCGGTTGCTCTCGGGACTGAGCAGGGGTGGAGGAGCCAGGGGATTCGGGTGGGTGCCGCGGGGCCGGGGGCTCCGGGCCGGCTCTCCGCGCTGCCCGGCGCCGGGGCTACCCCGCCGGTGGCCTGGCTGCTGAAGCCACCGGCGGTGCCGGTGCCGGTGTGGCCGCCGCCGGGGGGAGCGTCGCTGCCCGGTGGGTTCCCGGTGGCGACGGGGGCGGCCCCGCCGGTGGCCCCGGTGGCGGCGGCGGGAGGTGTGGCCAGGGGCCGCATAAAGCCGCATAAAGCCGCCGCCGCCGCCGGGCCGCCATGCGCCCGGGGCCGCGGCTGCCGGGGCTGCCGGTGCTGCCGGTGGTGCTGGCGCTGCTGGCGGCGGCGGCGCGGCCGGGCAGCGGCGAGGAGGCGATCCAGTGCCCGCCGTGCTCGGAGGAGCGGCTGGCGCGGTGCAAGGCTCCGCAGGGCTGCGCGGAGCTGGTGCGGGAGCCGGGCTGCGGGTGCTGCGCGACCTGCGCGCTGCCCCGCGGCACCGCCTGCGGCGTCTACACCGCGCGCTGCGGTGCGGGGCTGCGCTGCTACCCGCCCCGCGGCGAGCCCCGGCCCCTCCGCACCCTCATGCACGGCCAGGGCATCTGCACAGACCTGGCCGACGTCGAGGCCATCCAGGAGAGCCTCCAGCCCCCAGGTGAGGCGGCGGAGGGGCGGCAGAGGGTGGGTGCCCAGGGTGGGTACCCTGGGTGGGTGCCTGGGGGTCCTTGTCCCTCACAGGGGCAGTGGCATAACCCTTGTTGGCACCAACCCACTCCCTGCTCACTCGGCAAGAGCTGTGGCCACAGGGTTGGACTCATCAGGGACCTTCCCATACTTAGAGGGAGCTGATAAAAATGATGAGGAGTGACTTTTATACGGATAGATTGTGACAGGGCAAGGGAAATGATTTTACACTAAAAAGCAAAGATTTAGATTAGATGTTTAGGAGGAGATTCCTCCCTGTGAGGGCGGTGAAGCTCTGGCACAGGTTGCCCAGAATACTTCTGGATGCCCTGTGCCTGGAAGTGTTCAAGGCCAGGTGGGATGAGCTTTGGAGCAACCTCGTTTAGTGGAAGGTGTTCCTGCCCACAGCAGGAGGGCAGAACTGGGTGGTCTTTAAGGTCCCTTCCAGCCCAAACAGTTCCATGACTCTAAGAAGCAGGATGGGATGGGACAGCACAGGATGGGAATGCAGGGATCATGTTCCAGGGAGGCAGCAGACATAGGCTGCAGGAGACCTGGCACAAGTGGCTCACATTTGTGTGGTCCTTACCCCCCGTGGGCACGGCACGGCAGTGTCACAGCCACTGGCACCACATGTGCTGGAGAGGTGAACCTTCACCTGCTGTGCCCTGGCTGCAACGTGGCCCTGGACAGTGGGACAGTGTCCTGGGAGCACCTGCAGCCCTTGGGGACACATCCCAGCTGCCAGGGAAGCTCCTGTTGCACAGTGACCCCTAGGATGCTGCCGAGGGGAAACAGGAAAGAGGCCACGGGGCACCTGCTTCCCTGCAGGCAGGTCCAGCTGGGAGCTGTGTGGGAGCTGTGTGTGCCCTGCCAGGCAGGGCAGCAGGGTGCAGGCTGGAGGAGCTGCTGCCAGGGTGCTCTGTCTGCCTTGCAGGTGGTGATGGTGGCCCTCTGCCACACCCCTGGTGCTCGGGCAGGATCTGGGGTCTGAGAGTGGAGCCAGCAGTGGGAGAGCTGTGCAGGTCACACCATGGCAATGAAGCTGCTCCCAGGGAATGAGTGTGGGGACCTGGCCCATTGGTGGTCCCCCTTTCCCATCCTGCAGGCTGTGTCCTCTGAAGCTGAGGATTATCATCCCAGAATAATCTACAAGCTGGTCTGGCTAACCCTGGGCCCCCATGCAGGGTCACTTGGAGCCCCCTGAGGGGCAGAAGGAACTGGAGCAATGTTTGTCCCTGCCCGTCCGTGAGGTTGGATCCCACTTCCACTCCCTCCTTGCATGTCTGATCCATGGCAGCTCCTCTGGTGTCCCTGCTGTGATGAGTGCCTGCATAGACCCCTCTAGCCACCCCCCTGCTGGGACAGGAGCTGGCTGGGAGTGCTCGGAGCCCCCCTGTCCTGCCTGTCTGTCCTCATCCCACATCCTGCAGGAGCTGTCTGGGCTCCCTGGCCCGGGGCTGCGCTGCACTGCCAAGCCCTGTTGGTTTTGGCCGTGCCCTGCGTAATGCAACATTTTTTCCCAGAGCCTTTAGGAAACAGACTTGCATTTTTTCCCTTCCTTCCCGCGGTGTTTTGGCTTGGCCAGGGATGGGTGGGTGGCTATGGGAGCCGGGTCGCCCGCCGGGCACTGTGCTAGCCAGCAGCATCACAGGCAGCAGGATGGAGGAGAGGACAGTAGGAACCCCTGTTTCCTGGACAGGATGTGGACAGGACACCAGCAGCAAACTGCTGGATGCAGCCCCAGCCGTCCATCCCCCCGTGGGTCCCTGACCTGTTCAGCACCCCGGGGACAGTGGGAGTGTGGGGCTGGGGGCTGCAGGCTCCCTCGCCCCCACACAGCCCTGCCTGGCACAGAGAGGGCACCCTGGCATGGTGGTACCTCTGATGTGTCCCCTCGGGACCCGCAGAAGGGAATGAAGTGCCTGTTCAGGGGCAGGGGCGTACGGAGCAGGTGCCCCCGGCTGTGCCCGCGGCCGAGCGGTGCCGGCGGCTGGGAAGTGGTTAACGCAGCTCGTACAGTAAACATTTTGTCTGGGGGCTCTGGCCGGGGGGCTCCGCATTCCAGGGAAGAGGCTGGGATCAGGGGGCTGGGCTTGCTGAGCAGTCGGACATGTCGGCTCCATAGCCAGGAAAAGCCTCTCTGCTCACCCAGGACCTGTGGGCACCACGGGATGTGACTCTTAGGAGGTGAGGGAGCAGTGGCTGCTTGCCTGATTTGTGACTGTCTTCCATGTCAGTCTGGGCACCTTGTGCTGGACCCTGTCCCTGCCACCCACTCCTGGCACTGCCAGCTCCAGGCTGGCTTTGGGATCCACTCCTCAGCCAGAACCCTGTGCAGGGGCCGGCTCCAGAAGGTCCCAGCCCTGGCTTTCCATCACAGCCGGTGGGTGGTGGTGGCTGAGCCCGTGTGTGGCAGCCAGGAGGAGGTGAGGACATATTCACCAGCACACATGATGAGTGATTTAGTGTTGGGTAAATGATTATGTCTGGGAAAACCTGACCCATGGGAGCTGCATTCGTCCCGTGTGGTCTCTGTAAGCTGGGACAGATCCTGTTTCCTTTCTGTGTGCAGTGACTGGGAGGAATGGTGGTGGCTGAGCTGTGGCTGGACAGTGCACAGGCAGGGAGTACAGGCTGGGTTCTGCCAGGCAAGGCTCAGCCATGTCCCATTGTCCCCTGGCATGGGGGCTCACCAACACTTGGGTTTCTCCAGGCTGGGTGCTGCTCCTGGCAAGGTTCTGGTCCCTCTGGGGAATCACCTGCACCTGCATTCCTGACTCCCTCTGCTGCATCCTGACCTCCCCTCCCTCGGTCCCACATTGGGCACTGAGGTGGGAGGTGCTCAGCCGTGTTTGAGCACGGCATGGGGACGGGCCAAGCTCCCAGCTGGCATCCCAGGCCAAGGGGCAGTAGGTGCTTGGTGCCTGTGCCCCTGCCACCCCCATCCCTGGCTCTCCACGCTCTTCCAGAGCCAGCACTTGGCACAAAGAGCACAGCCCTCCCAGTGCTGCCAAGTGGAGAGCCCAGGAAGCCAAGAGCCAGCACTGCCACGGTCCTGCCAGGACCACCCACAGGTGACCCTGGGGGCGCTGGACAGGGACATGGAGAGTGCTGGGGCTCACTGTGGCTTGTGCCATGCTGGCCACACACACGTGGATGTCCCTTCCACCCTCTGAGGCATATGAGCTCCTTGGTGCTGGGGCTGGGGTGGCACAGGGGGAGCAGGGCTGGAGCTGTGGGGGTCAGTGACACTTGTCTGTCCCCATGGACACACACACGAGGTCGCAGGGCTTTGCTGGCCGCCCCAGGCTCTGCTCCCACGGGATCCGCGCGGTGGAGCCGGAGCCCTTCACCGCTCCCTCGGGCTCAGCGCTGTGAATCACAGATTCGGCACGTGACCAACCTCATTTGCAGCTCCCGTTAATTGAAGGGGATGCTGAATGACTCGTTTGTGTGCCCTGTCCACAGGCCGGCAGGAATTCTCCTCCTCTCGGGACAGGCGGCTGGTTTTTGTGTCCAGCGAGGTCAGCCCCCCCTCCCATCCCCTGGGCACCCACTTTCCTTTCCAAAGTGAGCAGAGAGGCTTTCCTTGGCCAAATCGGAACCCCCCTACCCTCCATCCCTCCAGGGTGGTGGTGCCCATGCATAAGTGGCAGACTGGGTGGCATCAGGACAGTGTGGGGCGTGGCAGCGTTGGGCTCCTTGCTTTTCCCAAGTCTTTGTGCTGAGGCTGGGTTTTCTGGTCCAGTCGGATTTCCAGGGAGGCGAGAGGCTCCCTGAGCTGCTGTGTGTCAGTTAGCAGGGGGCAGCAACCCCGAGGGCAGCGGCAGGGAGGGATGCTGGGGCTGCCGTGAGAGCCGGGCACCGCGGGTCCCGAGCGCTGTCAGGAGCCGCCTCGCTGCCCGGAGGCACCGGCGTTTCATGTGACCTTATGAAAATGTTATTGGCATCTGGTTTTATTTAAGCCGGGAGATTTGATGCTCTGGAGGCGGCTGGGCGGGGGGATGAGGGGGGTTTGGCTGTGCCGGAGATCGGTGAGGGCTTCCCCTGCGGGGGCAGCGCCGGTGCCTCCCGCTCCTGCCTTTCCACGGCGTGGGAGCAGCGCATGGAGGTGCAGGAGCTTTGGTCCCCGGTGCCAAATCTGCCCAGCTCTTCCTGTGTGTCTCCCCACAGAGATACAGGGCAGGGAAGGAGCATCCTTGCCAGAATCCCCGAGCCCCCGGCAGGGCTCTGCCACCAGCGTCCCCATTGCACCACAGCCTCATGGTTGGTGCTGCCGGGGTTGGCGCTGGCACCTCTCTGTGCAGGGTCCTGGAGGCTTTGGGCTCGTGTTTCAAATTTCAAGGGCATGAGCTATTTCCTGGAAAAAAATGGACAGATTAAGCAAAAAGCAAATAACACCCACGAGGGAGGGGGCTTTGATTGGGGCTTCGCTCTGGACTTTAACCAGGCCCCCAGGAGCTGGGCCAGGAGCCCTGCACTGCAGGGACTGTGGCAAGAGGTGCCGGTGGGAGATCAGGACCGGGATGCCGTGGGGATACGGTGGGCAGGAAGCTGTGGCTCTAACCCCTCTGCCTGCCTGTGGGAAGGGCCAGTGCCAGCCATCACCCAACAGCCCCTGTCCTGGCACTGTGAGCCCCTGGGTGTGACCATCCCCTGCCTGGTTTGGGAAGGTTTTCCCTGCTGCCAGCTGCAATATTGATTTGTTTAAGCCCAACCCCAAGATAACCTCAGCCACTTCCCTGCACAGCCCAGGTGGGCTGGGGGGCAAAACACTGCCCGGGCTGTGCCTGATGCAGCTCTGAGCACTGGAGGAACCCTGGCTCCTGGGGTGTCCCCCCTCCATGGAGTCTTCACGGGCCCCAAACCAGAGGAACCGGCAGCTTTTTAAAAAACTAAAGTCACGCCGAGCACTCGTCTCATGACGCTCTGTCCAGCTGCCAACATCTGGGCCGGCAGCTTGGCTGTGCTCCTGGCGCAGGCGGGGATGCCAAGTGCCGCCTTTTGGGATCGGCCCCGCGGGAGATTAACTTTCTTATTCCAGGAATTTCTTCTTTCATGTCTTGGCGAGGGCCGTTCCCCGCAGCAGAGCACGGCTCCACTCCCGGCCGTGGCGCCCGGTGCCGCCCCGGGCCTGGCGGGGGCTCAGCTCCACCCCGGTGCCTCCACTGCCACTGCAGCTCCTGGAGGCAGATTTTGGGGGGCACCGGGGGCGTCCTGGAGCTCGTCAGTGTGTCAGCTTCCAGGCCTGTAGCTGCAGTGCTGTGGGTGAGCACCTGGTGACACGTGGCTGGCAAGGGCACAGCCAGACCCAGCACGCTGGAGCCGCTGCCCAGCACTCGCAGCAGGCATTTGTGACCCTACAATAACAGACACACGGCAACAAGTTGTTAGTTGTGGCTAATGAGTAGGAAAAACTTCCAGGAGTCTTTCCCAGTGCTGCAGGGAGCTCAGCCCAGTGCAGTGGCAGGGGCAGGATAGACCCAGGGCTGTGAGTGACACCTGTGGGGACCAGAGATGGTGACGTGGCACCTGCCAGAAGCCACTGCATGGTGTTCCTCGGGGTGCAAGTGGCACTGTGGGCACTGGGGCACCGTGGGGGCTCTGCCACCCCCAGGGCTGCCTTGTGACACTGCCCTTGGTCTGTGTCTCTGCAGAGAAGGAGGAGATTGACCACCCCAACAATAGCTTCAGCCCCTGCAGCATCCACGACCGCAAGTGCCTGCAGAAGCAGCAGGCGAAGAGGGTCAACAACGGCAACAAGATGCGCAGCAGCGGGAGCCCTCACCACCGCGAGGACACGCGGGTCATGGTGAGCACCAGGAGGGCTGGGGAGGGCAGGGTGGGTGCTCCAAGGCCGGGGTCCTGGGGCTCAGGGCCAGGAGCATGTGCCCAGCTCAGCCCTCCCTTTTCCCAGGCACAGGGCTCGTGCCAGAGCGAGCTGCACCGGGCGCTGGAGAGGCTGGCGGCCTCGCAGACCCGGACGCACGAGGACCTCTATGTCATCCCCATCCCCAACTGCGACCGCAACGGCAACTTCCACCCCAAGCAGGTAGGATGGGCTCTGACCTATCACGGGGGACTGGGAGGGGCATTTTGTAGAGCCAAGGCGAGACTGGGAGGGGGTCGTGGTAAAGGGGACAGTGACAAGGCACAGCAGAGCCTGCCTGGCTCCTGGCTTTGGTGGGAATCACCCTTTGGGTGCTGGGGGCCCTTTACAAAAACCCCAGGTGGGATGGGGGTGATAAAGCCCCACAGAGAGCTCCTGGCTGCCAGGCAGCCCGTGGGAACGGCCGTGGGGTCCAGGCTGGGTGTCCTTGACTGAAGCCATCCCCACAGTGTCACCCGGCGCTGGACGGGCAGCGTGGCAAGTGCTGGTGCGTGGACCGCAAGACGGGGGTGAAGCTGCCGGGCTTCCTGGAGCTGAAGGGCGACTTGGACTGTCACCAGCTGGCGGACAGCATGTGAGCGTGACCGCGGTGGCCCCGCGCCGTGCAGGGCCAGGACCCGCGCCGGGGCTGCCCAGGAGAGAAGGAGAGGGGACGTGACTGCTGAGCAGTGCCGGGGGACCCCGGGATGCTCCTCGGATGGCGCCGCGCTCTGCGGCACCGCCATGACCACTATCAGCCACCGCCAGGGATCCCGGCGTGCGCCAGCACGGACACGGCTTGGGTGATGCTGCCCCAGGAGCCTGGGGTCGGGCTGCCAGGGTGGAGTGGGTGGGGGGCACCCCTGATGCTGCTGCTGCTGCCCCGTGGTACCCCCGGTTTGCAGCCTGGCCCCGCAGGTAACCTCGGACACCTGGCAGCTCGGGGGGTGTGGTGGCAGCATGGCATTCGCAGCTCAGTGCCCTCCGTGCCACACCTCTGCATGGGCAGCAGCAGAAGTGCCTCATCCTGCCCTCCCTGGTGGTGAGAGGCTGCCCAGGCAAGGACTGGGGGACCTGGAGAGACCCCCCTTCCGGCATCCCACCCTGAGTGTGTGTGTGTGAAGGGCAGTGTGGGCACCCAGAGCAATAAGAGACCTTCCCCCTCCCTGCTGCAGCCCCCAGCCCCACAGCCCAGGACCTCCTCCCCACATCCCAGCCCCATCCCACTCCCTGTGCAGGGACAGATCCTCCCATCCATCCTCTCTCCCCCTCCTCCATCCTGGGGTGAGGGGGTCAGGATCCCCTGGCAAGCAGCATTGAGGGGAAGATGGAAAGGTGAGGGATGCCCAGGAAACATCCCAGGGGAAAGAGCTTCTTTTGGTTTGAGTTTTTTCTTTCTTCCCCAAATTTTTTAGTATTTAAAAAATGTTGTTGGTGGGATCTAATGAGTGACTGTGTGGCCCCGAGGCTGGAATTCTCCATCCCCAGAGACCAGGGCACTGCAGTGGTGGCTCCTGTCTTCTTTTCTTGGCCAATGTGACAAAACTGGGATGGATTCTGGAATGTCTCCATGATGGGATCTGCAGATTTCACCAGAACAATGTTTTCAGCTGAGAAATTGTCACTGGTTTTGTACATGGTTTTTCTTCAAGCTGGGATGGAAATTTTTCACATAAAAATGCCATGGAAAGTGTGCCAAAGACAGAGGGGACCTCCCCAGCCCCCTCCTGACCCACCCTCTGGCTCCACGGCCTCAGTGGTATGTTTTGGTTTTCCATGTGGATTTGTCCTGTCCGAGGCCCCCCGATGGGAAGGAAGCGTTTCAGTTTTAGTGAAACACCCTCTGCCCTCCCGCTCCCTGCCTGCCCTGTGCCCTGCCAGACCCCTGCCTGCCCGTGGCCCTGCTCACACACAACTTCCAAACCGAGTCCATTTACCGGGACAGCCCTCGGTGGGGAGGGGGGTCCCTGTCCCTGCCACCAAGGAAGGGATTCCCGGGGCCAGTCCCGGTGCCAGTCCCCTGCGGCAGCACCACAGCAGGACACGGTGAGGCGACAGCGACAGCGACAGCCTGGTGGCCTCGGCCACTCCCCGTGCACACCAGGGCGGTTCCAGCAGGGCCTCTCCTGGTCTGGGGCTGCTGGCAATGCCGATGCACCAGGGCACGCTCTGTGTCCCGCTCCGAGGGCTCCAGCGTCTCGCAGCGTCTCTCCTGTAGTTTAGGGCTGTATTTACACCCCGCCATGTACCAGTGTCCCCCACCCCCAGCGCGACCCCTGCAGCCCAAGGGGTCCCTGTCCGTCCCTCCCGGGCCAAGCCCGTCCCGTCAGATTCCCGTGTAGCACCGACCTTTTACAGTACACTTGAACCTTTGTATCCTCAAAAAAGGTAATTACTGTATTTAATTTCCCGTTATTTGTGTTTCTATCGAGTGTGTTTTATCTTTTATGGTTTTAAATTACGGGAGGGGAGGGAGGCAGAGCAGGAAGGAGGGGGCTGTGGATCCCACTGGTGTGGGGACAACCTCTGGTCACCACCTCTGCCCAAGGACCTGGTCTGGGTTTGGGGCTCAGCAGCCCTGGAAACCCAGGAACCCACCAGCCTCTGGAAGAACTTCACTGAGCAGGGATGGGGTGGGAAACAAATAATTTCTTGCTTCCTCATGACTCCCGGCTCAGTGTCTCCACCGGGAGGATTGTCACTGTCGGCCCAGGAGCGCCAGGAGCAGCGGCGGGGCCGGAGACGGCGCCAGCCTGGGGAGGGGACCCTGGACCTGCTTCAAAGTTCAGGGGCACGCGGGGACAGGCACCGGCTGCTCCAGGGACACTGGCTCGTGGCCAGGCAGTGCCACCAGCCTTGAGGAGCCACAGCCCGAGGCACAGGTGCCTGCTGGTGCCAGGGTGCAGCGGGCATCTCCAGCCCCGCTCGGTGATTTGGGAGGGTGTCAGGATGCAGACGGGAGATGCCCCGGCACAGGAATTCAACAGCTGCACGCTTCCCGGTCATGGCTTGGCTCTGTCCCAGTGTCTGCAGCCAGTGCTGCCCGGGGTCATGGCCCAGGAGGTCGCTGAGTCCGTGTTTGGTGGCTCCCGGGGCCGGCAGTGCCACCCGGGGCTGACGCCAGCCCAATGCTCCGGTTACCGGAGCCGGGGCGCCGGCGTTGTGCAAACAGCTCCAGGATGGGGCTGCAGCCAATACAGACAGCCCAGAAATCCGCTGGCACGGCAGATGGGCCACCAGAGCACGGCCAGGCTCCTGTGCCCTGGCCCTGTGTCGATGGCTACCAGGGCTGGCCAGGCTCAGGGGGGCAGCACGACCCCCCAAAGCACCGTGTGGAGCCAAAGGCTTTGCCTGTCCCCACTCCCAGCTGCTGATCCTGACCAGCAACAAGATAACAGAGTCCAGCCCTGGGGGTCCTGGGGCTGCCCCAGGGTCTCAGGTCCCACAGCCCGAGCTGCCTGTGACCTTGGGGAGCTGCAGCCCCCTGGTCCCTGCAGCACGATGGGGACAGCAGAGGCACCTGGATCCCTTGGGCACCAGCTCCTGAGCCCACCGTGCAGTGCTCAGGGCAGAGGGATCAGGGGGACAAAGCTGCTGCTGTCTCCTCTTGGTGCCCCACGTGCTCCCCCTGCAGTGACCCCAGTATCTGTTCTGATCATTGCCAAGAGTGGCCACAGCTGGACCTGCTCCACAGCCTGGCTGGAGCACAGGGACTCTGCCCTGGGTGCATCTGTTCAGCTGCTCTGGAGCAGAGAGAGTGTCTCCATTGCTGCCATCCGTGTGCTGTTGTTGAAAAACGTTCTATTGCTTTATTGAAAATACCCCTGAGAGAGTTTATTAACATGGGGGCCAAAATTAAACCAAAGCAGAGGTACCAAATGAGAATTAAGGTAGAGATGAGCATGGTGGCTTCAGAACTGCTTTCTGCTCTGAGCTACAGCACGAGCTGACCCTTCAGCTGCTGCAGATCATGGCAGCACCGTCTTCCTCGAGGCCCTGCCAATTTACGTCATCTGAGAATCCGGCCCAAATTCAGGCAAGTCATTTCCAAAAACCTGAGGTTTCACTGTCATGAAAATGTCACCATTTATTTCCCAGCTCTCTGCAATGCTGGGAGGCTGAGCCCTGCCCGTAACCCCGCGCTGCGTAAAAGGGCAGGAGAATTTCCCAGCACCAGGAAAAATGCTGCTCTGTCATTCCTGCCCGTGGATGCTGCTTGCTCCTTGAGGGGAGCAGGTTTCCAGCAGGACTTAGTCATTTTATACACTTTGATTCGCAAAGCTGCCTCTTTGTGCTGCTCAGGGGGTGATTCCTCCCCCAGACTTTCCCTCCTGCAGCACTGGGGTGTCAGGGCTGAGTCCCCAATGGTGGGAGCTCAGCTCAGTTCAGCTCCACGACCTCCCCCAGCCCAGACACCCCAAGACCAGGGGACCTCATGGCTGGTGGTCCTTCAAAGCACATAGTCCAGCTGAGGGACAGTGGTTCCATAGAGAGCACAGCTCCCATCCCTTGCCCAGGGCAGCCAGTGCCCCACGGAGAGGCTCGGGGGAGCATCTCACCCCACCAGAGCTGAAAGTCTTTAGCTGAAGCTCCTGATGTGGTGGTGCATAACAAAAAAATTCGAAAAATATGCTGTTGCCAAAATGCAACCCAGAAGCAGGAGAAGGGGAGCAGGAGAAGCTCAGCAGTGTGTGAGCAGCTGCTGGCCCTGAGTGTCCCAGGGTTGTGTCCCTATGGGCTGGGCAGGAGCTGGCGGAGCAGGTCGATGACGAGGGACACTGGCTGCACGGTGTCGTACTCTGCAAACAGGTGACAGAGGTTCTCCGAGTCTGTCTGGCTTTTGGCCACGAACCCAAAGATTCTTTGAGAAAGAAAAGAGGCTTATTCAGTTTGCATCCAGGAATCTGAAGGAATAGGCTGAAACCAGCCCGGCCACAAAGCCAAATCCCAGTTCCAGCAATTCCACCTTGGCCCGCTCCCCAATCACGTTTCCTTGGAAGCCAAGCAGTCGGGAGGAGCATTTTTGGCAAGGCTTCCCCAGCTGTGAAAAGATTCTTGAGCACAAGGTAGAGCCAGATATAAACTCACTTCCTGAACCCAGCACAAGTCCCTGGGAAGGCTGTGGGATTTGGACGGGGGGTTCTGCATGAGGGGATGTGGAGAACTCATCCAAACCTACAGAGGTTTGGGCTCAGCCAAACCTCTCATCCAAACCTACAGAGCAACCCCCCCCCCAGAACTTCACCCATCAGTCCCACGCCTCATCCTGCCACCATGGTAACTTCTATCACATCCCCTCCTCATTTTTGAGCTCATTCTTTGCTGCTCTGCAATGCAGCCACTTCCCAAAGCAGCAGCATTCCCCCGGATTCCAGCCCCCCACTCCATGCAGGAGGTCCCTGCTCTTACCTGGAGGACTTGCAGTACTTCTGCCACCTGGGGGAAGAACAGAATTGGAGTTGCTCAGAGGCTGATGTTTAACTCATTCCATCAGCTGCAAAGCCAAGGGTTACGTTTAGATCCACCCCAGCACCGTGTGCTCAGGGCAGTTTTATGGGATTTGGGATGTGAAGTGGTGCAGAGGCACTGGGAACCACAGGGAAGGGAGCACAGCGAGCGGCTCCAACAGGCACGGCTGCCCAAAACTCACTTTCTGTTCTCAGGGTCCATCCCACAGAACCTGATGGCAGCCAAGGGGTAGTGTCGCCTGAAAAACACCCTGGAAGAGGAGAGGGAATCATTAGGAAAGGGAAGGGCCTGGACAAGGACACAAATTTGCAAACCCTGTTGTGCTTGTGGGAGACTGAGGGTCTCAAAGCACCCCAAAATCCCATCCCTGGTTGCAGCTGGTTCCTGCATCCCACCAAACCCAGCACCCCTTGCTAAGGCATCAAACCCATCCCTGGATGGTGACATGGCTTTGTCCAACCAGGGCAGTTTTTCCTGAGGCTGGGAGGCGAGCAGTGAGCTCCACGAACCCCTCCTTGGCCCACCCTGAGCTCTTACTTCCTCTGCACATCAGTCAGCGTGACGCCCTGCTCCGTCACCCTGAAGTGCACCAGGGTTGGGGTGGGCAGCGTCTCCAGCTCCAAGGTGCAGGAGATGCCCTTCAGGATGGCCGGGGCTCCTGTCAGCGTCTCCACGTTCACTGAGCTGAGGTACAGGACGTTGCACACTGCAAGGACAGCACAGGGCACGGCTCAGCGCGGATGTGACACGGGCCAGAGGCAGGGCTGGGTCCCGGGGATCATCCTGCAGATCCCTCACACGGACCCGGGTCAGGTTTGTTTTGACGAAAATTAAAAGATTTGGTGACTCAGAAATTCTTCGCTAATTCAGTTTGGTTTGCTTTAATTCTTTGCGCTAATTGTTGTAAAAGTCAAAGTATTTAATTTCCCGTTTCTAAATGTCACATTTGCTGGGGATTTTTTTTGTGTTTATTACATATTTCCTTTAATGAAAAGCAGAAATACCCCAAGCTAACGAAGGGCTGACGGCCAACCTAAAACATGACATTTCAGGCTGATTGAGCTGTTTAAAGGGCTGTTCTGGGTCAAACTAAACTTTCCAGCTTGCCAACTGATTTTTCAGAATTTCCAGCAAAACAAAGCAGTCCCCAGCTCCCCAGCCTGCGCTGTGACCCGTCCGTGCGTTCTCCTGCCCTTCACTCTTTGCTCTCACCTGGAGCCCACCCAGGCTGAGGTGCACAGACCCTTCCCCATCCTGCTCTGTCATTCCCACATGTGCCCTGTGAGGGAATTTCAGCAGCCCCTGACTGCCCATCCCTCTCCTGAAGCTCCAGCTGTTCCACCCCTGTTGAAGCCCATCACAGAGAGGCTTAAAAATCAGGAACTCTTTAAAACTGTGGAACCCAGGGGTCTTTTTATCAGCCTCATGAGCTCAATAACTGTGTTTTCAAGCATCTTGAGGACCCAAAGTCTCCTTTCCTTAAAAATATCAGGCTTCCTTTCAGCCCAGGAAAAAATCTGCAGAAATCCTGCAGCTGTTTTCTGGAGGGGGATGTCACACCAGTGCCCAGCCCTGCCCAGGGGTGACCTGCTGCTGTCACAGTGTGCCCAAGGCTCCAGCTCTTTGCCAGCAGGGCTGTCCCCAGGGCCAGCAGCTGGCTCCTGTCCTCACCTGCAGATTTTTTAGCCAGGGACAGGGCAGGTTCGGGGGCGCAGTCAGGGCTGTCCTCTCCATCAGCGAGATCTGCACAAAGGACAAGCAGGAGCAGTGATGCCACAGGCCAGGCTGAGCTGGTCACCTCTTTGGCCGTTCCTTATCTCTCAGGAAGGCTCAAAGGCCCAGGACCACTCTAATTGCAGGGGTTTAGAGCACTAATTAACTTAATTGTCCTTCATTTCCCTCCCCATTCACCTCTGATCTCTCACTCCTACTTCCCGTGCCCTCTCCACCCTCCCGTCCCCAGGTCAGCTCTGCAGGTCCCTGCTCCACCTGCAGCCAGGCCAGCAGCCCCTCGCAGGCACCCGGAGGGGGGGCTCAGACCCCTCCCCACTGCAGGACCGAGCCCACCTCCCCTGAGAAGCAGGAGGGGCCGCTCAGAGCCTCCCTCCTGTCGCTCTCCTACCTCGGGTGGGGATGCTGAGCTTGCAGGGCAGTGCCAGAGGGGTGATGGAGTGCTGGTAGACGAAGGCAGAGAGGCTCCCTGCAACAGAATTGTGAGTTTTGATGGGGGGCTGTTGCCTGGAACCCCCCAACCACACACCTGCACCCTGCAACAGTGTCCCAACAGGGAGCTCATGCTCCTGCTTTGGAGCCACGGTGTCACTGTCAGGGAGGTGCAGGCAGGAGCTGGGGGGTTCTTGTGCTGGCAGGTGTGCAACACATTCACTGGTGCTTCCAGGGGCTTTGGGAACAGCTCCTAGGGCTGCCAGGGCTGCTGTCCTTACCAAAATACAGCTCCTCGCTGGCACCCTTCAGGTGAACCCCTTTGGTGGAGGACTCGATGAGGAAGTGCCTGACGAGGTCACTGCTGTCCTCGCCTGCAAGAGGAACCACAATCAGCACCAGCAGCGGCCCCAGTGCCACTGTGTCACCCCTGGCCACCCCAGAGCCCTGTCCCAGCTGTTTTGTGCCATCATCATGCTGCCAGCCCCTGTGAGAAGAGGAAAGGGCACACACAGACACTCTGCCAGCACACACCAGAGTCCTGTTGCTTCTCTGTGGCTTTAGTTTGAGTAGTTTCAGCTAAACCCTTGAAGCAGCCCCCCCTGAGCACCCCCTCACCTGTCTGGCTGCCGGAGGGAGAGCCAGGAACCTTCATGGCCAGCCCGAAGGAGCCCCGGAACGAGGTGCTGTCCCTCACCAGGAACGTGCCCGGCTCCTTGTCCCTCAGCAGCTGGATTGCTGTCAGAGCACAGGCAGGGGCTCAGCCAAAGAGGGCAGCTGGGAGCTCCCTGCCCCGTGCCCCGCTGCTCTGCGGGGAGTCCCTCCTTGGCAGCAGCAGCTCTGCAGCGTGTGCCAGGGACATGCACATCCCTGGCGTGGCACCAGCTGCAGCGTCCCTGCAGAGCCCTGGCTTGGTCCCACGGGTCCCTGCAGTCCCCAGGACACTCAGCTCCTGCCCAGGCCACGCTGTGTGACAGGCAGGAGAAGCTTTGCTGGGTTTGGAGGGCACAGAGGGGCCGTGGCACAGCCCTTGCTTCTGAGCCACCCCTCTCAAGTTGGGAGAGGGTCCCTCCACACCCATCAGCCCCCAGCAGGCTTTGATTTGCCCCCACTGAGTCCTCACAGGGACACCAGAGAGCTCTGGGGACAGAGCCCGAGGTGGGCCCACACCCACAGAGCCTGTCCTGCCTCACCTCGGTCCCTGCTGATGCTTGGCTTGAACCAGAATTTTGATGTGTCCATCACAAACTTCATGGTGGGCTGCCCAGCCCTCAGGGGACCTGCAAGAGACCACAGGGTGTCAAGGCCAGCAGGAACCTGAAGGACCCCCACAGATGGCAGAGCCCAGAAAAGACATTTTCCTCTGGGTGGCCGGGGCTGAAGGTTTTTCAATCCTTTTGAATCCTTTCCTCCCCACTCCTCAGAATAGCTCATTCTCCGTGTAATTATCTCTCTTGGCAGGCTGTGATGTAGTGCAGAGAGGGTCACATGGAATCCCCTGGCAATGCCAGCCTGCCCAGCCCTGCACAATCCACTGGACCATGGGATTTACACCAGGATCTGACCCACACACCCTCTTGCTATTCCCATAAGGATCCCAATTAAAACCCTCTGCCCCGAGAGCTGCCTCTGCTCATCTCCTCCAGAGAACAACAGCCCCAGTGTCTGCCCTTGAATGAGGGACCTTGTGAACCCTGGCACCTTTGGGTGTCCTCAGAGCAAACGGGAGCTCCAGCCCCTCCTCCCAGCCCGCTCTGGGTCTGCAAACAGGCAGGAGGACAGCACAGAATGATGTTTCTCATTCTCAGGTACTATAAATAGCTGCATCTGCATCTCCTGGAGGGAGCAGAGCATTCCTGGCCGCTGAGCCCGTGTCCCAGGACACCGGTGGGCAGAAAGCTGTGCCCTAATCCTGGATCACCACCCTCAGCCTGGAGACCACCCGGACCACGGGGAGACACAGCGAGGAGCTCCAGCAAGCGCCTCTCATCCTTTGTGTCTACAACCCACAGCTAAAGCAGAGTGAAAATGGGGTTTGCCCCCCGTTTCCCAGCAGATTTGGGCCGTGCACTGCCCCTGCCCCGCGACTCACTGTCCGAGAGGCAGCTGAGCGCGGGCGCCGACTGCGCGTTGTTCAGACCCCCGAGCCTCGGGGCCGGGCTGCAGCTGGCCAGGGGGGGCTGCCTGCCACAGCTGGGGGGGGCTTTGGCCAGCCGGGGGGGTCCATCTCCGTGTTCCAGGCACCCGTTCACCAGCAGCACCGGGATGTCGGACGTCGAGGTGAGGATGGAGGGGGGGCAGCTGCTGGCCTGGCCCTTCTGGGCCACGGAGGTGCTGGGGGAGCTGCCTGCCCTGGGCTGGGGGGAGCTCTGGCCAAAAGCCTCCCTGGGGTGAGGCACGATGCCAGAGGAAGGGGAGCAGGGGCTGCCCAGGGAGCTGGCGGGGGACAGGGAGGCAGCGGCCGAAGCATCCGAGTCGTCGTTGTGGAGCGAGTGGGTGCTGCTGCAGGAGGGAGACAGAGCAGAGATCAGGGGGGTGTTCATGCACAAAAACCATCCCAGCCACTGCACCAACCCTGCAGAGCATCATCTCCCAGCCCAAGGAAGGAGGGACTGTAGTCATGATATTTTACTAAAAATCCTTTGCTGGGATTTTTCCCCTCCTGAGAAACTAAGGAACCTCAGGAGAGAAATGTAAACAATAACTATCTGCTGCTGTGGAATGCAACAGGTACATCTGTGATTAATCCACGAGGATTGTTTTTGATTGATGACCAATCACTGCCACCTGTGCCAAAACTATAAACAATCACAAGATTTTTGTTATACATTCTGTTCTTGTTCTTTGTAGCCTTCCGATCTCTCTGTTCTCTCTATTCTTTTGTATAGTTTTAATGTAGTATTTTAATATAATATTTAACATAATAAATCAACCTTCTGAGAAACATGGAGTCAAACCTCATGTCTCCACGCACAGAGAGTTCATTGCAACAAGGGGCTGCCCTGTGCCCCTGGCACAGGTGGCACTTACCTGCCCAGGATGTAGCTGGTGTCAGAGCCAGGGCTGGTGGAGAGCTGGGACACCCAGCTCCCCCTCTGCCGGGCCCTCAGCACCTGCACGGGTTTGAGCAGATTGTCAACACCTGGGGAGGTGCTGAGGGCCCCGGGGCTGTAGGAAACCGTATCCGTGTGTCCTGCCAGGCACTGCCAGGGTGCGCTGCTGCTCTCGGATGCTTTGCTGCAGCTCAGGGTGGCCACCTGGGGACTCGAGGGTCCGGGTGGGCTGGAGAAAACCACGCTGTCACTGGTGCTGTATTTGCCTCCCAGTGCTCCTTTTTGGGGCAGGAAGCTGTTGGTCTGAGGGGACCTGGAGAAGGGGGTGCCCGAAGGGCTGGGGGAGCCCTGTGGCAGGTCAGGCCCTGGGGCTCTGCCCGGTGTCAGCTCGATGTACTTGATGTCTGCAGAGAGAGAGGGAGAGAGAGGAGGTCATGAAGGATCTGGTGTGTGCAAGCTGGGCTCCTTATCAAAGCTCTGTGAGGAACATGTGTCTGCTCTTCCTGCTGTGAATTTTGGCCCCCGCTCTGCAGGGCTGGGGGCCCAGCAGTACCCTTTGCTGAGACCCCGTGAGGGCTGATTCCTCACAGATCCCCGGGAAGGTGGGGTGACCCCCCCATGCTGGCAGGCTCCCAGGGAAGGGGGTTACGTGCGGTCACGTCTGGCTGCTCAGACCCCCCTCGCCAGCATTACCCAGCCAGGACCTGCCGAGACCTGCAGCCAGAGGTGGGTGTTCCCTCCAGCAGCTGCTCTGTTTGTACCTGACTCAAGAGAAAAACACCTGGCTGCTCCCTCGGGGTGACATCACATTCGCAGGGTGGCCCTGCAGAGGAGCAGGGGGATGTCACCTGGCCCCAGGGACAGCTGGGGTGGTGAGGCAGGGGAAAATCCACATGGGACAGGGGCAGATACAACATTTTTGGGGTACAGGACCAGCCATGCTGGCAGCAGCACAGATCCAGGCAGGGGCTGGCTGCTCCCTCCTCCTTTCTCCCACCCTGCACAGATCCCTCTAGGGCAGAAACTTCCCAGGCAGTCCCTGTGCCCGCGTCCTGCTGTGGATTCTTCCTTCTCTTCCCTCCCTGCTCAGAGCCAGCCCCTCCACTTGCCATTAGTGACACAGGAACACACCTGACAGCATCTCCTGTCCAACACCCCCAGTGGAACCTCACAGCCAGCACCTGGTTCATGTCACGTCCAGGCTTCCTTGGACAAAGCCAGCATTTCTGGCTGAGCTGGAAGAGCCTTTTAGCAAGAGACACTTGGACTTGATTTGAGCGCTTGCAGCCACGGCAGATTCATCACATCCCAGGGAAGCTGCTCCCATTGTTAATCACTTAATCACTCCAGTGCCAGAGGTGTGCACCTCCCTTCCAGTCTGGACGTGCCCAGCTTTGCTTTCAGTGCCTGGTTCTTGCCCTGCCGTGGAGTTCAGGAAAGTTCCCCTTCTCAGAGAGGGAAAATTCTTTATGCTGCAGCAAAGACAAACTGCTCTGACAGCCCTGAGCTCCCTGCCCAGGGTCTGACAGGTCCTGATGGACCTGCTGTGTGGGAGCTGCAGGTCCTGGCCACTGCCAGCAACAACCTGAGCTCTGGGGCACGGAGCTGGATGAGCAGGAAAAGCACAGGGCTGTGCAGAAGTGACTCCCTGAGCCCCTTTGTGCCAATCCCAGCACGAGATTGGATAAACACAGCCAGCCATGAGCACCAAGGAGGGGCTGGGTGAGCCAGGAGGGCTGGTCCCCAGTGGGGACACAGCTGGATCACACAGGACAGAGCCAGAGCCTTGCCCCTCCTCAGCCCTGCTGCCAGCAGCAGCTCCCCAGTGCCCAGCCTGGGGGCAGCTCTGTGGCCACACATCCTGGCACCAGTGCACAAACCCTTACAGCAAGCTGGCTGGATGATTTTTGTCAATATCTCCCCAAAAGGAGAAAAAAAAATGGGGATTTAAGTTGTTCTTTAAAGAACTGACAAGAGTCTGTGCACCAGGCTCATGAGGCCTTTTACCTCCTACTTCTCTGCCTTTGCTCCTCTTATCACCTGTGGTTAAACCTCAAATATTTGCTCAAGACCTTGGCAAGTTTTCCAGCATCAAGGAGTGGCAAAAGTGCCACAAACACGGAGCCCAGATGTCACGCAAGCCAAGATCTCCTCTAGGAACTAGAAGGATCCAGAAGGAATAGTGCCTCTGATGAACGTGCCTCCCGTTGCTGCAGCCTTTCACAGACTGTGCTGAGCTGGAAGGGACCCATCAGGATGGAGTGCCATGTTTAAAGCTTCCTCAGTCTCCACTAGACAAGAACAGACCCCTCTCACCTCTCTTGGGCACCTTCAGTCCCTGCCACCCTCCCACCAGGGCACAGCTTGCAGGGCTGGAGCAGGAGCAGGTGAGTGAACAGGGACGCTGCTCTATGGAGGAAGTTTGTGTAAAAAACCAAAGGCTGTTAAAAGAAAATGAAAGCTGGAGTGAGGCTTTCCCCACTGAATTCGTGGCCAGCTTTCCAGATGTTCAGTTCCACGCTAGGAGCCAGATTCTCCAGACCATGAGCACGTTACCTGTGGAGCTGCTTGGGGCTCCAGCCCCCGAGCAGGGAACGGGTCAGGCACTGAGCAGCCAGAGCTGGATCTGCACTTTGTCACAGTATTTTATCTGCAAGGCCACCCTGTCCATCCCAGCAGGAAGCAGGGACACTGTCTGCTCTGGAATTGCCTGGCTGCTGCCTTGCTGCAGGACCAGGACCCTCCCACCCACCTCATCCTTCTCCAGCCCCGCCATCCTCATGTTTGCATGAGGGCTCAGGGAGAACTGAGTTTATTTTTAACATCCTCGCATTTGACCTTGCTGTGGAAAGGAGCCTGGGGACTGATTGTTGAGGTATTTCTGTGTGTAAAGACAAGGACAGGCAATAAAGCTTTTGGGAAGCAGTGAGACTTGAGGCACCTGAACCACCCTAGATCTGTCCTGTCAGCAGTGTCAGCTCCCCATGTGGTGCACAGGGTGTTGAACACCTAAAATGAGCAGGAGAGCCCTGGCAGGAACACTCGGATGAGGAGCAGCTCACAAATCAGAGCTTGGGCTCAGGGATGCCAGGGAAGAGCTGCACAAGGGGTCACATAAGGCACTGTGAGCAGAGACAGGGCTGGTATGTGCTGCTGGTGCCTTGCCTATGCCAGGTATGCTGCCCAGGGAGTGCACAAGCCCTGGAAAAAGAATTTCCCTGGCAAAAGAATTGGGAACACTTAAATGGGATGGTTGTGCAACACCCGATACCTTAGCCCAGAGCTCTGGAAATCTGGCTGCAAATCCCTGTGCTCCCACAGGTCAAGTGTGACCCTGGGAAAGGTTCTGCTGCCCTAGAGGGGAGCAGGGTCCTCACTGGGCACCCAGAGCCCAGGGCCAGTCACTGGTGGTGACAACTGGGACTAGAAGTTTTCCAACAGCTGCAAGTCCCATTTGTAATGAGAATTGTTTTTTCAAACACAGGGAAATGAAAATCAGGTAGAACTAAAGGCTGATTACCCTGTTCCTTTCTGGACCCCTTTGAGCTGCCTGGACATGATCAACAGTGATCAGACAGGGCTGTGGAAGCCCTGGAATCAGGCAGAGCTTGGACACACAACTCCTGCTCCTTAATCTGGAACCCCGATGCCAGGACACAGCCCCCACGCTGATCCCCCTGGGGACAGCAGGGAATGTCCCTGGTGCCCATTTCCAGCCTCCCCAGGAGCATCCCCCTGGGGACAGCAGGGAATGTCCCTGGTGCCCATTCCCAGCCTCCCCAGGAGCACAGAACCTCGTGTGGGTCCAGGGGACAGATGTGTGTCCAACCCCTCTGCCCCAGGCTCTGATTTCCACCAGATGGGAGCTTCACAGCCCCACAGCTCTTTCTTTGCCTCACCTATTGCCTCTGGCTCCTGCCTCTTGGTGGCCGCAGTGTCACCCTGAGCAGCAGGCTGGCCTGCATCCCTCACCGGCCTGCAGGGCAGCGGCTGGAAGGTCGGATCAATCTCTAGGATCATCTGGTTGAGAGTCTCTATGGTTATGTCCAGGGAGGGAGACATTGGCTGAGC
Source organism: Pyrgilauda ruficollis (assembly GCF_017590135.1). NCBI lineage: Eukaryota > Metazoa > Chordata > Aves > Passeriformes > Passeridae > Pyrgilauda > Pyrgilauda ruficollis. The sequence goes on along the minus strand of NW_024514876.1, from coordinate 1,136,542 downwards.
CTCAGGCTCCGTGCTGCTGCTCTCCTCCTCCTCCTCCTTCGGCTGGCACGGGGCAGGGGGTCTCTCCAAGGAGGAATTCTGCTCTGCCACGGGCTGGGCTGCGTACCTGGGGAGCAGGCGAGCCTTGGGGTGCACCATGGAGGGGGGCTCAGCCCAGGTCTCTGTGGAGTAGTAGACGTACTTGCCCGGCAGCGTGGAGCAGCCCGGGTACCCTGCTGGGTGCAGGCTCTTGCTTTCCTCCGGTGAGGAAATGCACACAGTCTGTCCAACACGCAGCACGTGGGATTCTATGACCTGGGACATGCTTTGGTTTTCCGGTTTCACAGCTTAGAGGCCAAGGGAAACCTCCTCCTCCTCGCCTCCTTCCTCCACCAGGGACCTCAGACCCCGTCTTCAATCCAGTCTCCAGCAGAACAGGAATCTGAGGAATGCAGAGAGGAGTGGTTACACAGGCATGCCCCGGGCAGGAGCAGACTTCAGCGGAAAAGTCCATAAAAACGGGGATTTGGAGTGAAAGCTGGAATTCAGCTCATATGAAAACAAGTCACCCTGTCCTGCTTTTCCAGCCCCTCCAGCCTCTCCTCCCAGTGCCACAGCGTAGCTGGGCAAGCACATGAAAGGCTCGTTGGCAGCAGCTTTGCAGGATTCGAAGGCCTAAAATGGAATCCTGCTTTTATTTGCTTATTTTCTGGATTAAGAACGAAATGAAGGCTCTAGCAGCCTTCTCATGGGACCCTGGCCCCCGGGAGCCAGCCAAGGACAGCCAGCAAGCCTGGAGCCCTGTGGGGCAGAGAGCTGGAGCTGCCTGCCAGGGCAGTGTCCTGCAAGAGGGTGTACAGCTAATCCAGGATTTTATTTTCCTGGTACAACACAAGTGTGGAAGCCTGCGGACGTGGCCGCTGCCTCAGTGGTGGTGCTGCTCGAGGAATCTGACTGCAGATACCTTCTGAATACTTTGCTTTAGGCAGAAAGTAGTTTGGTTGTTTTTTTTTTTTTTTTTAATTTCCCATTATAAACCCTTATGGAATGATGCTGGCTTCCCTCAGAGGTCTGGGAAAAAGGGTCTTGGGAGGCTGTTTGGAGGTGGGGAAGTTGTCCTGGTGCATCAGCAATCAGATGGGGCTCCCCCAGCTGCTGCTGGGCAGGAGCTGTCCCTCAGCAGCACGCTGCCACCTTCCCTCCTTTGCCTTGGGGTGAGGACAATAACCTGCACCCCTCTGCACCCGCTGTGGCAGCCAAGCCTGGCACCTCCGTGCTGGGGACATCTCAGTGCCTGTGCCAGCACCACGCCATCCTCTCTGCCCCTGGGGAGGGCAGAGCTGGTGGAGACCACGGGGTATCCAAGATCCAGAGCCAAAGCTCTGCTGGCAGGAGTCAACCCCACAGCTCAGGGCTCCCTCTCCCCATCCTGTGTGGATTTAGCGTGTGACACAAACACAGGGCTACGTTTATTAAAATATTTGCCCCGTCCTGCACCAGCCTCCAATGACGGACTTATTTACTCTCTTATCCTGGGCTGATTAACGATGGAGTCACAGGATTAGGAAGCAGACACGTTGCTCCGAGGCAGCCGGTCCCTCAGCCCCGTGGGCGCGGGCAGGAGCTGGGCTGGCGCCCTGCGTCACCGGCTGCAATCAGTGACTAATTGCCCTGCCAGGTGTTGAGAGCAGGAACGGAGGGTGGCTCCAAGCAGGGCAGCTCTGCCCTGGGCGAGTTATATAACCCTGGAGAAGCTCCATATCTTGCTAGAGAGACGCCCGGAACACCCCGAGCTCATCAAGTGCAGGGAATTAGAAGGAAAACATCGTTGCTGTCTGCTGCTGCTGTCAGCGCCCGGCCCCGGGCGAGTCACGGCAGGTAAAGCCCTCTCCAGGGCTTCCGAGAGCTGCAGGAGTGAATAAATACCTCAATCCATTCACCTCGCTGTCAGCCCGGCCCCCGCCGTGTCTCCCGAGCCTCTCAGAGCTTTCAGTCACAGGAGTGGGAGCAGGGCTGTGCTGCAGGAAGGGAAGCACCTCCGGAGCCTGAATTAGACAAGCCGAAGGCAGCTCTGAATGGTTGCTAATTATTCCTAGAGGTGGGAACCTCTGGGAATTTGGGGCTGTGCTGCTGGAGCCAGGTCTGCCCCAGCTCCCAGAGGGGATGGGCTGAGTCTGGGGCTGGTTATCCCAGCTGGGAAGGGATCTGCCCCACCTGGGGGGCTGCAGGTAGGGGCGTCCCTCCTCTGACTGCAGCAGTGCCACAGCCCAGGTGCCCTCCCTGCTGGCTGTGCCATGGCCAGCACCAGCACCTGCCTCTTCCTTGGCATTTCCAGACCCCATTCCCAGGGCACAGTGGAAGCAGCAGCAGGCTGGGACCCAGCCCCACTTCCCCCTTTCCTGGCTGGCCATGCCAGGGCTCTGCCCACAAAATTTGTGTCAGCTCAGGTCGAGTTTCAGCACAGCTCTGCCAGGGGGTGCAGGTCAGAGCCCAGGTCAGCAGATGCCCACCTTGGGAAACCACCCAAGGCCTCCTGCCACGGGGCACCGTGTGCCAGCTCTGCGTGAGAAGTGCAGCGTGGTACGAGGCTCGGAGGGAGCGTTTGTTAAATATAAAAAGAAGAGTCATTCCAGGTCAAAAACACAAGCGAGATGGAGTGAAAATTGGATTCTCCCCTGGGGAGAAGAACTGCCTGGCTCCAGTCAGCATCCACAAGACAAGGCTGGTTTTAATTTAAGTAGGTACAGAAATAACGTGCAGGATGCATGAACCAGGGCTGTCGGGGCCTCCAGGAGCATGCACGCAACAGCTTCCCTCCTTTCTTGTACTCCTGCCCTGAGTTTTTGATCTTCCTCAAGTGTGATGCTGCCAGAATTAGCCTCCAAACCTCATTTCTCCTCCCTTCCCTTCTCTGGGTTGAAGTGAGAGGTCTCCCAAGCTCCTCAGAGGAATTTTGAGCCTCTCGTGCTTGGAGAAGCAAAGGAGAAAGAAGGGCTGAGGTGAAGGAAGGGAACCACAGGATGGCTGCTGGCCACCAGCATGGCACGGGCAAATGCTGCCCACAGAGATCAGGACATCCCCAGAGCCACAGGGAATGGCACACCCCATGTACAGGCCCAGCAAGGGCTGGGCAGGGTCTGGCTGTGCCCCCTGGGCAGGGAAGAGAGGCCAGGCATGGGCACAGGTGGGAGCCTGTACCACAGCGTGCCATGAGCCATGCCCTGGGCTCTGGGGCAGAACCAGGGCAGCCCTGGCAGAGGGAAGCCCAGCTCTGCAGCCATGCCCAGCCAGGCTGGTCCAGCCAGGCCTGGGAGAGGCAACTGGCTGTGTGGAAATGCCAGGCAAGGAGCTCTGTTGTCTCAGCTAACTCCAGGCTAGCACAGAAAGATGGAAATAAGCTGGCACAAACACAACCAGACTGGAAATGGCAGAGTTCCTGCTACTGGAAGCAGACTGTGGAACACAACTCCCTCTAAGCTGAAGGGGACAAGTCACAGATTTCACATGCAGATGGACACTCTTAAAAATGTCCTCAGTGAGGGACCTGCTGTAGCAGAGACCCAGGCTGTGGGGTCAGCCCAGTGACCCCAGCTCTGCTCCAGCCCAGCTTGGCAGGCACAGGAGCCGGGCTGGGGGTGTCAGACCGGGGCTGGGGCACCCCCGTGGGGCAGGAGGTGGGGTGCAGCCTTCGGAGGGCTGCAGGGCTCTCCTGGGCGCGGCTGCCAGGAGCCGGGTGCCCCGGGGCCAGGGCTGTGCCTGGCACACCCCGATAACCGCCCGCCCTTCCCAAAGCCGCCGGGCACGGCTCGGCCCCGCGACGCCGCACCGAGGATGCACACCGAGCAAAGTCCCTCCTGCTTCGTCTTCCAGAGCTCGGTGGGACCCCCCCAGCCCCTCGCTGGCTCTGCCCTGGCACCAGGCGGGGCACGGAAAGGGCAGAGCTGCCCCGCAGCATCGCCGGCAGCTGCACGCTGGGTGTCCCAGCGCGGTTATTTGGAGCTCAGACATCCGAGCCAGGACACGGCCTCGCCCCCTGTCTGTGCAGACCCCAAAACAGCTCAGGCAGCTGCCAAGGCTGGTTGTTTTTCCTTGCAACGTGAGCCCTGGGAGCCTCCCGATGACAAGGCTGTTACACATCCCCTCGCCAGGAAGGGCAGAGGGAACTGCTGGGACACCCAGGATTTCCAGAGCTCATCACACACGGTTTAATCGCTGCGGGCCACTTGCCCGGATTAGAGGGGCGTGCTGAGGGGACTGAGGGAGAAAGTTCCCATGGTTATGCTGTGTTTTCCCTGCAGAGCAGGGAGAGCCACGGTATCACATGGCAGATATTAATACAGCCCGGCTCCGGGGGGTTCCAGCACCTGGTGCTGCCCTCCCACGCCGGGGGAGAAGGGGAGTCTGTCAGAGCCTCCTCCCTCGCTCGGACACGAGCGATTAGGAACCTCAGCAGCGAGAAAAAGAAGCGTTTATGAAATCCCAGACAGCATCTTGGTATCTGCCCAGCGCCCGGAGCCGCAGGATGGGGCAGCAGCCGCATGAGCGGTGCCAGAGCGGGATGTTTTTGTGGGGCAACGAGAAACCCTCCAGTGCAACCCGAGAGCATCCCCAGCAGGAGCCACCCACCCCCGGTGACCCCCCCTCCCAAAGCGCTGCTTGTTTAGCAACACTTCAGGCTTCTGGAAGGGTCTCCAGGCTTTTGGAGGAGGCGGGTTGTTAGGAATGTTGAAATCGCTGCTCCAGCAGCTCCCCCTCCCACTGCATTACAGCCTTTTCCTCTCCCGGGACAGCTCTTCCCCCTCTGGCAAGAGCTTCTCTGGGTACAAGAGCAGCACAGAGCCTGGTCCTCGTTTCCAAGAGAGGTCCCAGCACGGCAGGAGAAGTTTCCCCTCCCCTCTTTGTGGGTGAGCAGTTGACATGGGAGGCTCAGGGACAACAGCGGCTTTAGAACAGGGTGTCTGTCTAAAAATAGGCTAAATTAGCAGATCCTAAGAATGCTTGAGATGAGTTACAGGAACAGACACTAACAAGCTCCTCGGAGCACATGCCAGGATGTTTCTTCTCTGAGACCATGGGAACATCTCCCTCCAGCCCTTGTGGGACTCACCAGGCAGCACCAGAGGACTCTGCCGTATCAGAGGCTGTTTCCCTGCATTTCAGGGGTGCCAAGGGGAGGGAGAGGGTGGCAGCTGCTGCACGGGGGGGCTCTGCACACTACAGGTGTTTCAGAAGGGCCCTGAAATCTGTGCTGGCCTGGGCACATCCCCTGCAGTGCACGGTGCTGCAGCCAGGCCTGCAAACCTCATGAGGCACCAGAACATGATTCAGGCTCTTCCCTTGGGTCCAAGAACTACAGGTGGGACTAGATTAATTTCCTCCCCTCCCCAGACTTCATTTTCTTCCCAATACATCTACCTACACCAGCAGCAGATCCAAGCACTCCCACCTGCAGCGCTGGCTGCACAGCTTCTGATAATCCCTGTCCTCTGACACAAGCATGGAGGCCCAGAACTTGGTTTTGGTTTCACAGCACAGGGTTACTGACCCCATTCCCTGTACTCTGACCTTCCTGGCTGGCTGTGGCTTGAAAAGGTTCAGTGGTACCACAACACCCTGAGTAACTCAGAGCCCCACACAAACCTCTGCTCCCACATGGCACTTTTATTGCCTTGAACTCTCCACAATTCCCACACCACAGCCTCCCACGGGGAGGAAGGAGACACTGGAGCACACAATCCCAGCCACTTCACCTCAGCTGAGCTCACTTGAGGCAGTGGAGGAAACATGCACAGACAACAAACACCACTGGAAATCTTAAATAAGCTTCAGAAGGGTAAGAAAGGTAATTGCTCATGTCATAAACCCCATGGACTGCTGAGAAAACCTCAGAACCTCAGCTAGAGCAATATGCATAACTCCACACCACTGCTCCCAGCACTATCCAGCAGCCTTCCCCACCCTGGATCACCACTGCCCAGTTTCTGCCCCCTGGCAGCACTGCTGGGGCAGGAACAACCACATCTTGGCTTATCAGACCCCTGAGGCAAGGAGGAGGAGGATCCCTGAGGATTCCTCCCAAGGCAGGAGATTAACCCCCAGCTAAATGCAAAGCAGCAGCAAGAGGAGCGATGGAAGGGAAGAACCGACACGAGCTGCACGCAGCCTTAGCACGAGAACTGAAAGGAAAAAAAGGGACTTGGAAGAGGCAGGGCAGAGGCAGAGCTGGCCCTGGGAATCAGCACTGGGGGTACCTGGGCTGCAGCGGCTCGTCCCCACTCCCGCGCGGCTCCGCTGCAGCACCTCCGGCACCTGGAGCTCATAAAGCACGAGGGTGGGTCCGTGCGGGGACCGGCTCCCCGGGGAGCTGGGATTTAACGGGAGCCCGGTCCCTCCCACCTGGGCCGAGCCTCGCCGCCCCTCCGTGCCCCGCAGGTGTGGTGCGAGAGGGAAGAGCCAGACGCGGGGTTTGGGGTTTTTGGGGTGGCAGCCGGGGCAGAGCGGGGCTGGCGAGGGGCGAGGCTGCCCCGGGGCACCCGGCACGGGCAGGGAGCTGCCGGCCAGCACGGCTTGAAGCTGGAGCAGAGCAAGGTAAACCCCTGGGGCAGGTGAGGAGTCGGTGCTACAGCTGCCAAGGACAAGCTGCCCCTGCATCCCCCAGCCCTCAGCCTGGCGGTGTTGGTGGGGACAGTGCTTCAGCCTGTCCCAGTCTTGGCTGTCAGCTGTGACAATAAATGAAGAGGGAACAACAAGCACAGACTCCTTTCCAGCTGGAACATTGGAGCTGAGTTCCTCCTGCTTCTTTCCAGGGGTACCAGGCAGCACGGACACATTTGTGGGAGGAGCAGCAGACTTGGGGACTGCCTGTCCTGGGTCACTGCCTCGTGGCAAAGGTGCTGCCTTGAGGAGGGAGATTGGTTCAAAGGGAAAGACATTATCAGTCTGGTTAAAGGGCGTCTGTCGCCATCCAAGGGTCTGCCACGCCGTCACCACTGCGCTGTTATCCCTGCTATATTACAGGGAGAGGATTGAAAAGCATATTGAAAGGTAACCAAGTCTCAGACCTGTGTTTGCAGTGTCCAGCCCAGAGCAGACAGGCCTGACTGCTGCACTCAGCATTCCCACACTGGGAACAGGGGATAATAAATAACCCCCAAGCATCCTTCTGGATTGCTGTACATTCTGGCTCAAGGGTTTCTTCCAGTGTCAGTGGGCACAGAGCCGTGGAGCAACCTTTAAAACCATGTCTCTGAAATATCCTTTTTCAAGGAAACTGCCTATTCTGCTGCCCATAAATGCCTTGGGCTCGCTGCAGTGTTGCCACACTGTGAAAGGACACTTTGAAACGTCTGATTTTATCAGGAAATAGGCCATATAAACTCCCTGCCTTAAATTCCTTCATCTCACTTTACAATCTTTCCAACCTTTCATTTATTACCAGCTATTGTTTTTTCCTGTCCTTACATCCCTGGGCAAACAGTTTGACACGGCCAGCACAGCCTCTTCCCATCCGTGATGGCTCTGGGATTGCAGTGCGAGTGATTTCCTGGAAGCCTTCCTCTTCCTGGCTGGTAAAGTTCACCTGGATGACATCCTTGACAGATGGAATTTCTAACCTGAGGAGGTTCAGTATCACACACACATCAGCCTGACTCCAGCTGGAGGGGGCCAAAGGGGAGGAACGTGGGGTTGGGTCCCTCAAGCTGAGCTTTTTCTCTGTCCTGGGGTGCTCGGGTGGTTATAAAGGACAGGGAAGCACCAAGGCTGGGGAAAGGGGAAGGTTTTGGCAGCAGAACAAGGTGACTCCATGCTCTGGTCCCAGGTCTGAGCACCCACAGGTTTTGACTCTGTTCACAGCCCTGGGAAGCTCAGAAGGATAAAATGTGCTCAGGGCTAGGCACCTTCTTTGGAGAGATCAGCCCAAAATGCCTCTGTGCTGTGCCACCCCAGTGCCCAGCTGCAGCCAGCACCTGGCTCACTGAGGGGGGACTGGATGGGACCCACCTGAGCCAGAGTGGCCTCCCCACAGGAAGGCACTGTCACCTCCACTGTCACCTTCCAGTGACATCCCCTGCTGACATCAACATGCTCAGCATCCCAGAAATCAGTGCAAAGCTGTTTGCTGCGTGTTCACATCCAGGGCTGGCCCCAGGCTGAAGAGGCCTCTGTGTCCTGGAGTGATGCAATTCTCTGTCCAGGCAGAGGGATGTTGCTGCTATTGGCACTTAGGAAGCCAAATTGCAATTCTTGTTTTGCCCTAACGTTGCTTTTCTGTCTTTTCTCTCTGCTTTTCTGTCTGTGTTGTGCAAGGCATGAGGAGATGGCCTGGGGGAGCAGCTGCTGTAGAAAATGGTTTGTTTGCAGCAGGGCTGTCAAACTCCTCCCCAGTGCTGAAGCAAATGCAGAGATGTCACAAGACCCCTCAGAAAAAAAATAATTTACCTCTGGCTTTGACGTTGCTGGTTCTGCAGTGAGGCCAAGGAGTTCAGTGGCTCTTTGGCCAGGCTGTTACATTTTCTTGGTGCTCTCTGTACCCACAGAAGATCAGCAGGGAAAAATTAATGGGGTGCAGGATGGGCTCTCCACGCAGCAGGGTGATCTGCCCTGCCCCTGAATCTGTGTCACAAAGGTGTAAAAATATTACATCACGGCTCTGTTACCCCAATTAGAATCCAGCTTACACTGAATTTACTGCAGAGGTTTTGGGTTGAAGCAGCAATGCCTGTGAGAAGCACATGCCAGCCAGTTCAGCTGTGCAGGAGAACTTCCCCTGCAGTGAAAATCCCACCAAGAACAAACCTCTGCCTCATCCTGGATTTTCCCACCCTGAAAGCCCTAAACTTTATTAATACATCCCTAAACTTTATTAATACACCCCTAAACTTTATTAATGCTGATATAGGTGTGAAAATGGGCAAGACCATGGTGGCATGGATGGGATGGGGTGGTCAGCAGCAAGTTAATGCCACTTTTCTGTTCCCAGGAGCAGAGGGAAATGGGGAGGAGCGAGAGAGTGACAGGGGACAGCACTCTGCCCACAGCTGGAGATGGCCAAGGAAAACTGGAGCAGCCACAGGATAGGCTGGGGGAAGAACAAGAGAGGCAGAGAGCCACAGAGTCCCTCCTGCAGGGCTGCAAATGTGTGGCTCCTTGTTTCTGGGATTTGAGCAAAATAAACGCCCAGACACCAACGAGGGACCCAACATAAAAGAACATTTTCAGGAGAACAAATATTGCTCATGAATAAGAGTTGGGAGTGCTTCCCTGGAATGCACCTGTGCAAACGAGGAGAAAAGGATGAAACATCCCTCTCTTTGTCACCTCTTCTTGGAACCGAGGGTTTGGTCCCTGTGTGAGGGGAGGGGGTCCATGGAGCTCCCGGGGCTGCAGGATGGGCGTGGGCAAGGTGGGAAGCCTTGGACCTGAAGTGTTGGGGCCATGCAGGAGAGCTGGAATAAGGATTTGTCCTCCAGGGCCTTCTTCAGTGTGGGAACCCCGCTCAGCAGTGTTTGTGGCAGAATTCTCTGCGACCCCTCTGAAGGTGGCTCCTTTCTTCCCTTGGCTAAACCCCACCTGTCTGTGCAGAGCAGATTTCTCCAGGCATGGCCCTACCCAGGACGTGCTCATAAAGGACAAAGTATGAACCTGACAGCTAAAAAAAGAACAAATAAAACTCGTGAATTGGCCCAAGCAGCTGCTCTGCCCTGTGTCCTGAGTTGCCACTGCACCAACTCTCTGGAAAACCTTCCAGAAGTCTGACACAGGTGAAATAAAGTGACACCATGTCCAGCACCCCAGAAGTGTCCTGGGAATTTAACTGAGTAATAAATCTGTGCAGAAAGCAGACTGCTTCTATTTTTCTCCTTCATTCTCTTCTCCCTTCTACAGCCTTCCTCTTTCCTCTGGGACCTTCAAAAAAAAAAAGAAGAAAACATGTTAAGTGCTGCAATACCTGGCTGAAAAAGCCACAAAGGGCTGTGGCATTCTGGGCATTGATGGCACAGCTGGCACAGAGCAGGTCTGGGCAGCTCCCAAGGAACCTCGGAGGGGTTCCTGACCTGCCCTGGACTCCACCAGTGGCACAGGGCAGCAGAGAAAATCCCAAACGACCCCAAGGGTCTCTAACTGGGCCCTGTTGCCGTGTCCAAACACCCCCAGAGATTCCCCCGGCCAAACCAGCCCCTTCCTCTGCTGTGGGAGCTGCTGGGCACCGCGTGGGAGCCCGAAGCTCTCAGCACTGGGGGGGTTTGAGCTCCTCAGCGTTTGGGCACCCCTGGAGAGGCTGTTTCTGGGGCAGGGACAGCCCCTCACACCCCCCCCAGACCCTGTTACCTCGGGGCTCCTGTACCAGCCACGTGTGGCTGCAGGGACCTCGTAGGCAGGTGAGTCACCCTTTTCATGGAATAACAAAACATATTTACTCAGAAGGGTGACGAGGCCCTTCGCTTGCCCTCAGGGGGTGTTAATCAGCCTCCTCTCAGCGAGAAAGGCCCTTTTGTTTTCTAGACCTCGCAGTTACGATTTTCACGGTCTGGAAGTAAAGCTCCAGGGAAGTCACATCATGCTTGGAAGCAGCGGGGCCGGTGGGGAGCAGGGAAGGGACGGGGAAAGCTCCTCGTCTCCGTGCCTTGCGGTGGGGCCGGCGGCCGGGGCTGTGCAGAGGGAATGCGAGAGCAGCAGGGACGTGCCAGAGGCGTGGGCAGGGCTGAGCACGGCTCCAGGTCTGTGCCTGCACACGCCGGGCTCTGCCAGGGGAAAACCACTGACGTCAAGGACACAGGATGGGGCCCCGCTGCTGCCCGGCATGGCACAGCCCCGGGGGCTCCTGCTGCTGCCTCCCACCAGGAGTTACCTGGCTGTGCAGGTGGGGCGCGGAGAAAACCCCTCTTCTGGAGAGTGCTGTGTGACGCCGGCTGTTGAGGATGTGCCAAAAAGCTCATCCTGGCATCCCCGGGCTCCCTGCCCCAAGGATGGTGATGCCCAGCACTGTCGTGAGGAAGTGTCCCCCAGGATGAACACCTTGGATTTCCCTGGGGTGTTTCCCAGAGGTTTGAAGCAAGCAAAGGAGCACAGCACAGCTGTCCACAGCATGCATCTGCAGGTGCATTTTGCTCTCAGAACCTCAAAGAGTTAGGGACTGAGCTCTTCTTTCCTTAGCCACAAGCCCTTTTCCCTGCAGCAGCTTTTGATGGATCATTTCCAGTGAGGAAACCTCACGTGGGGAGTACCTGCCTCCCTATTGCTGTGGGAAGGCAGGAAAAGGCAGCACAGCTTGTCCCACGTGGCATCATCCTCTGTCAGAAGCTGGGACGTCATTGTCCAAAACTTTCCTTAGAAAAATGCTTCCAGGATCCACCCTGGGTCCAGCCATGAGCCATTCCACACTGATGTCATGTTCAGTGAATCACAAAGCCTCTGGCTCCCCACCACAGACGTATTTCAGCCTGTGCCAAGTGACACCATCCCCTTGCAGAGTCACCAGAGTCCCCCTGGAGCCAGCAGAGCCCTGGGGACCCTCAGCTGGGTGGTTTGAGGGGCCTCTGCAAACAGGGGGTTCTCAGGAACCAGAGGATCTCCCCAGTGCCTGCTCCAGGCCCCTCACCAGGGTGTGAGGGGTGTGAGGGCACAGGCCCTGGGGCCATCCAGGTGGGAAGGGTTTCCTGGGGAGCAGCAGCACTCCTGCTGCTGTGGTTGAGCCCCTGGGAGCTGTTTCTTTATCCTCTGGTCTCCAGGCACTGCCTCAGGCTCTGCTCCCAGCCAGGCAGAGCCAGAACACCTCAGACCCCTCCAAAGAGCACGTTAGCCATGGATCAGGGAGCACTTCCACACTCCTGCTGTACGTGACCAGCGACACAGGGCTCTGGAGATGCTGCCTGAAAAAACCCCACACTTGGAGCCCTTCCAGCAACTATCGGCACTAAATCCCAGGGATTTTTGGAGGAGGCTGTCCTGGTCACTCCCAGGCTGAGCTGCTGGGCAGCAGGACTTGCCCAACCCAGTAAGCCAGCAGCAGTTTCATCATTAAATCCATAAGCTGGCTCAGACTCTCTGGCCACTGGCTATCCCAGGGGTGCTGTGTGCTGGGAGAAGCCCCCAGAGCTCCTCAGCAAGAGGGGGCTCTCCTGGAGGAGAAAATCAGGAGGAGAAATCCTGGAGGAGAAAATCAGGAGGAAAAATCCAGGAGGAGAAATCCTGGAGGAGAAAATCAGGAGGAGAAATCCAGGAGGAGAAATCCTGGAGTTGTTTGTGTTTGTGTGTACCCACAGATAACAGAGGCTTCCCCTCTGCAGAGTGAGGTCCTCAGGGGTTTGTTTCCCATCAGTGCAAGGTTGGGCTGTTCCTGCTGCTCCTGCTGCAAAGAAACCTGGCCCTAAGTCCTGCTGGCAGCTGGGCTGACGGTGCAGGTGCACAGGTGGGGATGGGGTGAGATGGAGCCATCACACCTGTTCTTGTTTGCGCTCCAGTGACCTCCCAGCAGAAGCATTTCTGCACACCCTGACAGCACGGCGATGGGAGAGACATTAACCTCTGAACTGCAGCTGCTGACAGCTTCCAAACAAGTAATCCTGGTGAGGTTCTCTTCTCCGGGCTAGGAGAGTTGCTGGAGGTTTCACGGTGGTGGAAGAAGAAAAGGAAATGAAGCTCAGCTCTTCTCACTCTGCCTGGTCTCTCCCTCCCACCTCCGAGCTGCGTTTTTAACTAACACCACCATCCTTTCCTTTTTCAGGAGTGAGACTTCTGCAACCCCAGGGCATGGAACCGTGAAACAGCTTTTGTCTTGGAGCTGGCGTCTCTGTTATCAAGGTGAACTCAAGGAGAACAATTGCTTTCCACACTCACTTTTCCCCTCCACAATCAGCTCTGTTTGCTCTCGCTGCGGTGCCCCACACCAGCACTGATAGGGATTGGCAAATAGGGGAATTGCTCCCATATTTGTTCAACGGAAAAACCGTAAACCCTGCGAGGAGGGAAGGGAGAGGGTTCTGGGCACAGCCAGAATGTTAATTACAGCTCTAGCTGCTAATAGCAGGGGTGAGGAGGAACGAGCAGGGACGGCAGGAAGGGGAAAGGTAGAGCCAAGGTGTGCTGAGGGCCCCCGGATGGGTGCAGCAACAAAGGGCTGGAGAAGAATAGGCTGATTATTCTGGGTTTACTGGGATAAAGTGGGCAAGGATGGTGAGGATCATTCAGTGCTGGAGGGCTGCCAGGGGCTGTGAGTGGGACAGGGAAGTGCAGCTCCCTCCCTGCAGCTCTGCAGGGACAGGCACATGCACGTTTCCATCTCACAATGGCTCAGCCCCACTGAAATCCCCAGCAGCCTTTGAGGGACTGAGGATCAAACACTCTCCCAGCAGCTGTTCCCAGATTTTTCCTGGGAGAAGAGCTTGGGACAAGCTCTCAGGATCCGTTTTCCCCGCTGAATCCCACACTGGCCGTGCACAAAGTGCTCCAGTGCTTCCTGGGAAGCGACATCTTCCCCAGATCCCTGCGGCCCGGGCGTCACACCAGGTGTGACCGCAGCCCAGGGGAGTGGGCTGCGCGTTCCAGGGGACCCCAAGCAATGGGAGCACGCTCGGTGGCTGCAGGCGGTGCCAAGGGCTGACTCACAGCTGCTGACACTTGTCACGCTGGAAGCATTTTGGTATTTATGGAGGCTGTTTCCAGCCGCAGTGCGGGCACAGCGGGGCCAAAGGCTCCCTCAGCCCAGCCCCGGCTGCTGCCAGGCTGCGGGATGGGAAGGGCACTGGATCCCCCCTCGGCCTCAGGCCAGGCCAGTGGAGAGGCAGCTTTGTCCTGGCCAAAGCTCTCCTGTGAGTCCATCCATTGCTGTCCCACACGGTCCTGAGCTCTTCCTTTGCAGCCTTTGCCCTTTGCCCAGGGATGCAAAGGGCTCTCTGAGTGGGATGGTAAGGCCATGGCATGGGAAAAATCTGGGAAAGCTGCTGGGAGAGTGTTTGATCCTCAGTCCCTCAAAGGTTGCTGCAGATTTCAGTGGGGCTGAGCCATTGTGAGATGGAAACGTGCATGTGCCTGTCCCTGCAGAGCTGCAGGGAGGGAGCTGCACTTCCCTGTCCCACTCACAGCCCCTGGCAGCCCTCCAGCACTGAGCGATCCTCACCTATCTCACCATCCTTACCCACTTTATCCACAACAATAATAACAACAACCCCTAAAAACCTGATAGCAGGGACAGCTCACAGCAAAGAACCGGCGCCCTGAAACCCCTCCAGGGGACAAAAAAAGAGGTGCCTCTTTACCACAACATTGCTTTGGGGGACCCATTGCTTCTTCTCTTTGCAGCCCTTGCCCTGCTATTGTCCGAGCCTGCAGGAAAAGGAAGGAGCGGAGCCTCCCGCGGTTCCTTCCTGCTCCGGCAGCCCCCGGGACCACCACGACGCCAACTTTCACAGGACCACACTCCCTGCCCGGCAAAGGAGAGGAAGCTGCTAATGGACGCTAATGGAGCTGCGAGGATGCTCCCGGGAGGCAGAAGGGCTCGCTGGCACTTCCACGGTTGCTCTGGCATCCCTCGGGGTTACAGCTTCCACAGATTAGGGCACAGGAGGATTTGCAGCTCCAGGCAAACCACGGAGGCAGGTGGGTTGGGAAATCTGAGGTCGGTGCCACTGCTGCAGAGGATTTTGGGGATTTCACCTCTGCCTCAGCAGCATCCCATTTCCGCCAGGTAACGCCGGCATTCTCCTCCGAGGAGCTCTGAGGTGAAGGAAATACTGCCGGGGCTGGATCCTGAGCACAGGGATGAGCCTGACCCAGTGCCAGGAGGGGCACACCAGCCTCTTTCATTTTTATTTTTGCCATTAGGAGCTTTCAGGACTTTTCTCACGAAAAAAAACGCGCCGTGGGAAAACAGAACAAACCAAAAAAGAATTTACAAGAACAAGACGGTTTTGCCCCTGGTTTTTGTTGCTTTCCTGAGTGTTTGTGGGTTAGCACTTGTGCTCCCTCTGCCTCTCCCGGGGGATCACCCGCGGTGTCAGGGCACGGGGAAGGGATCAGCTCCCAGACTCTCCCGCTGCAATGCCCTTCCCCTGCTCCGCGGGTCATGCTCTATTTATCGGCTCATTTCCATACCCGAGTGCTGCAGTGCTGCTTCCTCCAGCCCTGCGAATTCCAGTGCCACGGGCTCTGCCAGCAAATCGGGACCGGGAACGAGCTCGTGACATTGGGAGCAGCTGCCCAGCTCTGCTCACAGCCCGAGCATCACCTTGGGCTCGCTTCTCTCCCTCTGTGCCACACAGTGGGAGCTTGGCTCCCATCTCCAAAGGGCCCTGAGACCCTCAGGAGGTGCCAGAGTGATAAAAAGTGTGACTCTCCTGCCTGGTTTCCAGCTGGGCTTTGCCACTGTGTTGTTCAAGGTTTGGAGGAATGGGAATTGTGCTGGGTGGCTCTGACAGGGACACTGGGATTCACCTGGTGGGAGGCTGTGCTGGAAGGAGAAGATGCCAGCTGCAGCCAGGAATGGTTTTTGTGGATTTCCTGGGCATCACCTGCTCCCTGTGGCAGTGATGAGAAGGGAAGTGGGAACAGCATCTGCTTGAGAGGCACGAGCACATCTGAGCACCAAACGGAGCTTTTAGACCCTTAATGAAAACACTGAAGGGCACCAGCTGCTCCCCTTGACTGACACAGCACACAGCTCTGAGAGATTCAGAAACTTTCCTGGGAGATGATGCAGGGCAGAAAAAACACACAAGGTTAATTGAGTCTCCATCCTGGTGGCATCTGCAGCTCCTGCATCCTGCTGCAGTTCCACTCCTGCAGTACTGCCCCACAGTGACAGCCGTGTTCATAAAATCACAGCTGGAATCACACTCATGGAATAGTCTGGACTGCAAGGAACCTCAACACCCATCCTGTCCATGGGCAGGGACTCCTTCCACCATCCCAGGGTGCTCCAAGCCCTGTCCAACCTGGCCTTGGGCACCTCCAGGGATGGGGCAGCCACAGCAGCTCTGGGCACCTGTGCCAGGGATGGCTCTGCTGGTGGCTCGGGGGGGAGGTCCGGTGGGCCCGGTTCTCCCGGTGGTTGTATTGGCTCAGGGGGATCTCCGGTTCTCCCGGTGGATCCGGTGGCTGTGGTGGCTCGGGGGGTCTCCAGTGGGCCCGGTTCTCCCGGTGGGTCTGGTGGCTCTATTGGCTCAGGGGGGGTCTCCGGTGGATCTGGGTCTCCCGGTGGATCCGGTGCCTCAGGGGGGTCTCCACTGGGTCCGGTTCTCCCGGTGGATGCGGTGGCTCGGGGGTCTCCGGCTCTCCCGGTGCATCCAGTGGCTGTGGTGGCTCGGGGGGGGTCTCCGCTGGGTCCGGTTCTCCCAGTGGATCTGGTGACCAGGAGGGAGGGAAAGGGGCCAGGTGAGGACAGGAGAGCGCGGGGGGAACGGCTGGGGACAGCTGGGGACAGGCGAGGACACGTGGGGACAGTTGGGGACAGCTGGGGACAGTTGGGGACAGTTGGGGACAGGTGAGGGCAGGTGGGGACAGGTGAGGGCAGGTGGGGACAGCTGGGGACAGGTGAGAGAGGGAAGGACAGGTGGGGACGGGAGGGGCAGATGGGGACAGGTGAGCAGGGGGGGTGGCAGGAGGGGATAGGTGAGCACAGCAGGGAGGCAGGTGAGGGTTCCCGTGCTGTGCCGTGCAGGGGAGACACACGGACACATTCCGGGGGAAAAAAAAAAAAAAAAACAACGAAATGTTTTGTAAGGGGGTGTGGGAACTTTTCCTTGAAAACAGATTTGCTGTCACCGAGTGTTTATTTCCATAAGCTCTGAAGGGGTGGGCTCTGGGCTCTGGCCCCCGCAGATAAAAGCCGGTGGCATAGGTGGGGCGAGCGGGGTTGTTTTTGTTCCTTTGTCTTGTGCAGAAGCCACAAAAAAGGGCTTTTTTTTTTTTTTTTTTTTTTTTTTTTTTTTTTTTTTTTTTTTTGCTATGCAAACAAGGGGGAAAAGGCAAAACGCGGGTGGATAAACGTGTGCGGAGCCAGGGAGGTTTCAGTTTGCAGGGAGTGGGTTTGGGGGGAAATGGGGGGTTCAGTTGTTCCTCACACATGCAGGAGGGGCACAGAGGGACTGGGAGAGTGTCTGAGGGGTTTGGGCACCCCTTGGAAACTGAGCCTGAGATTGGCATGTTTCTGCATTAAAAACTGTTAATTTTCATGTGCATCTTTGCTGACAAAGACAGAATCAGGGAATATCCTGAGCTGGAAGGGACCCTCAAGGATCATCCACTCCAGATCTTGTCCCAGCACAGGACACCCCAACAATCCCACCCTGTGCTGAGAGGGTTCTACAAACACTCCTGGAGCTGTGCCAGCCTTGGGGCTGTGACCATGCCCTGGGGAGTCTGTTCAGTGCCTGAGCACCCTCTGGGATAAGAACCTTTCCCAAAATCCAACCTAAACCACCCCGGCACAGCTCCAGCTGTTCCCTCTGGTCACCAGAGCAGAGATCAGAGCTGCCCACCAGGAGGATGCTGAAGAGCCCAGTGCCCTCAGCTTCCCTTCCCTTCCCTTCCCTTCCCTTCCCTTCCCTTCCCTTCCCTTCCCTTCCCTTCATCCTCACAGCCCCCTTGGATGCTCTCAAATAACTCGAGATCTTTATTTTTCACCCAGGAATGACTCCAGGACAGTTTGTGTGCACGGTGGGGTTTTAGGGTGGCAGAACCTCCCAGCAGAGGGAGAGTTGCTGTCAGAGTTTCTGTCCCAGCCTCTGCCAGCTGTAGCTTCACCTCGGTGCAAAATTCACACTTCTTCAACGTTCCTTGTCACCTGAATAACGGTGAGAAGCCTTCGAGCCACTGATGGCAGAGGTGACAGTGTTTTTTCTCAGTTCAGCTGCAAACTCAGAAGCTGAAGCCACCAGTTCTGTGTGGTGAGACACTGAAAAGCACAACGAGGCCTCGTGGGGAGGAGGGTGTCTGGGTAAAGCTTGCTGGAAAAAAGCATCTTCTGCTGCCTGACAAATCCCATTTTCCAGGCTGGGATTTTTCCAGAGCAGCTGCACTGGAGTTTCCCCACAGGGTCCCACGTGGTAGGAGGTGGCTGGAAAAGGCCATTTATGCTTTTCAGGGCTGTCTAGGAAATTTGGGTACAAAGCCAGCGGAAGGTGAGCTGTGGGAGATGTCATTTTTTGGGAGGATGTGGGAAACAGGACGGAGTTCAGCACTGAGAATGGATTATTGAAGTCCCATGGAAGAGGCATGGGCTGATCCAGAGGGAGAAGTCCAGAGAATCAAAGCCATTTAAAATCACTTCCAACAGATTTAAATGAAACCAAAGGAGAGCAACTCCGCTTTTTAGCCTGATTGCTGGGAGGGATTCCATGTGATATCAGTGACACAATCTGATCCCACTCCTTTACATCGGGGTAAGTTTTCCCGAGTTTTTCAGGAGTCCTGGCTCGGAGGGCAGGTGTGTGTGGATCACTTCCCAGCCGTTCCCACATGGTGTCAGCAGCTCTCCAGGAGAGCTCCTGGTCCCTGTGGGGAGTTCAGGGGTTTGGAGCCCTCTCCAGGGACAGGGAACCCGTGACCCAAGGCAAGAGGAGAGTGGCTCTGGGGGAAGGACGTGGAGGAGACCACGTCCCTGCTGTCCCCTGTCCCAGCTTTCTGTCCCTGCTGGCTCCCAGGATGGCTGCAGCCACAGGGGGATGGTGACCATGGACTCATCCTGGACGTGCTGTGGGTCACTCACAGCCTGCCTGGGCTGTCCTGTCATTCCTGAGGTTGTCACTCAGGCCCTGAGGAGGTCAGCAGTGCTTTGGGAGGTTCTTTCTGTGCTGGGCTTTTCCTATAATCTCTGGTTTTTTTTTGTTTCAGATGTCAGGGAGAAGACAGAAGCATTTCCATCCCATGGTGTGTTTCAGGCCGTGTGCCATGACCTCCCCCATGGCTGCAGGAGGAAATTCCCTGGGTGGGAAGGCTCTTTCTGCACTGGTGATTGTAGAGGGGGCTCCTTTCCCTGCTGGAGCTCATCCTTGCTGGGGGTGGGACTTGTGCCTGGAGTCCCCTGGGAGGAGCAGCTTTTGTCTCACTAGAGCATCACCTCCATGCCCTGGCCTGGGCAGCTGGGACAGGACCTGTGGCACTGTGGGACTGCTCCTGATGCCTCAGGTTTTAGTTTTTATGTTTTTCAGGTTCTGTGCTGCTTTAGTGTGTGGGTCTGGGCTTCATATTATGGGATGGTGAGCTCTGTTCACAGAGCAGGGAGACAGAACAATTCCTTCTCCAGCTGGGGACCAAGTGATCCAAATCTCAGGCCCAAGAGCCTGAGACAACGTGGGCTGAAGAGAGAAAAACAAGAAGGATGGGACTGCATGGAGCTGTAATTGGATAATTGACTCCACTATGCAAATGGAGCAGAATTATAAAAGTGAGAGACCCCGTGACCAGTGGGGCATTTTGTGACCATTTTGGCTCATTTTGGGTTCATTTTGTGACCATTTTGGCTTCACCTGGGGTGCAGCCCTGGCTGGGCTCTTGTGCTGCCCAAGGTGGATCTGTTGAGGCCTCCCAATAAATCCCTGCTTCATTCTTTAGCTCTGTCCAGTCTCTGTTCCAGGTCAGCCTTCCCAAGGCATCACTCCCCATCCTGAGGTCCTTCCAACCCGAACCACTCCGTGATTCCATGATGACCTTCCCCGGTCCAGCAGCCACAGCCTGGGCAGTGCCTGGACCAGGCAGCCCAGAGGAGGAGGCAGGAGGCTCTGGCAGCTTTTCAGGGCTTGTTTGTGCTGTTGGGGAGACCTTTTCTGTCCGTTGTTCTGTGCAGCTCCAAAACAGCCTCCGGCTGCCGGGGCTGCGCAGGCAGCGCCGGCGCGGGAGGGGAGGGCGTGGGGGCCTGCCAGGAGCTGCTGGCAACACAGCTGGATGAGTCTTGTGCAGATCTGGTGCCTTTCCAGGTCTGCGAGCCTCCAGAGCCTGGTGGAAGCCACGTCTGCGGGGGCCCAGCTCTGCTGTGCTCCCCTCTGCACACAGTCCAGGGGTGACGTTTGAGCAGGAGCTTTGTCCCCAGCTGTGTCCCCCTGGCGAGGCAGAACCAGGAGCTGCAAAAGTGTGAAACTCTTCAAAGGGACTCATGCAACACAGCCCAGGAGCTGAGCCTGGGTTAGTCATCCATCAAGGGCTTTGTTTTTTTCCTCTCCCACTCCCCGCCCTGGCACGGGGGTTGAAGCTCTTTCTGGCTGCTTGGTGTGGCCAAAACTTAGAAGAAACACGTTATCTCCCAGGGAATCAGTCAACTCTGCCCTGAAAACAGGAGTTTCTCTCTGTGCAGCCCCAAGAGCTGGGTTTTGCCCCAGTGGGGTTGGATTCTGCTGAAACCAGGGCTGCTGGGACACGTGTGTGTGCTCACTGAGCTCCACGTGGAGCTGGGACGTTCCCTGAGAGGAGACAAAGCCGTGGGTAAAACCTGCAGGGCCCAGGAACTGCAGCTGCTGAGAGAATTTCTGATTTTGGTATACAGCAGCACACACAGGCTCCAAATCCTGGAAGGCCTTTTTGTCTATTTCTCTGGAAATTGCTTGGCCTTTTCCTCTCCTGCAGGATGATTCTGGACATCAGTGTTGTCCTTTAGTCACAGAAATTTCCCAACAAAGCCCCTGATCGCTTGACAATAATTTTTGTGCCAGCACTCAGCAGCACAGAAAGGAAAGTAGCTTGTTTTTTGGTGTTTTTTAAGACAATTGATTTTAAAACAAAGCAGCAGGAAGGGAAGTTTCAGTTCCTGCACATGAGGAGCTTCAGGGGCTCAGCAGTGACAAATGCCTGGGCTGGCTCTGCAGCTGCCCTGCACGTGGAGCCAGAAGGCTCCTTATCTGTTCAGACCTGAATAAGGTTTGTACAACAAGCTGGGGCAGTGGCAGGTGCTGATTGAACATCAACACTTGAGTCTCTGCTGGTTTAGTACCAATACTCTGCTCTGCAGAACTGGGGTCTAAGTGAAAGTGAAAAAGATTACTTTCATTTTGGGCAGGTCAGTGGCTGCCACAGCTGGGCTTGAAAGCTGCAGATTTCTGCTAAATCTGAATTTGTGTGAAATTGTGCTCATTTCAACCAGAGGCTGTGAGGGCTCCCACGTGTGGGATGAGCACAGAGCCAGGGATATTCTGCCTGGTTTTAGGGCTTGGGGAAGGGGCAGGATGGGCTGGGCTCTGTGAGGAGGAGGGCTGGGAACACGACCCTCACTGGACTGTGCTGCTGTCATTGAGTGCAGCAGGATGCTGCTTATCTGGTTGTTTTTCCTTATATCTCTACTGCATGTTGTCTCCTTCTTGGTGCCAAAAGGTTGCTCAGAGCTGATCCTGCCACCTTCTAATCCATAAAAAGTCCTGGTCAGACTCTTTGATTCACTTGCTTTGAGGTCATGAAGCTGCTTGGGGTGACACCAACAAAGGGCAGGTGACGTCTCAGCTGCCTCAGTTTCCCCAGATCCCTCTTACAGTGGCCCAGGGATGGATAAAACCCCACTGTGGGATGGATAAAATCCTCCCCACAGCTCCCCACTGTGCCCCTGGGGGAGGTGGCCCCAGGCCAGGCAGCGCTGCCAACGAGGACAGTTGGCTGTACTCCCCTGAGATGTGACACCTCCACCCCCAGAACAGGAGTTTGGGGTTTTTTTTCCCTACAAAAGAAGCCTTGAGGAGGAAGCCATGGCCTGCTCTCAGCTGTTCTGACTGGTGCAGTGTGCCCCCACCCTTCCCCATCACCCACGGGCATTATTTTTAGGGTTTGTTTACCTCACTGGGCTCCAGCTCATTCTTTTTTAGGGTGACAAGGACTTCCCTCACGCAGCTGCCCAGGTGGCACGTGAGAAACCACAGCCCTGCCTGGAGAACTTTCCCCTTCTCTAATGAGGGCCAGGTTTTTTATTGGCTTTTTAAAGAAGATTTGGAGCCGTGGAAGGAAATAGGCAGCTCTTGCTGGTGAAAGGTACTAAAATAGATTAAATCCACCCAAGCAATACACTCTTCTTTTTTGGTAACACGTTCTGTGTGACTTGGCTGCAGTATTTGTGGCCCAAGTTGTGATTTTGTGTTGTTGCTTGGTGGGTTAAGTTTTACTGGTTTAAGTTAGGGCTTCAAGGTAGTGTCTGCTTTCTTAATCAAGAAAGTTCCTGAACATAAAGAGTTTGGCCCACAGTCACCTCAGAGGAGCAGGGGAATGGTTAAAATGCTGAGGACCTCTGCAGATCCCCAGTTCTTGCTCCAAAACCGCTCAACCTTGTGCACAAAGGAGCTCTTGGGCAGCTGAGCACCTCTGTGGTGAGACCCAGTGTTTATTTAAGGATCCCTGGGTTTGAGGTTCTGCATCTAAAGCTGTGTTGTGCTGCTGTTGAGATGCTTCTTGAGACTCCGGGCCAGATGCTGAAACTCACCTTGTCCTTTCTCTTTTGGGAGAAAACGTGAGACTTTCAGCACTCAGTGAAAGCAGAAATGAGCCTTAGCCCTGGCACTTGGTGTCAGGCTTCTGTCTCCTCATGTTCTTTGAGCTTCTTCCTCTTTGATTCCTTGATTCTTTGTAATTTGTGGTTACAATTACAAGGCACTTTTTGTGAAGGATATGGGTCCCCCCTCGCTCCCCCCTGTGTGCTTTGAGGCACAGATTAACCGGGGAGGCCAGGCAGGAGCACTGTGGTCATTGTTTTACTTGCAATTCCTACTCTCACCCTGGATGTGGCTGGGGGTTATTGTGCCCAGAGCTGCTGCCTCTCTCCTGAGCAATTCCCACAGGAATGTGGTGGTTTATTACCGTATTTTAATTAAATGTGAACAATAAAATGCTACAGCTCAAAGAATTTTCACTTAAAGGTTGGTGAGTGGCCATTAGGTACATGCAGCTGTGGAGCAGCATCAAGACACATGGGTTAATAGTTAAAATAAAATCTCCTTAATGTGCTGCTGACTTGTTTCTTTTATAATCCATCTGCTGACTTGTTTCTTTTAGAGTCCATCAGCAGATGAAGTAAACCAACATTTTTCTGTTTCGTTTATTTTCCACGCTCTCTTTCCTGCAGGGCAGCACTGGGATGAAGCTGAGCTGATCAAACAGCTCCTTACAGGACAGGAGGATTGACAAGGACTGGACAAGGATGGAGAAAATGCAATGGAAAACCAGAAGCATTTTGTTTAAATCGTTATAATTTATTTTTCTCAAGTAGCAAAATACAGTCAGTTTTCAGATATCAGTGGGGAACCTCAGGTTGGGATCTTAGGCCAACGTTAACATGACTCATCTAAATGAGATGCAAATTTGTTCTGTCCGTTAAATTTAACCAGGGAAAGCCAGGCACTCTGACATCACCCCTGCCTCACTGAGGCACAGCTGCACTGTCCCAGAGGGTGCCTCTGCATCTCATTTCTGATGTGTGTGATCCCATTTGGAATTCATCTGCTCTGTAAGGACCTGAAGACTTCTTCATTTGGAGGGGAATGGCTTTTGTCTACAGGACACAAGTGCAGCTCCCTGTGCTGGTGGAGCAGTTTCCTGGCTGGAATAAGGTGAATAAAGGTTCTGCATGAAAAGGCTCCATGGAAGCAGAGTGTTCTCGGGGTACATTCATGAACAAGTTGAACTTTGTCTGTGTAAAGCAGCTTTACATATTGAATATACATTAACAATATATTGTTACTGATGAGGGGAACTGCAAATACCCTGTGCTGGGGGTGTCCCTGGCTCTGGCCAAGATCATGACAGCTGTGTCTTGCCCAAATAAGGATGAGAAAGAAACCAAGGGCAAATAGCTGTTCAGTGTCTGTTGTCACCCCCTGTTTCATGTGACAGACAAGCAGCACTTCTGTACAGTTACCTGGGCACTGTAAATGAAAATTTGTTCAACAGTTGAGCACAGATAGGTAACACAAAGAATCCTCTCTTCCCAAATCCCAGCCCCTGACAAAAATCCCATATACCAGAGGTAAATGGTTTATGGAGAATTTATTTAGATTTGGTGGCAGCCAGGTAAATTCCTGGCAGTGCTGTCTCAGACCCAGCCAGTGAATTCTGTCTTGGGAGTTTAACCCTCAACTCTCTAAAGCAATGCTCTCCAACCCATGAACCTGAGAGTTCTCTGTGTCACTCCTGATGGATCCATGTGTTGAAAAAAAGGATAAATGTCTGTTTAGTGAGTGTTTTGCTGCTCGTGGCTCTGTGTGTTCAGGGGAACATGGACAGGTCTCCCCTGGCAGCTCCGGGAGCAGCTCCAGGCTGAGACCTCTCTCCACTGGCGATGGCTCTGGGAGAGCTGGGTGCTGTGGGATCTGAGCACAGGACAAGGACAGGGACAGGAGCACAGGACAAGGACAGGGACAGCTGCCAGGACAAGGACAGGGACAGCTGCACAGGCTGTGCAGCAGCTCCTCCCAGCTGGTGTTCAGCTGTCCCACGTCAGCGGTTCCCAGAGCATTCATCTGTCATCAGGAATCTTCGCTCTTCCTGTAAAAGCACCCACTGGAATTACAGTCTGGGCTCCTCCAAGGTCTGATTTTCCATGACAATAGTCTGCTGTTCAGCTGCTGTGCCTGGCAGAGGTGGGACAGTGCTCAGATCAAACCTCAGTGAGCCGTGTCTTTGTTGGTGCCGACAGCACCGATGCAAAACACGCCCCAGTAGCTTATGAGTGAAATACAGATCTGACTTCAAAGGCAGCTGAAGTCCTGCTAGAAGGGCTGGGAAGAGAGGAGAAAACCCACATTCATATTTATCTCAAGGTCAGCAGGTGATAGCCCAGAAACAGGATACAGGCAGAAGTAAAGTAGAATTTGTACTTTTCCTGACAGAGCTATGAGTGGCTACAATGTTATAAAAAGTAATTGAAATTACAGCTAGAATTTGTATGGATTTTGCATTAGCTGTGGTCGTGTCTCACATTTCATGGGGGAAGGCAGAGCCGTTGTGTGCTCAGATGCTCCACAGCTGGGGTTGTGTGTTGGATCCAGCCCGAGGCTGCGGGTGCGGGTTGGCTCGGACTGACTCAGTGCAAGGGCATTTCTGTGGGGTTGCAGAGCTGTTGTCTTGTTAAAAGCAACGTCCAAAGCAAGGGTGATGCTCCCGGACAGTTCTGCTGCACCAACGTCTGTTTTCTCTTGGTACTTGTCGTTTTTAGGGTAAATGTTCTGTTTTGAGCGTTTCTCATTTTGACAGGGAAAGACTAAGCTGAAGGTGAAATGACAGGAGGAATTGTAGACTCACCACCTCTCCCTTGCTTTGCTGTTAGTGACAGCTCTGTTGTAAAGTCTCTCCACCCATGGATTGGCCAGCAGCCCTTGCTGCTTGAAATAGGAGGAGGCTTCTGGATTTCCCCCTCGACTTCTCTGCAGTGTAGCAGTTCTTGCCAGGAGTTCAGACTGGAGAAATTGTC
Organism: Pyrgilauda ruficollis; assembly: GCF_017590135.1. Lineage (NCBI taxonomy): Eukaryota > Metazoa > Chordata > Aves > Passeriformes > Passeridae > Pyrgilauda > Pyrgilauda ruficollis. The sequence goes on along the minus strand of NW_024514876.1, from coordinate 1,111,197 downwards.
CAAAACCATTTCAGCTCCGCCGAGGCGTGCCTGGAGCTCGGCTCACGGGGAGAAGGTGGTGGTTGTCTCTGTCTCCATGGCGAAGGAGGTCCTCTTGCTGTCGCGGCAGGAGGTGAGCTGCCAGAGGCGCTCCTGGCTCAGGCAGCCCAGCTCCTTCAGCAGCTTGAAGAGGTCGGTGCGGAATTTGACGCCGATGAAGGCGTAGAGGAACGGGTTGAGGCAGCATCGGAAGCAGGCCAGGGTGTAGGTCACGTCATCTGCCACGTCCAGCTTCTTGCTCTCCTCACATGAGCTGGTCTGGTTGAAGACTGAGATGGTCTTGGCCAGCATGACTCCGTTGTAGGGCAGCTGGAAGACGACAAAGACGATGACCACGGCGATGATGACCTTGATGGCTTTGTTCTTCTCAAAGTTGCGGGCCTGGAGTAACGTTTTGATGATGATGAGGTAGCAGAAAGACATGACCAGCAGGGGAATTAAGAAGCCAAACACCATTTGGGACACTTTGATGCTGGTGTTGAAGGTCTGCAAGTCATTAGCAATGATGGAACACCGGGGATTGCTCTCTGAGTTGTTCACACCACTGTGAACCAGCTCAGGGATGGAGAGGATGAAGGCCAGGAGCCAGATGAGGCCGCAGGTCACCTTGCTGATGAATATCATGCGGGGACGCAGGCGATGGGCTGAGGCTGCCTGGACGATGGCGAAGTACCTGTCGATGCTGATGGACAGGAGGAGCAGCATCCCGCTGAAGAAACTCATTTTGCAGATGCAGTAGACAGCTTTGCAGGCCAAGCTCCCAAAAAGCCAGTGCGTGGCCGCGCTCGTGGCCCAGAAGGGAAGGGTCAGCAGGAAGAGGATGTCTGCCACAGCCAGGTTCAGCAAGTAGATGTCTGTCATGGTCTTCAGCCTCTTGAAGTAGATGTAGGTGAGCACGACCAGCCCATTCCCCAGCAGCCCCATGAGGCAGATGATGCTGTACATGGCCGGGAGGAAGGCAGCACGGAAGTTTCGGACCTCCTCCTTCTCACACAGGGACTCGAACATGCTGTAGTCAATGGTGCTGTTGGAGTCGTAGTAATCAGTGACATTGTCCCCGGCACAGAACTAGAAGAGGAAAGAGAAGAAGAGGGTGTTGGGACAAGGACCGTGTTGCCTGTGTGGCTGTGCAAGGAAAGGAGCCTGGAGAGAAGTCCCAGGGAGTTCCCAAGTTCTGTCTCATGCCAGCATCACAAACAGAGCTGACACAACCTTGTGGCTGAAAGTGTTTCCTATAAATATGTGAGGTTTGGGGCTTTTTTGGGGGGCTCCAAGTGGGAATTCCACCAGAAACGTTTCGTGCTCAGCCAAAGTAACATCTGCAAGCCCTCAGATGTGTGGCAGCTTTCCAGAGTGACCCACCTCCAGCTGCGTGTGCACAGCCAGCTGTCAGATAAAATGTGAGAAATAAAACATCCTTGAGCTAAATGAAAAACCAACGAAGGTGCTGGTGAGACCGTGAGGAAGTGCAGTGACTGCAGCAGGAAGCTGTTTCCGTGTCGGGCCGGCATCTCATTCAGGCCCCTGATTTCAGTTCTGATTATTCTTGTTTCATCTTCCTACACTGCCATAACCCGCGGGGCAGACAGAGCCTGCGGTACCTGTGCCCTGCTTTTTGTCACTTATTAATCTCCAGAACCTTCTCCCCATCGCACAGACATGAAAGGTTTCCCCTGGATACCCCCACCCTTTAACAGAGAGCATCTCGGTGCTCTCCATCTCAGCAGGTTTGGCTTTCACCACATCCTGCTGGGTTGCCAGCAGTGAAAGGGAAAAGCAGGGGCTGCTTGGCTCTGTCCCAGGTGGCCCCACGGGCTGGGGGTGGCCACTGCAGCCGAGGGACCTCGGGCACCAGGACCAGCCCCTGGTTTGGGAGCAGGTCATGGCACAGCTCCGTGCTTGGGGCCCTCCTTGCTGGGCCAGGGCACTCTGAGCACCAGGCAGGGGAAGAACTGAACTCTTCCTCCTCGGGTGCATCCCTCTCCAGCTCTGGGCTTGGTCAGAGCCCAGCACCTTGACCAGGAATTTGCAGGGAGCAGGAACTGGCTGCTCCCTGCCATCAAGGTGGTGCACTCCTGTCTGTCCTGGGAATGCTCATTTTGGGGCTAAGAGTGGACTCACACAGCCCAGGCCATCTGAAAATCACTCTGTTTTTCACCACTTTTCTCTGCTTGGTTTTGTTTCTCTTGTTTGTTTTCTTCTGTAGCTGGGCTCTGCTCTCACCTCCCACCTCCCACAGCTGGATCCTGGGGTGAGCAGCTGAGTCCCCACACATTTCTGGGACTGTGGGTGGCTGCCCTGAGTTTTTGAGATCTCCCTTTACCCACAACACAAAGCAGCTGGATTTCAACAATGTTGTCAAAAACATCTCACCTGAAAAACGAACGGCAGGCTGAAAACAAGGGTGACCTTTAGCTGCTTGCCTAGGGAAGAAGGAGATGTAGAGTTAGTGGCTGAGTGGGGGTTTCCACACGGTTCTTACTTTGAAAAAGTAGTGGGTAATGCTGTCCATGGCACTGTGAACCCTGCAGAAGCCTCACCACTGAGGAAACCAGAACCTGGGAAAGATGCCAGGGAGATAACCCAGGGTCATGGGCGTTACTGTCAGAGCACTGCTGGAGTCTCAGCAGTCCGGCCCCTCTGGCTCACGGATCCATGGAACACCTTGGGTTGGGAGGGGTCTCTAAAGGTCATTCAGTCCAACCCCTGCAGTGAGCAGGGATGTCTTCACCCAGACCAGGCTGCCCAGGACCCCGTGCAGTGAAGGCTGAGAGCTGAGGACTCTAAACTCAGGCACTGTGCGCTCATTTTGATTTTATTTTGATTTTATCCATTACTTTTCCCTGCAGGAAGCCAGCAGCTTTTTCTCTGGTGTCTGAGCAGGGAGGGTGCAGCTCAATCCGTGTGAAAATCCCCAGCTGTGAGGGCCATAAATCTGGCCCAGCTGTGCCCGTGTGGTGCCTGGGCTGTGGAGAGGCGAGCTCAGCTCCCCGTGGGACAGACAGAACTGGAACTGGCTGAAATTTATTGCTTGTGTCTAAATGTCAAGAGTTGGCTTCTGCTGCCTTGGGATGTGAAAATATAGGATGCTGACAGCTGGGAGGAAAAACTGAATTTAGAGCCAGGTATGGTGAGAGAGCAATCTCAGCAGAGCAGCTCTTCCTGCTGTGGTTAGCAGGGCAGGGGCCAGGGAAAGCTTTCTCCTCACTGGTTTTACAGCTCGTACCAGCATCTACCTCAGGCAGCTGCCACTGAAAGTTGTTCAGCTGGAAGGTGGCAGTGAGACAGCCCTGAGCTCCACTCTGGTGTGAGGAGGAGATGTGTCCCTCCCTGAGGGGTGCCTTGGCCAGGATGTCCCTGGGTGGTCCCTGCAGCCCCTCACTCCCTGTGGGTTTTCCGCTCCGGGGGTGCTCAGCAAGGGGATACCTTTGGTTTTCAGCTGCCTGCTCCTCCTAGAACTCTGCCTGGTTGTTCATGAATGTGCTTAGTGTCTGCTGGACTCAGCTATGCTTGGTTTCAGTTTTGTGCCAGGCTCCTGCTCGTGTTGTGCTGCACCAGGATGATGAACTTCTACCACAGCAACTGCACCAAGTCCCTGTGTTAAGTCACGTGCAACAGCTTCACTAATATCAGAGAGAGTCACCTGTGAGTGGGGATGTTTTTAGTACCTGAGGGTGATGTGTGGGTCAGAGAGATCCTCAGCCTGGGAAATTCATAGTGCTCATCCCCAGGCCTGTGTGAGTGCCTCCCCTGAGGTCTCCTAGATGCTCTGTCTCACCTTCCCCCCTTATTTTCATCTCTGATGCTCATGCAGCTGTGTGCTCAGTTGTGTTCATCCTCCCTTTACCTTCTCCCAACCCTCCTGGGGGTGTCTGAGGGGTTCCCATGGGACCCCTTAGTGCAGGTGACTCAGGAATGGAGGAGTGCAAGGCAGGGACTGAGGGTGAAGTGAAGCTTCTGGCTGTTCTGTTCAACCAGTGACTTTCCCTCTGATCAGACCCAGACTGCAGGAAGAGGTTTGGTGTCTGCTGTGGTGTCACCTCTTCAAACTGCTGCCCCTCGTTTTGTATATGATACAGGAAATACACTAAAAGTCCCAAGGACTGGGACCCACTAGGTGGCTTTAAGCCAGCTGTAACTCCCTTCCTGCCTGGGATACAAAGTCCCTAACTCTGCAAACACCACAGCAGCCTTCATCCTTCTGCTGCACCTTCTAAATATCCTGGTTTCCCTGGGACTCCTGGGGCTGGTGCTCCTGGCTGCCTGGGGATGGGTGATGAGTACCTGTGCTGGAAACTCAGCCCCACCAGGAAAATACCCCTGTGGCTGCTGGATAAGAGGCAGAGAAGAACCACCCTCATTCCATGGAGGAAAAGCACCCATGTAAACCAGACTCCACCACCTCTCTGTGGCTTGGATTGCAAGCTCCAGGTCCAGCCCTGATTTCACCTGACCAGCCCCAGCCCCAGCCCTGGTGAGGGCTCCTTTGCTCTGTTCTGTTTTCTTATCACCCTGTGACGGTCTAGAAAAACAGGACTGAGAACGTGACTCAACCAACTCCTGAAACAGTTCAGCCCATATCATTCCTTTGAAGATCATCAGAGGTTTCTTTTTTCTCCCCCTTCTCAGTTGCTGTTTCAACTGTCTTAAATGTCAAATGACTTTTCAATATGAAGAAAGCCCGTGCTGTTTCTGCCCCTCTTCTGTGCCCCCACCTCAGATTACACATTTGCAAAAGCACAACCAGAGAGGCCCTGATGCCTCCTGCTCCCTCTGTGCCAGTTTGAGCACGTTTGTGTCACTGGTTCCAGTCAGACTGGACAGGACTTGCATGTCCCCAACTTGTCTTGTGGTCTGGGCCAGTGGGCAGAAGCAATTATAATGACACGAGCCTTGCTCTGCAGTTTATCAGGCAGTTTAGGTACATTTCTTTACTTTTTCTTTCCTTTTTACACCTCCTGGCAGTTGGCTGCTGTGGGTATTTCCTTAAAGTTTTTAAAAGTTTTGTTCCTCAAAATATTGAGGGAAAAAAACCAAAAAACAAAAAAACCCACCCTCTCAAAAGTCCCTGCAGCCAGTTGAACTAGAAACCTCATTTATAAAAATACACCAAAACCCCACCACAGCAGATGAGTCAGCCTGGCCCTACAGCCCCGTGGCAGCCCCGGTGTGTCTCAGCCTGGGACGTGCTGGTTTGAGGCTATTCCTGTCCTGGAGGACCTGGAAACAGCTGGAAAGGGGAATTCCTCCACGGGAGTGAAGGAAGGAAGGGGTCTGTTCATGACAGGGCATGGGAACCCCTCAGTTTTACAATCTTCCTCCACAGAGTAAGCCCAAGGTGGGATTCATCCCTTGACAGATGTTGAGCTGTTCAGGATCCCTCAATAGCAAAGAGAAAGAAACAAGTGTTTTTAAGCCCCAGTTTGGGTACCTGGGGTGGGCACCTGGGGCAGAAGGGGGGTGACTTTGGACAGGCAGATCCCTCCCAGCTCATCTGGATCTCCCTCAGCACCAGCTGCTAAATGTGAGCAAGGTAAGAGCAGCTGCAGGGGCAGAGAATCCCACCAGGTGCGCCCAAAAAGGCCTCTGACAGTGCAAGAATTTGGTGTCAGGACATCTGCCTGGAAGAGGAGAGAGACACAGCCCTGAGGGTGATTAATCACATCACACAAATGGCCAGGGCAGCTCCTGAGGGTCTGGCTGCTGCTGAAGCAGAGGGAGGCACGAGAGCAAAGCAGGAGCTGGGAATGCTTTAGGGATGAGATGCAGGAGAGCAAAGCAGGAGCTGGGAATGCTCTAGGGATGAGATGCAGGAGAGCAAAGCAGGAGCTGGGAATGCTCTAGGGATGAGATGCAGGAGAGCAAAGCAGGAGCTGGGAATGCTTTAGGGAGCACTGGCAAAGCTGAGCAAACCTGCTCTGGCCAAACCCTCGTGGTGGGTGAATGTTTTTTGGCCACCTGGGATTGCAAAGCCAAAGTTCTGGCCTCAGCACACGTGCAGGCAGTGATTAACGTGCTCTCTGTATGTTATACATGTACCAGCTCCCTGTGCCCCTTCTCCAGCAGCACAGGAGGCTTTTGGGGAAAGAACCAGATATTTCTGAGAAAAGTTAATCATACTTAAGTGATCTAATGACTATTGGCAGTTACCAGCCTGCTCTGCCCCCTTCCCCTCCTCATAACTGGCAGAGGAAAGACACTCTCATCTCAGGAGTGAGTGGAGCCAGTGAAACCCAGTCATGCTCTTATTTCGTGTGTTCACTGATCTATCACAGAAGAAAGTTAATAATTATCGACCTTCACTCCTTTCAGGAAACTGTGAATCAAAAGATGAGATAAGCAGAGAGAAGCAAATAAAAAATTTCCTGCAGAAGTGAGCCAGGTGTGTTTTAAAGAAAGCACCACGGTGGTGTGTCTTCCAGGAAAATGAAATATTCCTCTGAAATACAATAGTAGAACAAAAAAAAACCCCAAAGCAGGAACATTATCATAATCTGTCACGTCCTCATTAACTCCTTATTTTCCCTGTCCTGATTAACCTTTCCCAGGAGCTAAGTTCAGCTGCCCCCAGACACTGAACCCCGTGGAACAAGCAGCCCACAAAGCACCCAGAGGATGATGCAGAAGCCAAAAGTTTAAATGAGAGGAATGATGTGTGATGGGCAGGTCCACTTTGGTGTTTGTTTGGATGCAGGGATTCCAAAATCCAGGAATTTCCTAAGCCATTGATTGCCAGAGGCTCTGAGGAGAAAGAAAACTCCCTCAACTCATACACTGCTCCTGCCTGGAGGGTCCTGAGGGACCTGCCCCCTCTTTTCCCTGCATCCCCATCTCTGGAGCATCCTGCATCCCTGGAGCATCCTCAGAGCTTCCTTTATTCCCCAGAACTTCTTTCATCCATCCCCCTGACCATCTCCAGAGCCTCCTGCATCTCCAATGCATCCTGCTTCCTCCAGTGTTCCTGCAGATGTTTTAAAATAGAAATGACTCGCAAAAGACTGGATGGACTACGTGGAGCATCTCAGCTCTTCTTCTCCCATTTCCTCAATTGATTCACTGAATTAAAATGTTGCTAGGGAGAGTGTTCTCTCTCTCTCTCTCTCTCTTTTTAAAATTAAGAACACAGAAGAAAAGGTGTGAATTATGCAAGATTCCATTTGCTTCAGAACAAAAAGGCCCCTTAAAATTGCCTCCCAACCTCTTTTTGGTATTTGTTTCTGAAGTGATTTGAGGTTTTCGAGCTTCTAAAACAGAACTGTGTTTTTTTTTTTTAATAGTAAAAATGAGGAAGATGAAAGTCTTTAATGTTGTTTGAATACTCTAATAGAAGTGCTCCACTCCTGTGTCACAGGACAGGGACTGGGCATCATTAATAAAGATGAAGACACAGCCCAAGCTGCAGCCCAGGTACTCACCCCCATCCATGGTGTGGTTCCAGCAGGATCCGGTCACAGAGGTAACGAGAGCATCACCCACTCCAGCTCTGCCTCCCCAGCTCCTGCCAGGGACCCTCCTCGGGGAACTCTGCTTTTATACTTCCTGCACCCCTGTGAGGAGCTCACAGGCACCCTGATGTCACTGGCATTCAGTAGACCCTCCTCCTCCTCCTCCTCCTCCTTCTCATGTGTTCAGAGCTGTGCTGAACTCTCGGGGTGCTCAGGTGCTGCCTCGGGGTGTTCTGCACACCCAGAGCTGTCACTGACACCTGGGGAAGTGAAGAGGGCTCTGATTTTGGACTGACACGTGAGGAATGGTCTGTGGTGAAGGAAACAGGGGAAGGAGGCTCTTTCTTACCTCCCCACTCCAGCAAATCCTGCTTCCTCTGTGGAGCCCTCAGTGCCAGAGGAAACAGAGCATCCCATCCCATCCCATCCCATCCCATCCCATCCCATCCCATCCCATCCCATCCCATCCCCCAGACCTGTTTTGGGAAAGGTGTTCAGGATGAAAATCTCAGTGCACAGAACTGCCCATGACCCATAGCCCATTGTCCTTCTCCCTCCCTACGCTGTCAGCAGCTCGGTGACTTCTCCCCTTTCTCTTTCTGGGTATTTTTGTCTTCCCCAAAAGGCCCTGCACTTTGTCAGTGTCATGCCTTCCCCCAAGGCAAAGCAGTGGCTTTTGTTTGGTGGATGTCAGGGCTTTGCTCTTGGAACAGACCTCTCAGATAGAGGGGTTGTTTCTCAGACAGAAATGTCTCCAGCTCCTCACAAACTCTCTTTTTTCCTGAGCCAGGCTCCTCTAGAAGTGATGCCTTTGGCATCTTTTCCTCTCTGTCTTACCCTATGTCAGTGCTGTTACTGCAGCCAGGTGGAAAAATAGGGCACCACAGGATGGAATCCCAGCTCAAATTAAATATAGCTGAAGCTGGGGGTAGTTTTGAGGTTCCTGTGAGTTGTCTTAGGTCCTTTTTGAAGACTCAGATCCAGTTTCAGACCCTCCCTCAATACAGTCCCAGCCTGACTCCAAATCCTTCCCAGTGCTGGTGTGGTTCTGAGCCCATTCTGGGGTGCTCAGGGAACAGCTGGGGGTACTCAGGATCAGGATTTTGGGGTTTTTGGGGGCAGGGGAGCTGTGGCAGTTTTCCTCTGCTCACGCAGGTGACCCTCCCTCGCCTCGGCGCCCTCGAGAGCGCGGCACCGACTCCTCCGCACCTCGCCCGGCGCTTTATCTCAGCCAGCAGGTGCTGTTCACATCTCTGCAGCTATTTATTGCTCTGTTTGCCTTTGCTCATCAGGTATCCAGGCAGGTACTCTGCCTCGAGAGCTTTATCTCGTAACCACTTCCGCCAAGGGGGACCTGAGATGAAAGACTTCCCTTGGGTAGCAGCAGAATACGCGGAATCGAGGGGTGGAACAGAGCCTTCACACGAGGTCACAGCTCTGCCCGGGGAGCTGGGGATGTGCAGGGGGGGCCCTCGGGGTGCTCTGTGCTCCCCCTGCTCCAGGGAGGGGCACCAGGCAGAGTTCTGGTGGATCCATCCCCATGTCCACGCTGGCTGAAGCCGAAGGTGAGAGAGGGGAGGCAGGCAGGTGGTTTGCAGTTTGTTTTCTGCACGTGGTCCCAAGATTCAGCTTCAAAGTTTTGGTACGTGCCAAACTCTGTGGTGTTAGAGTCCGTTCAAGCAAACTGTTTTTCTTAAAAAGAATGTGAATATTTAAAATGGGGATATTTAAAAGGGGAATATTTAAAATAAACAATTTGTCTGTGTATGACACCAAACTTCTTATGCAGTCACGTTTTATACCCAGGGAGTTCTCAGAACATTTATTAAATCTTTGCTTAATTTGATTGTGTATATTTGCAGCTTATTGCCCGAGTGATTCCATCTGTTTGACACATTGCCTGAACTTGGGTGCCCCATGAGCTGCTCTTCACAAAACTGTGATCCAAACTCAGACAGTGCCAGGCCTGAGCTGTGCCCATGGAAGCCTGTGCTACTAGAACCTATTTGTTATTCCAAAGTTAATTAACTGCATAAAAATAATCAAATTACCAGATATTCCAGTCTCTGGGTGCTTTTGTTCCCTTCCAGCACCCAGGAGAGTGGAAGTCAGTGATTTAAACCTGCTGCCCTGGCTGCAGCAGGAGCTGGGTGGCAGCTTTCAACCATAAACTTTTCAAAGAAAATGCAGCTCCTGATAAATTGCACAGGAAGTTGCTCAGGGAGATTTTGGTTCAGTTCTCATTGGTTCCACTTGAACTGAAATATTGAGCTGAACTGAACTGAACTGTGTAATCCTGGATTGTCCTGATGTTAAATTGAAACTCACTCAGCAATGGAACATCGCAAGGAAGTTAGCTCTGAGTTTGCCATCCCTGGCCTGTGTGTAAAACTGGAATTCCTGTGGGATGTCCAGGAATTCCACACAGTCTCACAGACATCCTGAGGTGGGAAAGATCCCAGAGCTCCAGGAGAGGGTTCTCAGGCACCACATCCAGGCTGGGGGACCTTGGAAATCAGAACTCAGGGCTTTGCCTAAGGAGATGGAATTCTGTCTGAGAGAAGCACAACATGGGATGTTCTTATGTCCTGGATTCAAAACTTGTTCATATTTTCCACCGGTTTTGCTTTAGCTGATTTGAGATGGAAACACCAGCTCTGTCCCCCTGTTCCCCCCTTTGGCTGCCATGAGCCATGGGAAGGTTTGTCCCCGTGGCTGGAGGAAGCCAGGGGTGCCCAGACAGAAGCGTTGGTGAGTTCAGGGTGGCCCGTTCCCAGCTGTTCTTCCCAGTCACATCCCAGCAGTGACATCAGGGAGGGACCCTGACGTCTGCCCTGCTGCTCCCTCTGCCTGGCAATGCCAGCCTGAGGTGCCTGGGATCTCCCAGCTCTGGCCCTGCCCCTGCCCAGACCCCTCCTCTGACGTCTGGGGACATCCAGGGGGGTTTGTGGTGGAAGTCAGCAGGGTCACTCCGGGGGGGTGCTGACGTTATTGTTCCTCAGGCAAATGTAAAATAGCAGAAGTGAAATCATGAGTAAATTCCTGTCCTTAAGAGTGGCACCAAGCTGGGATTCCTCACCCAGCAGAGTTCTTTGAGCAGGTGTAGGGGGTGCCCTGAGAAATGTCTCATGATTGTGATCTCACCACCAGGTTATTAACAGATCCTTATCTCCCAGAGGGAGGAAGCAATCTGTGCAGTGCCAGGCTCTGATTGGGATGCACAGCTGCCCATGGTGTCAGCCAGAGCAAAGAAAGGCACACCCAGTGTCACCAGGAATTCACCTGCTTTGTGCCCACATCATGTCCTAAGTGATGGCCTGGCTCTCCAGTTCTTTTTTTGAGGAAAAAGAAAAGATTTACCAAATTGGCATCTGCCCTTCACTAAGCAGGTGGACATCAGCGAGAATTTCTTCATGGGCAGGGTGGTCAGGCTTGGAAGGGGCTATCCAGGGAGGTGCTGGAGCTCCCATCCCTGGAAGGGTTCAGGGAACACTTGGATGTGGCATTCAGTGCTCTGGTCTGGTTGGTGAGGTGGGGATCAGTCACAGGTTGGACTTGGTGGCCTTGGAGGTCTTTTCCAACCTAAATGACTCCATGATTCTATTCCATGAAAGCAGCACCAACTGTGTCTAGAGATGGTTTGTGCAAAGTGCTGGGCAATTCCCACAGGATATCAAACACTAGTGAGCAGTGAATCATTTAGAGACATAACAAGATATGGTTTAGGGAGATAAAGGGATATTGATTAAAGAGATAAAGCGTTATGACCCTTAAAAATAGTTGAGAGTTGAAGTGTCCCTGACCATCCAGCATCACTCCTGTGAGCTGTGTTCCCTTGTTCAAAAGGTGGAAGGTTTAACACCAATCTGCTGCTGCCTTTAGATGAAAACTGGATCTAGAAACTGGAAATAATCCCATCTGTGTTTGCTCCTAGAAGAGCTCATCCATCCCTCTCTGTTACAGATCTGGCATTTCTCATCCCTGGGGTTAAAAAGATTGTAATAAACCCATGATAATGTGACTTTTCACTTGGTTTCTGTTGTTACTGTCACTCTTTCTGGTTTGGCTTTCCCCACCCTGAAACTGGTGCCAGAACTAAAATGGCTTTTTCTTGACTTTTTAACAGAGTCGGGTGATAAAAGCAGATTTCAACTGGTTGTTGACAGAAATTACTGACTTCTGGAGTCACAAGTGAAGCTTTACGTGATGATTTACAACAAAATAAGACACCAGCCCGATACGCGCGAAACCACTTCAAAAAACCCCTCGAAGACTGTGGAAAAAAACGTCAAAGTGAAAGAAGGGAACTGAGAGCACAAACAGCAAGACAGACCCGAAGCAGGATCTGGGCTTTCAGACTCGAGTGCCTGATCCCACTTGGTCATCAGGTCCTGCTGGCAGAGGTTTGCCAGTCGCTGTCAGTAGCACTCTGCATGCACACGGGATTTCAAACCCAGAGATCCAAGCCCTGGGTTCAAAGCCTTGGGCAGGTGCTGCAAATCCTCGGAGGCACGAAAAGTCTTGGCTGTAAGAGTCCAGGATGAAACTGGAACTTGCTGGGTGCCTGCCTGGGAGAACTCGTGGAATTCCAGCCTCTCTGAGTAGCTGGCATGATTAACCCCCCACTCCTGCAGTGCAGCACCTGCAGTTCACATCCAGGAGCCTGGAGAGCTCAAAGCTGCAGGTGAGTGACCTGTGAGCATCTCACCCTGATTTGGCAAACTGGTACAAATGCCTCACACTGTGAGCTGGCACAACTGCATCTCACTCTGAGCTGGTGCAACCAGCAGCTCTCAGGGTGAGGGGAGTTGAACCCTCTTATTTTGTTGTAAATCATTATGTGAAGCTTCACTTGGCACTCCAGAAGTCAGTGATTTCTGTCAAGCCCTGAGCATGAGCTGCCACGCCTGCTGCTGCTGCTGGCACTGACAATCCTGCACAAGAAAAGCACTGCTCACATTTACAGCCAAGGCCAGGGCGGTGTGTCCTTCGGGCAGGTGGATGGGGACTCCTGGTGGCAGTGCCTGCTGCAGCTCACACACCTCTGCCGGCACACAATCTGCCCCAATTCCATCTCCAGTCAGCCAGGAGGGGTGTTTATCCCCAGTATTCCAGCACTTGGGAGGGTTGTCAGTTAAAGGGATGAAGGGAGGTCACACAGGAGCAAGGACACCACAGCACCGTTTTGATGGGGGAGTTTGGATTGGTGGCTGGCCAAATGTGCTTTGAGTAGCTTTTGATAAATTGAGGGAAAAAAAAAAATCCAAAATAGCTTTTTAAAAGAACTGAACAGCAAAGCCTGCCTGGCTGGAGGTTCAGGGCAAAACCTGGGGCAGGACAAGGAAAAATAAACCATCACTGGCTCCTTGGGACAGGGCAGGCACAGAGGCTGCACTTGGAGCTGCTGGGAAATGGAAAAGCACATTGTGGGCAAAGGCCTGAGCAGAACAAGGGTCTGACCCTGTTCCCTGTGTGCTGCCCACCCACACCTCCCCTTCTCAGGACCCTCCTCACCCCCAGTTTATCAGCACACAGGTGGGCTTCCCCATCAGAGGTTCTGGACCTGCTCCCCCAAGCCTCCCAAGGTCAGGGGTCAGGGTTTCTGCTCCTGCCCTGAGTTGTGTTGCTCAGCACAAAGCTCTGAACAGGCTCTGATTTCCTGACACACACGAGCTGCCCCAGCCACCCCTTTGTGCCAAGGTTTGGATTTGCTTTGATATTTTATTCCTGTAAAGCTCCTTTAATCTGTTTTATTTCTTTCTGTCACCAGCATAATCCTTTTGTGAGCAGCGTCTGCAGCTCGTTTGGCTCCAGGCAGAGCAACTTGGCAAGACTTGTCCAGGTTATACACAGGTGATTTCTTAAAATTTTTAAAAAAAACCCCAACCTTGTTTGTTTCTCTGTCAGTCTTTTTTTCTTCTCTGAAAGTTCAGCTACTGCACAAACATGAGACTTCTTTCTTTCTGGGAAGCCAAGCTCAGTCCTGTGTGTAGGTGAGGGGTTTGGAAGGGATTTGGGTGCATGAAGCTCTCAGAGGTCTGGGCTCTGGGTTCACTTTACCTGGTGAATCATTTCTGAACAACCTCACAAGATGCCTGGTTCATATTTTAACATCTAAATCCCTTTCAAAACTTACCCTTTGGGCCTGCTTTTTGCTATGTACCCATTACTGAGTACCAGCTTTGTAGGTTAGAAGGTTTTTGGGGTGATAAAATCTAACAATTACATAAATGTAAAAAAAAAAAAAACCCAAACCCAACAAACCCCCAAACCAACAAAAAACTTTGAGATCAGTTCTTTTTTTAACCCTGGCTTTTTAATAACTTTTACTGAGTGTGTTTTTGTGGTGAGATAAAAGCATATTTTTGACAACAACCCAACACAGACCAGAACCTTTGCCTGCAGAGCAAACCAGAAGCAGCACCATGATGATGTCAGAGGTCACAATGCCTGAGTCAGACTCAAAACCCCCTGGTTTTTCTTGAAGAGAAAAACAAACTAAAGAAAACAACTCCCTCGCACGTTGCAAGGCTTGGATTTGCTTTTTTGCTTCAATCCCCCGGGGGTGTGAGGGACTCACCAGCTCTCAGCACCCCATGGGGGATGGCTGCACCTCAGACCCCCAGCCTGCACCCACCACCTGCCAGACAGGAAACAGCAGGGCCAGCAGCAAAGCATGAGGGCTCTTCCTCATGGGAGGAAGGGTTCCTGGCCCTGCTGGGGACCTGCAGGTGGCCACAGGGTCTGTCAAGAACATCCCACTGAGGATCTGTAGGACACAGGGCTCACCAGAAGCTCCAGGTTGCTCTGAGGAAGGGCTGCTGCAGGTTTCTCCTGAGGCCTGTCCCTCTCCTTGATGCTCCTGAACCTTTTAGGCACCTCTGCCAGGCACCATGGGGCTGGTCAGTGCTCCAACGCTGCCCATGGGCATTCCTTCACGTTCTCATGTGCTTGGACAAGTTATTTCACTCGTGAAGACAACACCCACTCCTTCACGTACACACCCTGAGCTGCACACACCCATCTTTGCCAATAATTAGTTATTTACATACACCTTGAGAATTTGGAGCAGATGAAAAGCATCCCCGGCCTACAGAACCCAGGGCTGCTGCAGATAAAAGCTGTTGCACAACAAGGGTTTGCAGCACCTCAGGTGTGGAACCCCACCTGGGCCCCACAGGGCTGGGGGAGGGAGGGGGGCTCCAGTCCAGCCAGCAGCTGGTACTTTGTCAGAAATAAAAACCTGTGTGCTTATTTTCCTCTGGCTTGAGATGGAGAACAGCTGATGAAAGATCTGAACCAAACACTGGCACTACCTTAAAAGACAAGAACAGACCACTGTGAGTTTAAAAAAAACCAAACATGTTGGATTTTATTATTTTTAGACCATTAAAAAAAAAAAGGATTTAAAAAACACCATCTGATAGACCCAATGCTCTGCAAATACACATCAGTTCATTGAAACATTATGTGTTCCCTCAGTTGTTAAGTCGAGAAGTGGCTGTTGCCACAATTCAGTGTATTTATTTGTGGGGTTTTGCTTATATAGGGCAAATTATGGCCTTTTCAGTACATTTGTAGAGTCTCCAGAGGTTCTGAAAGCTCATTACAAGCAAAATTACTATTTTTTACCACTTGTGCCATATCAGTGACTGTCTGCTCAGAGAACATGTGCGTGTCTAAACGCTCTCCTGCTCTGTTCTGTGCCAGGTCTCTGGCTGAGACCACACCAGGGTCTCTTGGTAGCAAATAAAAGGAGTTAACTGGGAAAGAAAAGCAAAGGCTTGTTGAAAAGAATCCTGCACCACAGAAAAAAAAAAATCCCTCATGATGTGTCATTTCCTGCAAGACTACACTGAGCCCTTTGGAACTGGATCTCCTGACATGCCACACACAGACCATGAGCAAGTTTCCACCACAGCAGAGCAGCTACTCTAGAAAAACAAGTTACACCAAAAACCCCCAAAACCCCAGACTTTCAGCCTCATTCTGGACCTGCTCCTGAGGACTGGGAGCTTTCTTTAAAAGCATGGACTGGGGAGGCTGCAGCAGAAATTGCCCTTGTTGACATGCAGTGCAGTAGTTGTGGGACACAGGGGACTTTGGAGTTGTTAGGTAAGGAGAGGCTCCAGGGGACACCCTGGGCAGGCATCAGATCTTTGCTCCATAGTAAGAACAGGTGTGAATGCTTCAGCCACATTCCAGCCTCTCCAGAAAGCCAGTGCCACTGCCAGGAGCAGGTCCCTTGTGCAGTCAGGCCAGGACAGGTGAGACACCTGTGCCACAAGGGGCAGGAAGGGCCTCTGGGGAAAAATGCCACTGTGTCCATGGCACCAGAAGAAAGGGAGAAGGCCTGATTTCTCATATAGAAACCAAAACCAATGATGTCTTTCTAAGGAAGAAATACAATATAAGCACCTCTCCACACTGTGTTTAGACACATGAGGTTCCTTTTCTGCCTCCTGCAGGACACCCTGTACCTCTGCAGGCCCCTTCACATTGCTACACTGATAACCTGGCGTGTCACTAAACCCCGGCATCCTTTGGAGACAAGTGACAGAGGCAGGGAAGGTTCAACAGCCGCAGAGCACGTTCTGAAATCAAACAGTACTTCATTACAGAGACACAGGAGCTGAGTCAGTGATTATTACTCTTTCTTCTCGCCCTCCTCGGCGATGGGGTCTGCGGGCGGCTCCTCCACGGTCGCGCTGTTGCTCTCTGAGCCGGTGTTGCTGTCGCTGGTTCCCTCCTCAGCTGTGCTGTCCACTCCTTCCTGCCCACTCTCCTTGTCCTCTGGGGTGGAGGTTCCTTCTTCACCGTTCTGCTGGTTCTCTGTGCTCTCTTCTGGGTGAGGCTCTTCTGGAAAAATGTATTTCTCAGTGTCATTTACATGCCAATATTTATTTAGATTGTGCAATTAGGATTTAGGAAGAAAAAGAAGCTGTAATAAACACGAGTATTCCATAGCAGTCACTTCTGTCACTTAGAACATGCAGGGACAGGCACAGCTCAGGGATCTCTCAGTGCTGAGGACATATATGGTCCTGCCACAGCATCCTGATGTCAGCCACAGCTGCCTGACCTCAGAATTCCAGCCATTAGAAAGCCATGCTCCTTGTTAAAGCAGAAGCACTGGAATTCAAACTCCTTGGCCCCTCTTTCCTTATGCTCCTGCTGTTGCAGCAGTGACTCACTGATGTTCTAGTCACTGGGACTCCTGAATCCAGCAGCATTTCTTACTGCCACTGTCCTGAGCACAAAGCAGCTAGAAAATTTGCCTGAGTGCTGCATAGGAAGCATTGCTGTTGCATCATCGTGGCTGGACACTGACACTGGGACAAGGAAACACCCCCAGTTGCTCCCAGTTAACCAAAGTCTAACTTCAGGTTTACTGTTTTTTCCTCTGGGTACATCACACACAAAGCATGACATGGGGCTCTGTGGGATCTTATCCTCTCCTCTTTTAAAAACGAATAATTTAATGAGAAGCAAGCAAATGCCTGTGTTCACCAAGATGCAGTGAACTGTTCTCCTCAGAGACCCTTTAATGCTGATCCTTGGAGGATTCTGCAGATGTTCAGGCAGTTACCTGTCTCCATTGGAGTGCTCTCCTCTTCCTTCTTCTCCTCCCCTTTGCTGGCTGCCTGCTCCTCCTCAGCTGCCAGGCTGTTCTGACTGCGCTCAGCTTGCTCAGCTGCTTCCTTTTCCCTTTCCTCCTGTCTCTTGCGAGCCTGCTCCTCAGCTTGAGCAATTTCAGCTGCAATTTTTTCCATATCCACTTCCACCTTCAAACTGCATAACTAGCAATTAAAAACAAAACAAAACAAAGGAAAATTTTAGCTCTTTTACTACCTCAGTTACCCTGAGAAATAAATCATCAGTAAACCCCCATGACAAGTTCATTATTTCTACACACAGCACAGTCCTTCTGATTTTACAAAGTTTATCTAAGTAACTAGGGAGGGAAATACAGGCATATAAAGAAAAAAAAAGGGGAGAGGGAATAAATAAACAACCTAAAACTTGTTATTTCAGCACAGCCAAGGAGAGCAGTGTGCCCTCCACAGTGGCTTCAGGCCACCTTCCTCCAGCTGCTCTGTGTGAATTCACCCAGCCCAGCCTGGAGGCACTTCTGAACTGTACTGGCCCAATGTGCCCCTAAGGGTCACTGAAGGAGCAGGAAATCATCCTGTGCTTTTTCCCACCCACGGCAGGGCAGTGCCCCAGCAGCTGGGCAATCACTCAGAAATGAACAGAGAACTAAAGCACTTGTACCACTGTGGAACCAGCAGCTTCCTCAGAGTAAGTGAGAAAAATGAGTTGTACCCTTTTAAGCTCGTTGTTGAAAGATTCTGTGCTTTCCAAAAACTTCCTCTTCTTTTCCTGGTGACGCTCCTCAATTTGCAGCAGCTCAGCTTCGAGCTTACGCTGGAAGTGAAACAAACAGCAAGAACCTCACTGTGCAGTCACCTAAAAACTGGGCAAAGGTACAGCTAAGCATACAAATTTTCATATGGGTTTATTTTTAAATATTGGTCTAATACGTAAACATCCTTCTGCCTGCCTCTGATACCCACTAGCTCAAAAATTCATACTGAAAAGTAGGAACAGTACATGGGTCTGTGCAGCAGTTCAAGTATATTGTAAATGAAACACTGTGTATCTGAGGTGAAGCTTCCAGCATCAAATCTGCACATTTTCTTTCCTATTCTGCACCCCCAGGTCTGTGTATACATATCCCACAGGCCTGTATACACACAGCTCACAGGTACAGACACTCTCCACATCAATTATGGTCTCTAACACAGAAAGACCACAATTCATAGGAAAGAAGGACAACCATCCCCTCCACCCTCCAGATCTTCTGTAATTAAAAAAACAACCCCAACAAATCTCTAACTAATTCTGGTGTTGCTTCACCCACACACACACTGACTGTGCTGAAAGGGTTCTTTTGGTAACATGAGTGTGTGGAAAACACAGGCATGTGGCCAAAGCTGGGTGAAACATGCAGGTGTGACATCACCATATATTTTGTATAAATTTAACTTTCAGTGAAAAATGTTAGAAGAGGGACAAGTTGCTTCAAAAAAAAGAATATTACAAACAAGATGAGTCGTCAGGTACCCAAAATCACAACACTGCCAGTACTTATTAACCAGCAGACTTTAAAAACTGCATACAGGGGGTTGTGTATAATAATGAAGAACTACGGAACTAACACTTAGGACAAAACACAAAGAACAAAACAGCACAGAAGGTGAAGTCTCACATTCTGCAGCTCCCAGGGATTAGCTCCTGGAGCACACAGAACATTGACACCCAGCAAGAACAGTCATGTAGGTGATCAAATGATCCAAAGACTCTGGAGTCCAGCCCAACCCCACCGCATTTTAGCTGCGTCCTCATCCTTTCTTTTTACCTGATGAACCATTAAGGACTGAACCTGGCGTTTCAGGACTTGCATTCTGGCTGTGGTGACCACGGAGCGGACGTCGGGCACCACGCTCTCGCTCAGGATCTCGCTGATGAGCCGGTGGTTCCTCTGGAACCGAGCCGTGGCCGTGTGCTTCATGGAGAACCCATCGTCGTAATCTGGAACGGGAGTTCGAGGGGTGACTGCTTTGATCCCACAAAATGAGAGCTGAGTCTAATCACTCTGTACCCACATCACCACTCACAAAAACTACAATATCAGCCCTAACACCTGCAGTTGTTGTGTCACAAAGTTCACAGTAACACACACAGAGCATCAGGGAATTACAAAAGGAGACAAAGTGTGGCCAGGGCAGCATTTACCTGGCACAGCTCTAACAGCTGATTACACATGCATTTCCCACAGCTGAAATTGGGACTGACCTAGTTATTCACTCTGTTGCTTTCCACACTTCCACAGTAAGAGGGACTATTAATACACCAAATAAAAGACCCATTCCTGATTAATCATGTTTCCAGAACAAAATGCCAGCAGGATAGTGACTCCTCTATAAATAACCTTTGTAGTACAGATCAAAACCACTTATTTTTTTAAAACACTGAGAACTGAAAGCATGAAGCAGTGAAACACATTTACTCACCACTGAAAATTCAGTCATGTATTAAGAGAATTTGATTATTTATTAGCAACTGCATTTCTCTGAAGAGAACACAGTTAAACAACAAGTATGAATTATCTCCCAGAACAGCGCCACGTAGAAAAGTCCAGAGGTCTAATGTGTTTTACATTAAGTATTTCTACTGGAGATAGGAATATGATGGAATAGGAATAGATGACTATCCCAACTATTCACAGAAATCTTAAGAAGCTGAAGATCACGCCAGGAGATACTACCAAAGAAGAGAACTAGTTAAATGAAAGTTTATTTCCAAGTGTTATATTGTATCTCATTTAAACAAAACAAAAAAAGAGGTAATGGCTGGTTCTGCCTGACTCTACTTTGCTCAGGGTAGCACAGAACAGAATCTTAACTCCCCAGGTTCCAGCTATTCCAGCACAAAACGTATTTACATAAATGTTGCAATTACCTCACATGGGGGAAAGTGCTGTTTGCTATGAGATTTATCTCAGGGGTGTGCTTTCACAAGGGGGAAGGAAAAAAAAGGGTGTAACTGAGCACATTTTTCCCCCTCAGGTTTCAACAAGTATTTGGTGATGAATTTAAAAGCAGCCATGAGGTGTGTGAGGCTGACTTTTCCCACTGGGTGGGGTGCATTTCCTTGCAGTCAAATAAACTTTCAGAATTTTCTCATCAACTTGTCAGCAGCAAGGGCACCTCACTTGCCAAACAATCTCAAATGACAGTTGTTGAACACATTCAAAGTTCAGGTGCTCTTAATCACACCAGAACTCTGCCTGTCAGATTTATGTGCTTCTGGTAATAAAGCACAACATTCCACCCAAGCCAGATTAAATCAGGCATCTAAGCCTTTTCTAAAGCATGTGCCAAAGCCATTATGGAGCAGTAAGCAGACTGATTTGGTTTGAACTATTAAGCATTACTTCACACTTAATTAAGAAGGGCTGGAATAACTTTTGCCACAGGTGCCACCTTACTTTTGGGAACAAAGTCAGCTGTATGGAATAAAAAGCGGTACTGAAAACTGGCACTAAAGCACCAAAGCAGAAACGAAGCCACGTGAAGCGCTGCGGAAGGAGCACACGGGTGGTTTTCTGTATCTCCACAGCCTGTCCTGCCACGAGTGTCCCACTGGGAGTGCACACAAGCTCCTTACCATCGGGATCCTCCGCGGGCTGGATGCTCATGTAGGGCTCCCCCTTCTCCATGCGCGACTGCCGCTGCCGGCTCTCCTCTTCCAGCGCCGCCTCGGCGCGGCTCTTGGCGTTGATGTAGGCCAGGTAGGCAGGGGAGTTGTGGTAGGCTTTCATGGACTCGTTGTACTCGATCTGAAAGGTGACCAACACGGTTTGATTGCACCACTGGGTGATTCCCACCTGGCCACAGCTGCGCTCTGTGTAACGCACAGTGCGGTTACACAGGTAAAGCTGAATCTGAATCGTCTGGCTGAGATACAAATGATCAGATTCTCTCAGTCTTTCTTTTTTACAAATGAGAACTTCTATAGTAATTTGTGTTTTAAAAACACAGCTGGTTCTTAGGTCCTTTTAGTATTATGATAGCTTTGTTTTCTGAGATTTCAAATTCAAATACCTCAGAACATTTAACCTCAAGTTCTGGTAGGATAAAATTAACAAACACAAAATATTAGTAATTCTCTGGAGTTCTAACTAAATCTGTGATTCTGATTTCTTCTCTTTCCTTACGCCAGTATGTCATGAACCACTTTCCAAAATCATTTAAGATTTGTCCATTCTTTGACCCATCCCTGCTCTGGGATGGCACAGAAAGCTGCAGCCAGACTCCTGTCTCCTCCTGGCAGCAGGACAGCAGCACTATTTTCACTTTCTTTGAAATACTTTTTCTCTTTGAATTGCTTTCTTTAATCTCATTTTTAAGATTTTGTACAGCGATTTGAGGTATTCCCAATGAAAAAATGGATATAATCTATAATATCGTTAAAAGTACTTAAAATGCTTGTTTATGATGAGGACCAGGATCCTTCTGCCTTGGCACAACAGAAACCAGCTGGCCCCTGCCCCAAGGAGCTTACAATCTAAACATCATTACCAAGGTAAAAATAGAATTCCTGGATTTTTTTTCTCAGCTAAGAGCACTGAGTTTTGCAGTACTTCTCTATTGCCTTGGAATAAAACCAGCTGAGATTTGAGCAGGTAGCCAGAGCCTCAGGTGCCTGCCAGGTGTAAGCACAACACATCAGCAGGACAATTCTCCCTTCGTACCTGAGAATCACAAGACCAGTCTTGTACAGGTGCTCAACACTTACCAACCTAGACACGAGGCAGCTGTCATCTCTTGTCATTAAGATCAATAAAACCAAAACAAAAGCACAAGAAAACCCTACAAGTGGTAGCATTTTCTATTAAGAAACAAAACATTAATGCCACAGTGTGGAGTTCCACCAGGAAAACCAAACCCCACGTGACTGGAAGTCTCTTAGGAACATGTTCATGACAACGGCAGTAGTTGCAGAGCACCAGTTTTGAAAGAGGATTTTGGTGTTGAGACAATCTTTTCAATACTGATGTTGTACAATCAAATCCATTCATTACACAGTTAAAATCGACACTCAATTATTAATACTTCATTTTGAATTAGGTCTAAAAACTGACCAGTCACAGTTGATGCACAGTTATTTAAAAAATCTAAGAGACGTGTCAGGACAAACTTCCATTTAAGTTACATACAGGGCTCTCGTGAATGCCTCAAACACCCCTGCATGGGGAAGATGAATTTTTCTTCTCAGACCAGTTCCTAGAAGAATCAGCTGTAATAAACATCCCAGATTTCTTCCATTTACCTTTTCAGCTTCATATTCATTCAAATACTCTTGCTTCTCTTCATCAGTGAGATCTCGCCACATTCCTCCAATAATCTTGCCAATTTCCCATAACTTCAAATCAGGATTGGACGCCTTCACTTGGTCCCAGACCTTAACAGAAACAGCTGGAGCTTTACTAATGATATCTAAATACTTCCAAATTAAACATTTTATATTGTCATCTCAGTGTTCTTTCTGGAATCACCATGAAAAACAGGATAAAGTTAGGAATGAGTCTGGCTAAACTATCTGGATTATTTTCTGGGGCAGGAAGTCAGTAGGAAGCCAGCTACTGAACCAGGCAATTGCTGAGTGGCTTTGGTCTCATGGGAATATTGCCTTTAACCCTCTCAATTCTCTTCTTAAATGAACATCGCTGCATCTCGGGGAAAAAAATGCTACTGAGTAAACACATCCAGCAGTAGATTATGACAAAGAGACTGAGCTTTTCAGATCAGAATGTAACATTTCACAATATTTCAGTCTTGCTGATCAATCTGAGTTCCAACAAGTTCTGACTCCACCAAAAAGGTTTCTAACTTTATAGGGAAAAAAAAAGGAGAGCTGCCAGTGTAATTTCTTGCTGCGCCACTTGACTTTTTTTTTTTTTTTGTGTGTGTTGATGTTTTTTGGCCTAAGACAGACATGCTGGTAAAGATACTTTACCAGAAGTGGAAGAAATTCCTTCTGGCTCACCTGCTTCAGCCAGGTTGCCATGCCCTCCCCATGCCCCATCAGATTCCAGACTCCACAAGAGTCTCTCTCTCCTACTTTCTGTCAAACAGTTCTCAGAATAGCGAAGCAAACGTTGCCACGGGCTAGGGTGGTGAAGGAGAACATGCAAAGTCCACTCATTGCTACTCTTCAGTCCAGCTACAGCACTGCACCAAGCCCAGAAAACGCAAGGAATACTTCCTTTATATAAAAAAGTTCTGTCAGTAAGTCACAGGAACTTCTGAATGTGGCGGGGTGGATCCTTGTCAGCAGACAGTGGTAGGAATTAGCATTTTAGCAATTTTCCCCCCAGAAATTGGCAACTGTGTGACCAGACTACTGCTGCCTTTGTTCTGCAGGGCAGACTCTGTACTTTACATCCCCTTAAGAGAGCGCAGGCTGTTAGGAGTCAACGTTTAGAAGCTGAAACTAAGATCATAGCAATTAATTGTTAGCACAAACGAACACTGACTTTATTACTGATGGACACTGTAATACCCACCTTCCGGCTGTACCTCATGTAGGGCATCAGGGGCTTGTCTGGGGGTTTGGGGGGCTTTGGAATGGTAATACCAGAGGAAGCCTATAAAAGAATGGGATAAATCCATTCGTTAATGGGATCGCTGAACAGGTTCTACACGCACTAGCTTTGGAAAACACTTGTGCATTCACACACCCCCACCAAGAGAAGCAAGCAACATCACCAGAAAAATTACCCAGTCTGTAAGTGAACAAGCACTAGCTAGAGCTGGTCCTCACAGGAATAATTTCCAATTAAGTTTGTCTTTTTCTCTGAAAGTTTACAGAGCAGTAACTATATAAATCCTCAAAAGGGCTCCATGTTTTTAAAACTGAACTACACAGCTTAGGAGCTGACATGGAAACACTAATCCCAGCAGGCTGTTTTTTCTCACTTCTGATGACTAATTTATTTTATCTGTTTTGACAAATTTAATGTGGCTACTGTACAGGTGAAAAAAGATACGAAGAAAGTTTAAAAACAGTAAGTTAGAGACACTATCAAGTAATTTTACTAATTATTTTTCTGTAAAATTTGTCAGTGGTAATTTGGAGCCAATTAACAGACTCTTTATGAAAACAACTCTATGCAGCTAAAAGGTAAATATGTGCTCTACTTGTAGCCAAGCTCTAATGAATTATCCCAATTAGCCTGGAACATACTCCTGTGCTCTGTCTTCCTTCAGCTTTATGCTGCCAGACACAGTGCTGGCACCACACAAAAGGCTACTGAGCTTGAATGCTGCTGCTGGAAAGCTGCTGGGTCTCCTTGCATCCCTTCAACCCACAGAACATCTGACAGGGCTTGCTCCTAAAGCAGTACAATGACATCACAGCCCCTGTCAACTGCAGGGTCTGAAACCCTCCAGCACTTCCACATGCCAGGAGTTCTATTAAGTGGGAGTATTTACATGAAAATACAAAGCAGGTTCAAGATCTTTCAGGGCTGTGGCCTGTAGATCAATATTTGGGTGTAGCCCAGAAGGCTAACATTCAATACTGTTTTCCTCCTGACAGGATTATTTTTTTTTTGTTTGCTGAATTTATGGAGCTCTATGAACAATGCATACAGAACTGTGTATAAATAATGTGCATGAGGTATATGCATTACCAAAATGTATACATAGATACACATACAGATGGGTTGGAAAAACATTAACGGAAACTGTTTAATGCTTTTAAATTAAGAGGGGTTTAAAGACACCATCCATATACTGGGATATGCATGGCAGAGCAGGCTGTGTATGCTTGTGACATACAGAAACAATGGAAGTTCTCAGACAAAACCTGACTTAGTCTTGTAGAAGGAAAGTATCCATTTGGACAGTCAATTCCAGTCTTTAGGAAGATCCTTTCTGTAAATGCTTTAAAAAATTGGATGAACTTCATATATTAAGTTTGAAAGAAGGTTTATGAGAGGTATAAAAAGGCTACACTTCTTTAAAAGCACCATGTATTTGGTCCTTGAGAAATCTTTGTATCACCTTCCAAACTGATCAGAAGTTTTGAGGTACAAAGTTCTACATGGAAAAATCTTAAAGTTGTGAGATATTTAAGAAAATATCAGAGATTTAGTCTGTTTCTGTTGTGTTATCAAAGTGTTACATTTCCACTGTCTATTTTTGTTTCCTAACTGCATACAATGCCAGGACTTGATTCATGTTTGAAAGAAGCTGTCACCTCCCTCACCACTTGTCTCCATCTCACTTTGTTTACTCCATGAAAAATGAATGTAACATCCATTTCCCACACACTGACACATATACGAGCTGAAAAGATTCTACTTTATTATCAACATCACAGTTTTGTTGAAAAAATAATGACTGAACTTGGGACTGTGCAGCTATTACCAGACTAAGAGTAGAAAGAAAAATAAAGGGCTGTACCTCTTGTATGGCTCAACAGGATGATGCAACGACTATCAATGATCTCCAGCTTGCAAAATGTTCTTCCTTATTTTTGTACCAGTGAACCTCAGCAAAAAGAGCAGTTCCCCCCCTCCAAAAATTCATACCCAGCTACAGAAGCTTTTCCTATGCATGCAGTGGTCACTGAAGACCAAAGTCTGTCTTTTTGGATGTCTGCATCATATACCATTACCAGTTTTCCCTGCTGAGTAAAAACCCATTTTCCTGCAAAAGGTTTCAGAGTGAAAGGGAAGGGGGGGAAGGTGAGGAATAAGAATCAGAAGTTGTTTTTTGGTTTTTTTTTTTATAAAGAAGTGGCAGCAGCCAAGACTCCGAAGAACCTAACCCTAAAGCCATTTCTGGTCAGCTCCTGGTGTTTGCTGGAGGATGTAATAGTTGATTCTCCTACCGTGACCCGGCTGTTGGTGCCCGGGTTCCCTCCCAGCCTGTAGTTGTTGTAGGCCAGATGGCTGTATGGATTGTATCCCACAAACCCTGGGGTGCTGGGCATTTGCTGATGGAAACAAATGAGACAAAAACACGAATGAGAAATGAGCTCAAACGAGGAGAACACAGAAATGAAAATGAACTGCAATATGGCATGCAAAAGCAACCAGAATTCAAACAAGCAATGAGGTGTAGCAGTTGGTGTCTTCCCAACACACACAACTTACTCCAGTATAAACCTAGTAAGGAAACAGGACTTTTAAGCAAATGTGTCACTACAAATTTCTGCCTGAAATTGGTGATTTTATTTCTATTAACTGTGTAACTCATTTGAACAAGTACTCTGTAAATTCAGGTCATGGCTAATAAAGTTTTCCAACATAAGCCACCAAGGACTTCAGAAGACTCTTGTTTCCTGAAAGGGTGAAAGTTGGGCAACACAGCACCCAGTGATGGGGCAGAAATCCCCAGTACCCACGTTTATTACACCAATGAAAATCCCTGCCTGCTTTTCTTCCCAGAATTCTGCCTTCCCAACAAATAGAGCAGGGGAGGAAATCTCTCAAAGCACCATTTGTGCTCCACTGCCAGTGGCTGAAGACAATTCCCAGAGACATCCCTCTGTTACAAGGCAGGCTGTAGACTGACAGAGCTGAGGAACTCTACATCTGCAGTAAGACCTGTAAGTTAAAAACTTTAAACTAGTTTGAACAGATCACCAAATCCAAGATAATTCAGAAGTTAATCAATGCATCTTCATTCATTCATGAAAGTGGATTGATTTGTTCTCACCTCATTCACACAGAAAAAAAAAAATCTTGTTTCTTTGCATTCCCTTCTCACTTAGCAATGGACATTCAAGTTTCATCAAGTTACCTGTATTCCCCTCCTCAAATAAATTTATTTTTTCCATTATCCCCCCCTTTCCCAGTCAGATTTCGTTGGAAAAAAAGATCAACTATGGTAGTTGTGATTAAGTTCTGACTGCAGTGGTTCTATGATTCCATAAGGATTCAAAAGAGCCTGGAGGATTTCCAGACATTTAAATCTCATTCCCATAGTGTCCCACTCTCCAGCAGCCCTAATAAACATTCCAAGAAGTCTTTCACAGGGACTTGCTGACTGGACCTGCTCCAGATTACAGTTATAAAAATGTGACAAGTAAGTTCAGGACTCTAAGAACCAAAGTATGACACGTACCAACACCGAACAGAAGTGTTTTAGGAGCTGACTAAAGTAACTAGGAAGGTTTCAGGTCAATGCAGACACACTGCAGGAGTTTATTTCTAAACACACAAGTGCAGAGGAAAATTATCCTTTAACAGTCAGTCTTCAACAGAGACTTTATTGCCAAGCTTTTTAACTCAGTCACAGCAGCTGATGTGCTCATCTGTATACCTGGGCTCATGACATACACATTCACTACTTCACAAGGCACTGTTTTAGTACAGTTTTTTGTATTACCATAACAACAGGCTTTGAATATGTTGAACTACACCTCTTCAATAAAACCAGGTGACAATTGTAATCTCCGTCTGCTTAATTCTTTATTTCTGCAAGACAGGATTTAAATGTTACCAGGAACTACCTTGCATCACATGGAGAATTTTTATTTCAGGTACAGTACTGCAGTTGTGAGAATTACTGGGATTTTGTTGACTGCAGCACCTGGAACTGGCTGTGGAAGAACAAGCAAGGTTATTTGGCTACTTTGTGACTTGCATTAACAGAGCACAGACCATCACGTGAAGGACTGAATAAAATATAATACAAAATAAAAGATGCTTGTAAAACAGGCAATGCATGTCACTGGTTGCAGTCCTGGCATGTGCTTCATGTATCCTGAAGGACTGTACCACACCAACATGAACCATTAAACATCTGTATCCATGCTAAATTCCAAAGGAATCACATGTGTATGCACAGCTCTCGATGCAGGAATCCAGTGGTCAGAGTGGATCCATCGTGTTCCTTCTAACAGCTCTATTTTGCTGTGTGCAAAATGAAAACTCTGAGCAAACTATGCAAATCAAGTTTTATTTATGTAAACTTATAAAAACGTAACTTGTATTTATGTATTATATAAATTTTCAAGCCTCTTCCTGTAAAGTATGGCACAAAAAACTTGAAGGATCACATTCCTTCTAACTCCCATCCTGCAGAGATCGAGGACACACTACTGGGTAACAGCTTTCCAATTCACTTTGGTTAAAAAAAAAAATAAAAATATCACTATAGCATCTTTTCTCAATCTTCTGTACAAAGGATTTGTCCTAAACCTCAAACTATCTAAAATGTGACCAAAGACGTGCATTTACTTTCAAACAGTTCCTGCCCACAGCACACTGGTACTGCAGCACCTTTGCACATCCAGGAATGTCACTGGGCAGGATTCAAAGCTCCTGTTCATGTTTTCCTCGGTGTCAGGGCATGCCACTTTACTAGAAAGTAAAATATTTCCCATGCCCTAGACTCCAAAATACCAGTGATTTCAAGGAATGCAAGACTGGCATCAGGAGCATTTCATTATTCTGACCTAATATAACAGGATGTTTCACAATCCTGCATTCCACTCAAATGCAAATAAAAAAAGCAGCTCAGTACAACTGAAACGTGGAAAAATGCACTGTCTGCCCATGATTTGGGCACAGGCTGAGCAGGACATTTTACAATTAAATGTATCAGTTGATTCTTAACTATTCCAGTACTGCTGCAACCCACTGTGAGTCATTTGAGACAAGTGACTGCTCACAGAAAATTCAGTGTCTGCGAGATCCAGCCTTAAGGGCAAAATAAGTTTATTCAGCTTCTCTTTCCCAAACTTCCAAAGAAAGAATTATATTAATTTAAACAGTTCATATCACATTAATATTGTGTTTCCCATATAGGAAGGTGATGCAACTCCACAATTATTTTTCTGGGAAGTTACTAAAGGCCTTGTGTTAATGAGAAAAATCACTATACTTACGGTTGCAGGAGCTGGGGTGGGAGGTGGGGCATAGGATGGCCTTTCTGTTAAGATATAAATGCAAGCACAGTTTTTTTTTTTTTTTTTTTTTTGGAAAATCTGGATGAATTCTTAAGGCATCTGCTATGGCCAACATTTTTAAATTATTTTACAAAAACTAACAAATTCTACTCTGAAAGACTTTGCGTTTTGCCATCAAACAGCAAAAAGCAACATTAAAAAAGAAAAGAAAGAAAAACTGAAATCCCCCCATTACTCTAGTCCCAGGCTTTTATTCAAGCACAAGACTGAAGAATATGAAATTCATTTATATGCACACCAATTACACGGAAGGAAAGCAAAAATGCAGTCCAACAGGATTCAGAAGCTGTGATATCTGGATTTCCTACAAAAACAATATGCCAGGAATCAGCCACAGCAGGATTTAAGGCCAAGAGTTTAGTCACTACACTTGCTAATTTCTTTTAATGCCAGGAATAATGGCATCATCTCACATACAGGTTCTGTGGAACCAGATCTGTAAAACATCAAAGTTAAAGAAAGAAAAATATTTTTTAAAAAACTTACTTGACATTTTGATAGTCAAATTTTCAGCCACCTGACATTATATTTGTACTTCTGCAAGACAAAAGAAGATCATGCTAGTAAGTGTTGTGCCTTTTCCCCCACCAGATTGTTGACACCTCGATGGTTATTGATATCAGTGATTATCAAAATTTGTCAATTTTGGAATACAGACAAAAGCATTTTCAGAAACCAAGGTATTATCTCTTTGAAAAACTAATGGACTTTCCAAGGAATCTGACCTTAAATAGCTGTGCAAGAGCACACAGCTTTAGGTCACCTTCATATTAAAGGGTCTAAATAAATATATTTCGTGCTGTAAGGAAATAAAAAGAAGATATCCCATTATTTTACACGCACTGTTTCAGAAATCTGCTATCAATACATAAATGACCAAATGATATATTTCCTTTACAGGGTACATAAAACAACCACCGAGCCCCGCAGCTGCGGTCTGACAGGCAATGCTTAACCTTTTAGCACCGAACCCGGCAGCGCTTCACACACCGCTGTAACAAAGTGGGTTTTTCGCCGTTTCTCTTCCTATCACGCCACGGCAGCTGCAACCTCCTTCAGAACCCCTACTAACGAGCTCCGGGCTCGCACACGGGGCTGGCTCGGGGAGATCGAGCGGAGCCTGAGCGGGCCCAAGGCGGCTACCAGGGGAGTCCCTCGGCCCCACCGCTCACCTCCCCGGGCTCAAGGGCGCTCCCGAGCCCCGCAGCGCAAAAATAGAGGGGCCAGGGCCGCCCCCGGCCGCCCCCAGCCCCCCGGTCAGCCCCGCCGGGCCCCCCGGACTCACCCGCTCGGCGCGGCCGCGCTCCCTTTGTTCCCACGGGCCGGGGCGGCTGCGACAGCGCCTGCGCACTCCGCTCCGCACTTTCGACACGCCGGTCCCGGCGCGCCGGTGACTCCCCACTTACTATGGGGGGGAGCCTGTTCGGCTGCTCCGCGCCCCAGCGAGGGGCCAGGGCAGTCCCCGCACCCTCCGGGACGGCGGCGACACCAGGGGCCCGTGGCGAATCTGCGGGATGCAACCCGAGCGCCGCGCGAGGGGCGGCCCCGCCCGCCATTAGCGGCATGGAGGCACTTCTTCACGGGGTGTCAGCGGGGCTCCCGAGGCGCCCCAGACCCGCAATGCCCAACGCCCTGCTCGTCCCCTTTCCCCGCGCCGGGAACCTCGGTCACGGTGCCCCGAGTGCTGGCTGCCGCTGGCGAATCTGCGGCGCAGAACGGGCGCGCAGGGAGAGCCTGTAGATGCTTCGTGCCCGCTGCACTTTAGCGCCTTTCCCCCCTCACGGGCTGCGCGCGGCCCCTGAGGGGAGTTTGGCGCCTTTTTCCCCTCACGGGCTGCGCGCGGTCCCTGAGGGGAGTTTGGCGCCTTTTTCCCCTCACGGGCTGCGCGCGGCCCCTGAGGGGAGTTTGGCGCCTTTTTCCCCTCACGGGCTGCGCGCGGCCCCTGAAGCGCCCCGGTCCCGGGGTGCTGTGAGGCCACGGAAAACGCTGCGGGGTCATGGCCGAGCCCGAATAATATCCCATAAAAGCAGCGGTGGAGTCAGGTGAACCGTCCGTCAGTGCTGCGGGGTGCTGGTCTGTGCAGTGTGGTGCCGAAAGGGCTGTTTGGGGTGGCGGCGGTTGAGTGGAGCAGGATGAGGTCTGAGGGCAGCGGGAAGGTGCAGGTGTGTGGGAGAATGTCAGAGGAAGGGGATGGCGTTAGAGACGGCTGTGAAGGCAGCGAGATGGACCCCGGCTAATAAATATGATAATATATGATAATTGTCAACTAAATCAGCCTGACCAACTCAAAAGACTGCTGCTGAATCAGACAGGATTATAAATTACCCAGTAGTCTGGGAGCAGTGAAATTGTCCACAATTCCTTGCAGAAATCAGCGAAGTTGTCACACATCGGTAAAACCCTCACAAATATCAAACAAAGTGAAGCGTGTGGCTTTGAGGGTGTGAGGATTTCCAAACCTCAGCATTCAGCTTTTAGAGCCTTTTACGCTGCAAATTATCAGGGTGGCTAAATTAAATACGAAAACTTCGGCAGTGAAAGTTTGATGTTGAATGTTTGACGCTGAAATGGAATGTTTGGCATTGCAATGCTCTCACGTGGCCAACAAGATGTATTTCTAGACATTCATGAGGGAGAATTTGGGTGAATCTTGGAAGGAAGGCCAAGGGGGATGGTACCTGCCTAACCCAAAAGGATGGTAGAAGGTGAAAAGAAGAAAAACTGAACATGGGTTGCTGCAAGTTTGGTCCATTTTTCTTAATGCCTGCAGTTCCACTGGCTCAGTTTGTTTTCATGCTTAAATACACTTATTTTCATGAACAAATAAAGACACAAGAGCTCTGCCCTCATCTGCTTACATTCTGCTGACTGTACCCACAATGGACATTTGTTGCCATGCAGCAGGATAATTTGTGACTTCAATTTGATATTAAAGCAAGAGTTGAAAAGATTCCTCAGCCAGCAAAATACATCACAACTAGTTCACCAGCTTCACTGGGGCAGGAAAAGGTAAAGAAAAGGTGAGAAAATACCTGTAAGAGGTGAAAAATAACTTGTTTTCACCCCTGCTTTTGACTAGCTTTCCCCCTAGTTTCATACATTCACTTCTAGTTTATTAATAACATAGTGTTGTTGATAGTGTAAATTGCATTTAGATTTAAATTAAAGCTTGAAATTTTGAAATATTTATTAATTGTTTTTAAATTTAATTTTAAATTTTAATTATTTCAAATGTATTTATTTTTAAAACTGAATTGTTTATTGCGGTGTTCAAGTACATTTATGGAAACTCACATTCCACACTAATAGCTCTAAATCATTATGTTTTCAAAGCCATCAGTGTGTTTCCTACTTTGTTTTGTTCCCCTTTTTTTTCTTACTGTGCTCTTTGCCTCAATTCCACCTTGTGATAGTGAAAGGTTTTGCCAGCGTACACTTTTTAATATCCTGTACAATATATAAGTAGTTTTACTGATTTAATGGAATTGTTTATACTGCACCATGCTCACCAGGGGGGTTGTAAAAACTAATTCTTACCCAACTGTTTTAATTACCAGCAGTTTCATAAGCTCTGGAATGAGGACAGACATTCACTGGGAAGTAGATTGAGACAATAAAACTTGTTTTTACATCAGCCGTTTGCAGGTGCTGATTGGCAGAGGCTCAGCTGGTCTGGATTTAATTAGAACCACAGAAATTAAGAATTCTCTGCCACAGTATTAAGCTTCAGTGTTATTTTTTTTTAATTCAGCTTTAAATTGACCTAAAAATGAGGGTGAGGTGTTATTATTTTGATGCCCATGTGGCGTTCACGCTGACTCTTGTGGAAGTTCGTTGCTTTGTGAACAAAAGAGAGTTCTTTACATTTTGAGAGATAGAATTTGTGAATAATGCAAAAATAGATAGTTATTGAAAGAGGTGAAAATCTTAGTTAAAACCAGAATGCCCACTTGAACCAGGCCTAGAGTAGAAGTTACTGAAGTCAGTATCAGGAAGTCACATGTGAAGGAAACAGCCAGGGTGACTGGATTTACCAGGAAAAAAGAGTAAGTTTTGTAGCAGGAGGACACACATGCTATGGTGAAGATTCTGAGGGAATTTGTGTCTTTCTTTTCTTAGTTGCAGAGAGGATCTCAGAGAACACTTGTTACAGTGCTACAGATTTTCCTATCTGCCAGTTTTATTTTGCATTTTTCTTTTACTCATTTCAGCTTAAGGAGAAGACACTGACACACACAAAATATGCATAGACAAACTCCATTTTAATACTTTTTTATTGTAGTACTATAATTTACTTTGGTAAATTCGTATCCCTGTTTAAAGTGCCTTAAAGCAATTAAAACTTAGTTTAAATTCAAGTATTGTAAAATGTACAGAGTCTAAGCACAAAAGAAAAGCTGCATAGTGAAAATACAGGAGCAGGCTGATACATTCAGGATGCCAAGTACTCAAGTGGTAACAACATCAGCTCATGATTCAGGTTAAGGATAATTAGCGAGTTTGATACAGTACAGACAGGACAGGGCAATATTGATGCATTGTTCTTACCATGAACAAAGGATGGAAGCATAAATTCACTCTGAAAGAATCTGCAGTATCACTTTTGTACACATGCCATAAGTAATAAGGCAGATACTGACACTGAAATCAATTCTTTACACGCTGCTGTAATCCAGCAAATCCTGGGTGTGGATTCTCCAGACTCTGAGCAATCCCACCATTCCAGTGGGAACTGTGACATCCATCCTCTTCAGAATCCTCACAAACATTCTCAGCTTCATACAATCTTGTTTGAGTCTTTGTTTGAAATTTGTCCTGTAAGGTTTTAAAGAAGGATGGCTGTTCCGCTGTGTACCGCTGCAGGGTTTCTGTTGGGGTTTGTGTTTGCCCACAGCTACTTTGGGTAGGAGTGGGGGGTACTTAAGGGGTCTGGTTGAATTGTACATTGAATTTGTAGCCCTTATATTGCCCAGTCAATTTGAAGTAGTAACAGTTGTACCCTGGTATAACAGTGACTTGTCACATGGACTAGATCTACAGCATCACTTACCTGTAGTGTTTGTCAGAAGAGAAATTTGTTGAAGATATTTTAATGCACATTGTTATTATAAACAAAATTAATGGAATACCAGCATTCAAATGGTTGTTTGACTCCTCCCATTTGAACAGTTAGAGAGTAATTTCATTTGCCTTGGCTAAGAGACTTGTAGTACAGGTGTGTGTGGACACATAAGAAAATTATTGATTTTTCAGGGGGAATTACTGCTTCAAAATCAGTTGAACAATATGGCTAAAATGTTACTGCATTGTAACAACACTTTTAAAATGGATGTATAAGGATGTAGAGGAAAGACATTTTTGCTCATTTGTTGCCTGAAAAAAATGAATTTAAAAATACTAGCCACTTTTAAAAGAAAACTCTTTGTTAATAGTTCATGTATTTTAAGAGTATTTTTGTATGTAATTTTTGCTGTTAGAAAGTATTATTTTAAAATATATTTCTAGAAGTATGACAGCTGTGGTATAAATTATTGCAAGGATTCACCAGTCATTATATGAATGGAATATTGAATAATTAAGAGAAGCAAATAGGCATTTCTCAGTTTTGGAAAGAGAAAACAAGTTCTCTTTTACAAAGGCAGAATATGTCAAACTATAAAGTTCTAGTTTAATTTTTGTAATATTTGGTGAAATTCTACAAAACAACAACAATGAGAATATGAAAGGGCTGCACCCAGAGTATAAAACCAGTAGAAGTTGGGTTTCTTGGAATCACAACCCCCTTGCTGTTCACCCTTTCTTTTAAAGGACTTAAATGGTTGTATTGTATTGATCCAGGTGCTTGGTAAGATGCTGTGGTTGTAGCAGACAGCAGCCGTGGGAGTCCATCTACAGTTTATTTCCGGATGCACTTTGAGGGAATTGGCTGAGGTTAAGGTTTGATGGATGGGATGCTGCAGGATCTCCTCATCACCAGCCTGACTTCGATGTCTGGGAGGGTTTTCTTTTTTGTGTGCAAACACCCCTCCTCTGTGGCTGCCAGGTGGAGATCAAAACGCAAGGAAACGGACTTTTTCCTTAAGCGAGGGTTGTCCTTAAAGAAAGAACCTTCCCATTCCTTAATAACTTCATCCACTTTTTCTGTCCTGAAACAATAAAGAAAATGTATTTATGATTTTTTAGGCTATATTAGTTACCTGTCTTCAGAACTGCTTTTGAAACAGAGAGAGAAATGGCATCATAAAGAGTTATTTTATATGGTACTGAGACAGCAGTGGTGTCTTTTTTTTTCCAGGTTCATTCTCTAGAGAAGCTAAATAAAGGGTGAGGGTTCATTATGTTCTTGTTTTTGTACTTTTAGGTAGACATGGCTACAAAACCACTACTCCAAATACTTTAGGCAGTTTGTTTCCAAGGAGAAAGTTTGGAATCCAAGCTCAAAAATTTTGCAAGAAACCTCAGTACTGCAGTGGGCAGGACAGAATTCCTGCATCTGAAAACCTTCAGAATAGGGAGGAGAAAATCTAGTTTAGACTCAAACCTCAGAATGTGGAGCTATATTACATTAAAGAGAAAAAAGGGCAGAAGTAAAACAGGGAGAATTGAAAAGCCAGCTGATCCAGGAATATTGAGGCACCCAAATCCTGTCGATTCAATTCTCTATGTGCGTGTCAGAATTCAGATCTGAAAGTCGGGCTCTGGGGCCTCACCCAGTTGAGTACACTGCACCCAGCAGAGGAGCTCTGTGCAGCTCTGAGGGTGTGATGAACGAAGCTCCTGCACAAAAATAAATGTCACCTATGGGGTGGGGCTGGTGGACCTTATGATTACATTAACTTTTTCAGCAGCTGGTTCAGTGGGCTAGGAATGGCCCACTACAATATGTTTAAAGGTAACATAAATTAGTCTACAAAAAAGCTTAAAGAGCAGGAGGGGAAAAAAATTAGGCAATCCAATACTGTTAAAGTAATTTCAGGTGAATAAGACATCCTAACAGACTTTCACATGCCTACTTGGGAGCCAGGCTCTCCCTCCCCTGTTTGGGGAAACGTAGGAGTTTCCAAGGAGCAAGTTGGAGCAGCTGAGCCTGAATTTATGTGCATAAATATGCCCCAGAGGGACTTCCCAAATGTGGTCTGGGCTCTTTGCTTTCAGCCTTAGCGAGATGAATTATTCATAGTTTCATTCTTAACAGAAATAGAAATTACAAATCAGAAGCACCAGCATGATATTGTTTGCTTATGAAGCCAATGCTAATAAAAAGAACTTTTAAATGTAATGTATTGTTAAACACTGCCATTCAGTGCACCTTCAGGAGCTCTCACTGTGATTCTGAAGCTGCTGGGCTATGTGGGCACGATATAACAGATAACAAATAACGGAAAATTCAAAGCTACTGAAACGTAAGCTCCACCCTTTCCTTCCAATTGTTATTTTGTGAAATTCCTGTTTATCTTACTGTACAGTGCCATGAGCTTCAGCACTTTCCTTCATGATATTTCCATCTAGGATTGCTTGTTTTGTCATCAGTTCCACCTTCTTTGGTTTGTGCTTCTTTACATCCTCTGTAAAAGAATATGCAGGTATACAGTGAGCATGCAGAAGGGCAAGGGCAGTACACAGGACCTGGAGGTATTTCCCATGCATTGGAAAAGGTTCTTTTTTTAATATTCAGGAGTTTGTCAGTAGTTGTGAACAGTTAGGGCCAAAATCCCTTAAGGAGAAGGTGCCTGAAACTCACCTGAAGGCAGCATAAAGGTGATCTTGCTAGTGCTGGGTTTTTTGTCATCCTTCTGGGCAGGTATTGAGCAACGGAACCTAAAAAAGAAAAAATAAATTACAGGCATCTAGCAGTATTGAATTACTTTAATTCCTAACTTGTCATATAAAGAGCTGTGAGAGGCTTAAAAGTGAGAATCATGAGAAGTTCTGTTTGAGGTAACTATTTTTTGGGATTTCTTGTTCTGAGCCCAGAACTGGAAGAAGTTTCTGGCAATATCGGTGCAGTTTCCTGCAGGGGTCTGTCCTGGTGTGAGACATGGACTCCCTGCCCAGCACTTCATGTGACTGGCCCCGTGTGCTGTGACACCTGCAGGGCCACCGGGCCCCAGTGACCCACAGTGAGGCTGAGTGACTGAGCTGCTCTCTGCCATGTGTGTGAGACACTGAGCACCAGAAACTCCACTCAGTGAAGCTACCTTATAATGAAACCTTTAATAAGGTTTTATACTGTAAGTTTTTAATGTTTAGTTCATGTCTTTACAATTCTGATTATTTGAGACCTTCAGAAGTGGAAGACAAATCTGAGATCTTTTTCTCTAAGCAGCGAGTACCTGCTCTCTTCTTGCTCCAGCAGACTGCGATATGTCGCTATCTCCTCCTCCAGCTTCATCCTCGTGTTCAGGAGAATTTCATGCTCTCGAAGCTGTTTCTCAATTCCTCTTCTCACTTCCAACAGCTCTTTCTCCAAGCTTTCAATTTCACCTTCCAAATTTTGTAGCTGCATGTGGTACTGCTGCTCCGTGGCCCGCAGTGAACGTTCCAGACCCTTTTCCTGTGAAATTTAAGTCATTTTAAGGTTTGGAAAGTTTGTGTGCAAGGATGTACAGACATACATGGCTTCATTAACAAACTGTATTTTTACATCAGTTCTTGTAAGATTATTCTTTAAGAACAGGAGTAAAACTTTCAAAGTAATACTTTCGCTGATAAATTTTCTAGTAAAATCCGTGGTAATTTAAAATCAGATGAAAGTGTAGCCACGTCTTGCACAGCAATCCACTGCCTTGAGTTTACAGATCTCTGATTTTACAGTTAAACAATGTCCAGCTCAGTGCTGTGTAAAGTGTCTGTGTGCTCTTGGAGCTTTTCTGTAGTACTGAATTGAGCAGATGACTGACATTTTATCACAAATGAATTGATAAATCTGGTCCATACACTGAAAAAAGGTCATAAACGTGCTGTGAATTGGTAAGGCAGAATGACCAGGAGCTTGGTGGGGGAGTATCATGCAAATATGTGCTTGGGAGGTGTGAAAACAGGACACCACGTGTGTCTGGACTGGTACATCCTGCTCCAGAACATGTGCTGGGTCAGTGTGTGAGCGAGGGCTCTGTGAGGAGCTGGAGCCGCCCAAATGAGGAATTTCTGCAGTATGGTGGCTGTGACTGCCACAGAAATTGACTGTGGGATAGTTTACATCAAGGACAAGACTTCTTTTTTCTGTGAGATTTCAAGTTTCATTTCTGACTCTTACCACAGCATGGAGAGACTCGATTTCGACCTGCATGTGGTGCCACTGCCGTCGGGCTTCGCACAGTTCTGCTCTGGCTGCCTTTAGTGCTTCTGCATCTTTGTCCATTCTTTTACTTGTACCTTCTTCTAACTACAGGGGACATACAAAAGATAACAATGTTAAAATTATTCAAATAACGATAATAAATTGGCACATAAAATAGTCTGGTTGGAATTTTTGTTAGAGTTGTATAAATGTGTGAAAGCTCACGCTGAGGGGTTAATATTTTCTGTAGAGGGAAAGCCCTTATCCCACTGTGTTAGATGGGAAGCAGTTGGCCACATCTCTATCCCTGGCACCTTTGTCCTTGAGGAATTCTCATACAAATTACCCAATTGTATTGAGACCTTACTCACCTCTGGAGTAAAGGGGCTTAGAGGAGGTGCAGATGGTTCAAGCTTCCAAGTTTGAATAAAGTGCTTTGATTTTAATGCATTTTTTATTTCAGGGTTTTGGGGTTTTTTCCTTTTATCCTGTTAAAGGTAGTTTTTTAAAACCACTCCTGATCATCTGTGGGGTCATTTTAGATTTAGACTTATCTTTGATTTTGATAGTGTGTTCCTGCATGTAACTTCCAGAATCATTGTTTGGCTTACAGAAGTTCTTTTTCTTTTTTGGTTCTGAGTTTCCCTGCAAGTGGTGAAGATGCCCTAAGCCCTTGAAACAGCACTTGCTCTTTTGCATATTTTACTGCTTTATGCAGGTTCTTATGATGACATTGACTCTTAAGAAAAAAATCTCTTTAATTCAGGTCTTATGAACTAAGGAAGATAAGGGTTTTGTTCCCCTGTACATACTGACTTATTGCAACTTTACCAGAGGATAATTTTTGTGATAATTCTACATTTGTCTCATCCACAAGTGACCCCCCCCAATGTTCTTTGCTTCCCCGTTCTTGCCTGAGTACTGCAGAATTTGTGTGACAGGATCAAACCAATGTGCATTGGCTGCTTTGTGCCAACACAAAGATAAACTTGGCTTCCCTGTCGGGTGTGCAGCTGCCGTGTGTCTGGCACTGCTGGTGGATCAGCCAGGCTGCAGCAGCGTCTGGCCTGTCCTTAAAACAAACCTCTGGGATTCCTGCAATACCTGACTACAAGGTGGTAGAATACCTGATTGCCCCCTGAATTTCTTTACATTTGGTGGCTCAAAATTGTTTTGCCATTTGATTTCAGCTGTGTTTAGAGCTGTTTGTATGTAAATCCCTAACAGCAGCATAGTGTGTTGGTAACATTTAATCAAGCTGTATGAGAGAACAACTGATATTTGCTGAAGAGCAAAACATAGTTTTTACTGTGAGCAATAGAAAATAGTTCCTGCAGAGGTACAGTGTACTTTACTAGAGAGCTAAAAATGGCAAAGACTGCTGCATATAAAAGGATTCTCTTCAGGATTCTTTTTTCCTCTGAGATAACTACATGGAGCTAGAGGTTACCCTGCTACAGCCTATGTCATCATCCCTTAAATCCCAGCAATAGCCCGGCTGCAGGGACAGAAAAGCATCCTGATGAATTACACAGCATTCGTTCAGTGTGAATCCATACCCTTGACAAAATCTATTTCCGATTCTTCTAGTTCACATCTTACTGCGGTAAAATCCACGTCCCTTCCCCGAAAATCTGCTGCATTGAAAGGAATTACTGTACCTCATAGAGGCTGCGGGAGGAACTGTACGGCCAGGGAATGGCTCCGTACTCTGCAAGGTGTGTGGCTGTGAGGAGGCATTACCTGCGTCCTTGCTGAGCTGACGGTCTTTATCTGATTTCGGGTGATGAGCGATTCATACTTTGCCCTGATCTCTCGGCGGAGCCGAGCCGGCTCCATCCTCCTCCTCCTCCTCCTCCCATCCTCCCCGGCTCCCGGCTCCGCTGCCGGCGGCGCGGGGCTGCGGCCGCGGGGCCGTTAAAGCGGCAGCGGCCCATTTTGGGGAGCGCGGGGGGCTCAGAGCCTGTCAGCCCGTCCTGGCAGCAGGTTCATGCAGCAAAGGATAGGACTAAAATAACTATTTCTAAATCAGCGCTGAAATGAATATATCAATGTCTTAATGGCTTTTGTTACGCTGTAACTCTGGGGTTTTATAACCTCAGAAATGTGAGGGTAAGAGAGAGAAAGCAAAGGATAAAGTTGCAGCTGCCCAGCATGAAGTGCTCTGGCAAGAGGGCATGGAAAGACAGAGCCTCCCAGCAGCATAGCTGGGTTGCTGGCAGTGTCACTGGCAGGTGTCTCCACCATTGTTAGGATGTGACAGAATTTCCATCCCTGAAGGTGTTTGAGACTCAGTGAGATGCAGCCTCGGGTGTCTCACCTGACCCGCTATTGAGGATTGTCCCGTTTCAGAAACGAGCTGGGCTCCTGGGCATCCTCTTTTATGGGCAGAAGCACAACAAGGAGGGAGAGGAACCAGCACTTCTGGTGGTGAGTAGTGCTGGTGCAACTTGTGGTAAGGGCTTTGGCTCTTCTTCTGCAGAGGGCAAATTCTGGTGAATGTACACTTCAGACACATCACTGCTATCAGGAAAAGGGTCTGGGTTGTCTCTGGTGGCGTTTCAGAACCTGTGCCAGATGTTGGTGTGCTCAACACACACGACACACAATGTATGTGGGGTTCTTCCCCCTTTCCTGACAGCTCCCAGGCAAGTCCAGCACAGGTTGTCTGGTGTGCTGTGCTTCTTCATTTCCTGCTCACTGTGTGATCCCAAGGATCTTGTCTGCTAAGAATGGCTCTTACCTATTTCATTTTACCTCTTGCTTATTTATTTTTTTTCTTTCAGTAGTGCAAAATACCAGATACGCAGTAAAAAAATTTGGCATTTCAATTGAAATTTAAAATTTAGCAAAGAGAGAAACGCATTTTCAGCTCTAAATGAGAATATACATCAATGAAATGATAAAACAGGCAGTAAACTTTCACAAGGCACACATCTTTTTAGAAGTCAAAGTATTGTACCACTTAGAAGCCTCCTGCTGTAAAAAGGCTTCCCTGTTCTTGGCTGTGTCTGTTGGCACATGTGAAAGGATCCTGTGTTTGGATTTTCTTTTCCTTAGCTGACTGTCTTCCAGTTGACCTGGACTGAGATGGAAAGGTTTTGTTGTCCACTCTCTTTTCTACAAGTGTCTCAATTATCCTTGTTCTGTGTAGTTCTAAACCCAAAATATTGTCAGTGTTTGCCATTGATGGGATGAGAACAGTTACATAAGAAAACAATTAGGAATCCATCAGACAAACACAAGGTATTGCTTTTTCTATCTTTTTTTTTCAGGTGTAAAAGGAACACCTGGCTATGAGATTCCTGAAGGCAAAAGGTGTAAGCAGTTGTATCTTTCCTAGGACTTATGGAACTTTGAATTCTAGCTGCTTTCAATGTTCATATTTTATTGCTGGCTCACCACACAGCTGGAGGGGGTCGTGGAGAATAAAGGGACACTAATACCTTAAAGCTTGTTGAGTCCTTTTTATTAGGGATGAAAACTGGAAAATGAGATTAGAACAGCAAAATTATTTTATCTATTGATTACTAAAGATATCTGATTAAATCTGTGCTTCATATTTCTGGTTATTGAACAGAGATTTGATGATATTTTTAAAGAACACCGTGGAAATCATACAGGTAATGCTGATAGAGTGAAGCAGGAAATGTATTGTATGTCTGCAAGGAATGAAAGTGCCAACTTTGTCTTATCTAAAAGATTCTGAGTACAAAGCCAAATGTTTTATCACTTCATACAAAAGAATAAAATTATTTATCCATTTTGGCTTGGAGCAAATGGATCCTTTGCCACATCAGATTGTGCCTCATATCTTCTCTTCAACTTCCTTAACGTGGGATGCAACAACTTTTCCATCTACCACTTCTTCGACAATTGTCTTGATCTTTCTAGTTTTGGTTGGATCTAAACATCATGAACAAAACAAAAAATATTTATCAATGTGTTAAAAATGATAAACCAAAGCAGCACATGACCAGGTACCCCCTTGTCCTTTCCAATTGGCTTCTGATTTTAATGAACTCTATGATGTAGTTAAACAGGTTAACATGTATTATTTGATTTGTAAGAATGGCTTTAGAAACAAAATTTTATTCAATCAAGTTCTACCTACCTTGAGAAGAGTCCAGTGATTGTGTTTGAGATTTGGACCCTGTCAGGGATGAGCTTTCAAGTGTAACTGCTTGTCCAGCACCCCTAAAAGGGAATCAGAGACATGCACTATTGCAGGATGTTCGATAGGCTCAGGATAAATTCCCTTTTCATGGTGACATTGATAGGTTATTTAAATAGTGAGCAGAATGGCTCACTCTCCTCAGTCACAGTGATATTTCAGATCACTGTATGTGCCTTACCATCGCTTGGAAAATGTTCCACTTATTTCACCTCTTTTTTTCCTGGAAAGGATTTTGCTACAGAAAATAAACCCAAGGACATATTTTGTGTCAACCAGTTCCTTACACAAACTCTCCATCCAGCAGGCGCCGGTAGGTTTCAATCTCCATTTCCAGACGAGTCTTGATGTCTAGGAGCTGTTGGTACTCCGCATTCTGGCGCTCCATGTCAGCCCTGACCTGGAAAAGCTGGGACTCCAGGTTCCCGATCTGCATTTGGATTTGTGACAGCTGAGCGCAGTAACCACCTTCTGTTTCTGCTAAAGTGTCTTCCAGGGATTTTTTCTGTGTAAGGATATTAAATAATCTCTGGTTAAGGGAAAAATCTCTTAACAAAACCAAGTGAAGTAGTTTAAGAGAGTGAGCACAGCTGCATTACTCAGAAGGTTTTATTTTCTTTTTGAAAACACCAGTTTGGAAACCATCCCTTGTCATTTCCCTAAATGTGGTGTAAAAACTCATCTGCTTTGTGGCATGCTCTTTGCAATCCAGTTAGATATATTCCTGCTATTTAGGAACTAAAAGAATATAGGATTTAATCGGGAAGAAATGCAAATCCTCAATTCTATGGAATAGGATTAGGTCTAAAAAGACTTTTGAAGTTGCCGAATTGGCTTTGAGCAGTCAGCAGCTTCCCAGAACGTACCATGGCGAGCTGAGACTGCAGCTCTATTTCCAAGCTCTGGAGAGTCCTTTTTAAATCTGTGATCTCGCTCTTTCCTGACTGGAGCTGCTCAGTATGGGTGGAGATTTCCCTTTTTAGCTCCCCGCTCTGAAATGACAAGGAAGAATGGGGTGTCATTTACTGTTCCAAGTATTGAACTAATTTTCCCATGCACTTTGCTGGGTTTGCTCTCTCTGGTTCTTACTTTTTCATTGAACCACGCTTCGGCCTCTTTACGGTTTTGCTCGGCAATGACTTCATACTGTCCCCTCATATCATTCAGAAGCTTGGTCAGGTCAGTCCCTGGAGCAGCGTCCATTTCCACACTGACTTGGCCAAATTCACTGCTTTGGATGCCCTGAAGCTCCTGGAGAGATTGAAAATAAACAGAGGGTTCTGTTAATGAAAGACAAAATAGTTATACCAAAATATATGTAAAGAAATATATGTGATATAAATTCTGTTCCGACAAGGATATGTGGATTGTTTGTCACTCTCTTTCACTTAGCAAACTCAAAAAATAACAGCAAACAGAACCTATAATGAAACCCAGGAACTCTCACTGGCTTAAGTAAGGGAGTAATTTGATGTTTCACAATTTC
Organism: Pyrgilauda ruficollis; assembly: GCF_017590135.1. Lineage (NCBI taxonomy): Eukaryota > Metazoa > Chordata > Aves > Passeriformes > Passeridae > Pyrgilauda > Pyrgilauda ruficollis. The sequence continues at coordinate 1,067,218 of NW_024514876.1, read as the reverse complement.
ATGTGTCTTGTTATGAATTCACAAAGGAAAAAAATTACCTCTTCATGATTCTTCTTGAGATAAGCCAGTTCTTCATTCAGGCTTTCAATCTGCATCTCCAGATCTGCCCTGGTCATGGTCAGCTCATCCAGGACTCTGCGCAGACCATTGATGTCAGCCTCCACACTCTGCCGAAGAGCCACTTCATTCTCATATCTATGCATAAAGGCATTAAATATTATTTTTTACATGGCCAGTGAGGTCAAATGCAAGCTATTAATGTGTTTTATTTTAGCTTTAATTTGAAAACTTAATACACAAAATTATTATAATACTGTTTAATAATTATACTTACAGGTATTCTACAAGGAAAGAGATTTTTAGTACTAAAGAATTTTTTCCTTAAGGAGTTTTTATAACATTAAGATATCCTTACTTCAGTCTGAAGTCATCAGCAGCCAGTCTGGCATTATCAACCTGCAGAATGATCCTCGCGTTGTCGATGGTTGCATTGATGATCTAGAGTACAAGCAGCATTCAGAGAATGATGTTACAGCCCAAAGACGTCATGGCTTTGTAATGGCTTTAAACTTTGTGTTCTGCAGGGGTTTGTAGAACTGCATTCCATCACTGCCTTCTCCTTTATTCAGATTAGACAAATCACTGTGTGACACAGCTACAGAACTGCTTTAATGTACAGGAAAAATTCACCACGTCACCAGTGCAAGGTGACAGAGGTCACTGCAAGTGTCAGTACTAAAGGATAAATGTGCTCTTGGTTTCTCAAAGAAATTTGTTATTTTCATTAATACTATTAAGTGAGTTACAAATATAAAGATACATTAAATACATTGCTTTGCTACCTTGTTTCGAAGATCTTCAATGAGGGGGTAGAATTTACTGTAGTCATTTCCAGATCCAGGGGTGCCAGTGCCAGGGCCATTTTTCTCATACCATTCACGGATTTTGCGCTCCAGCTCGGTGTTGGCATCCTCCAGAGATCTCACTTTGTCCAGATACGCAGCCAGACGGTCATTGAGGTTCTGCATAGTCTCTTTTTTTGAGCCAGAAAGAATGCCACCATCCCCAGCACCAGCAGGGCCAAACCCACCTCCAAAACCAGTCCCTAAGCCACCACCAACGCCACTTCCAAAAGCAGCACCTGAACTGCTGCCAAAACCACTTCCCAAACCTCCCCCAAACCCACTGCCTAAGCCACTTCCATAGCCACCACCCAAACCACCTCCAAAGCTTCCACCAAAGCCACTGCTTAAGCTGCTCCCAAGTCCTGCACCTGAGCTGCCCCCAAAGCCCCCACCAAAGCCAGAGCTTGAACCCAGCAGAGAAGCTGCACCAAACCCTCCACCAGACCCCCCACCAAAGCCAAGCCCGCTGCCACCAAAGCCTCCTCCACCACTGGAACTGGACATCCTCAGAGATCCCCCTCCAAATCCGCTCCGAGAGGAGAACTGCCGGGACCCGCCGCTTGTGCGCACGGAAAGGGCCATGGTGCTCGAGGTGCCTGGATCTGCCCCGTGGAGGATACAGCAGAGAGCAGGGCAGAGCAGGCAGGGGCAGCTTTATAGAGACAGCAGTGGGTGTTTCAGGAGGAGTCCCCACCTCCTGGGGAGAGCTTTCACTCTCTCTCCCTCCTGTTTGGAGGGGATGTCAGTTTAGTATGTTCTGACCAACCGAAATGATATGTGCCAAACAAAATTGCCAATGGGAGTGGAAATCTGGTGCCCTCCAGGTATTTGTATGAGGGGAAATGGGTGGAGTGAAGCTGAGACATCATGATTGTGTTCTGCCATGTGCAATGGTGCATAAAAAGTTCCTTTTGCATTGAAATCCCTCTTAAATAATTGTTTTGTCGTTGCAGATGCAGTGCTTCCTGCATTTGGGGCTGTTCTTACAGGAGTTTGCAAAGTCAGCAGAGTGATCCCTTTGATCCCTGCTTCTCAGCCTGTATGGCAGGAATGTCTTTCTTTTCACAATGCCCTTCAGCCAGGAGCCTTTGCTGGATTAGTGCTCCTGGATGCTTGATAAGAAGTAAGGAAAGTGACCATCAGGTGTCCAAGTGCACATGGATGTTCAGTGAGCTGCAGGGTGATCATTAATGTGAAAATATAAATATACTTATACCAAATAGGATTTGGAATTGGGTTTATGCCCTAACCCTTTCATCCCTGAAATACCTCAGAGTGATGTGCTTATAGTCTATAGCATATAAGAATTTTTACTTGGGAACTGGGAACTGACCATTCTATCTGCTGAATAGTTTGCTGTTATCTCAAAATAAGAAATCTGATTTCTGTATTTGGTGCTCTTCATAATACAGATCTAAAGATGAAATGCAGTGCTTCTGGGTGCAGGTTTGGGCATGGGAACCTTCCCAAGCCAGTATATTTTTCTTTTGAAGTCATTTTGATAAATGGAAAATCGTTTTTCCTTTGTCCTAGCTTAATTATATCATTGGATTTGTCAACTGAAATGTGTTAATTTTTGATTTATCCGCACTCAGGAGCATGGGGTGCTTTTGGAGCAGAAAAGAGCGGAAGATCAAAGGTGTCAGTAAAGCATTTGTGTGGAAATGAGCTGATAGCCTGGTCTCAGTGACTCGGGGCAGTGAAAGCAGAGGATTAGTTCTTTGGCAGCTGTTTATGTGCACTACATAGCTCTGGACAGGTGAGGTTTCGTAGGGAAGAGTTTTGTGTGTTTATGTTCTCAAGAGGAAAATGTAAACTCTGGGGACTGAGAATCCAGGTGTGGCACAGGGGCCTCCCTGTGGGACACAGAACATTATTGGCACAGAAAGGTTTGAGAGAGTGGGAGATAATTTCAAATATATTTTTATCCATAAAATATCTTGGCTTACCATAGTCCCTGGTGACATAATCATTCACAGAATGTGAAAAATATCAAATAGGCTTCTTCAATTTATTTTTTCATGTTAATATATTATGAAAAGCAAATTGGTACTTATTATCTGAAAATCAGGTTTTAATGAAGTGAAACTATGAGTGGGAGTTCACATTCAGAAAAGGTGTGCTGAATTGGTGCCTTAACGCATTTTAAAAATCTAATACTTCCATTTTTATCTGTGTTGGAAGCAATTATACATTCATACCAGGCTGATTTGATTTTTTTCCATCAGGGTACTCAGTCACTATAAGTAAACCTAAAGTCTTCTGAGTTGTGACTTACAGATTTTTATTAACTCTCCCCCACAAAAACAACAATGACAACAAGAGATTTGAGATTTTGGCATTTTTTAATCTTTCTGGGGTTTAGGGTGAAGTAGATCAGATTCTTTATAAATCTTTTCCTTTGAGCATCAGCTCCAGGGAACTCAGAGGCATCTTTTCTGCTGGTGCCATTTACATCTTCTCTTCAACCTCTCTGACCTCAGAGGAGACAACCTTGCCATCAACCACCTCCTCAACTATTGTCTTGATCTTCTTAAACTTACTTGATTCTGTTGAGGAAATTGAAAAGAGAAGTAATTTAATGCAAGGTAATATTGCTGCAGTAGTAGAAGTTGATGAGGATATATCAAAAAGCATCTTCATAGGTCCTTGAGATAAACTTTTGCAGTGTGTAGGGTGTGGCTTCTCTTTTGGATATTGAGTATTTTGCCCATAGACTGTAGTGGATACTGGACTCAATAACTCTCTAGCACTCTTGATAGTTTTGGTTCAGTTTAGCACAGACTTGTAGACCTAAAACCTTGGAATAGACTTACACCAAATTGGAGCTTTTTGCTATGAAACTGGATATGTTACTTGGAAGTCTCAGTCTCCCTGTGCAGCTAGCAGGGAGAAGCAGATGCTTCTGCAGTTCTCCAGAGGGGAATTCAGTAACTCTCTCTTGTTCTCTTGGCTCTCTGAGGACTCACAGAATCACAGAATGGGTGAGTTGACTCTGTGATTTTATAGTGGGCACCTGAATTGTATATATAAACCCAGGTTTGTATAGTCCTCATAGGGTAACCAAACAGTTGATTGCTTTCTTGATGTGAGATTCCACTGGCTGATTATTTGCTCTGAAGCTGTTGTTTTGTATCAGGCTACTTCATTCCATAACATTTCAACAAGCCACCATCAAAACAGAAAGAAGTTGGTGGGACATACCTTTTTCAGTCTCTACTGCTATTGGCATCTCTTCTAAATACCTGTTCAAATTGTAAATTAGAAAATGTAAATATATGGCAACTCATGTATTGAACATCCTTGTGCATTTCCTATGTGTTTGATCAGGACAGCTAATCCCCTTTCATCAAGACATTGAATCAGAAGATAACTCAGTAAAACGAGTTCTCTCAGTTGAAGTGAAACTTGCTAAGCATAAGCTGTAGGTACAGTTAATCTGCAGACTCATCTCTGCAATGCCAGGACTTCAGGTCACACAGGTACACCCCATCTAGTTCCTGAGCCAGAACAGCTGAACAGGTAGAATCTGGGGGGAATTTCCACTTTCTGCTTAACCCACACAGACAAGTTGATCAAAAACTGTTCCTGGCATGTGAACATCTACCCAACTCCCCAGCTCACAGAGTGACTGTAGGGAGAGCCACCTCAAAATTCCACAGCAGCTTCAGCAGCCCAGCCTGAACGGCAGCCTGCTCTGATTCTGTGTCTGAGAACTGGACAATGTGCTTCCCCACCCCAAGGCAGTTGGAGAGAGGCAGATTTGACAAAAAACCCAAACCAAGACTCAAAGCCATGTGTGTGCTCACCCGGTTTCCTCTCCCTCCAGCAGCCGGCGGTACGTGGCGATCTCCATCTCCAAGCGAGTCTTGACATCCAGCAGGATGCTGTACTCACTGTTCTGAGCCTCCATGTCAGCTCGGAGCTGCCTCAGCTGAGCCTCCAGGCTGGAAATTGCTCCCTGTATCTGGTCAAGCTGGTAACTGTACCGTGCTTCCGTTTCAGCCAGAGAGCCTTCCAGGCTCTGTTTCTATAGTGCATGAGAAGAACAGTGACATATTATTCAGAGGATAAATTTTTCAATATAATTTTGATTGTAAAGCCCCTCATTCCTCTATTTATCTTTTTGTCCTCTATTTATTACACCTCTGTGTAACTCTCTGCTATCCACAGTCCTTATTTTGCTTTTTTGTTATTTACCATGGTCAGCAGGGACTGTAATTCCAGCTCGAGGTTCTGGAAGACCTGTCTCCGTTCCGTGATCTCTTTCCTTTGCACCTCCAGCCGCTCAACATTGAGGGCAACTTCCTGGTTCAGTTCTGCTGTCTGGAATGGAGAATGGAGGGACTGTGAACTGCAGCCAGGCATGAACGAGGTTTTTGCTGGTGTTTAAGCTGTTGACTTTACCTGCTTTTCAAAATGTTCTTTGGCTTCTTGGCGGTTCTTTTCTGCCATTTCTTCGTATTGCTTTCTCATGTTTTCCATGATAGCTGCGAGATCAATGCCTGGAGCAGCATCCACCGCCACGTTCACAGAGCCGCCCGCCTCTTTGCGCAGCCTGTCACAGTCCTGCAGCAACGGGACTGTGTTAGCACCAGCTGCAGGAGCTGTCACTCCTGGGCATGGGACACAAACTCAACATCTACACACACAGGACTAATCCTCAATAGTACCTTGGGGCAGGACAACTTAATCACCTTGTAAATACTGTTTAGTGCACCTCATCTTAGAAAAGTTCACTTACTTTATAGCAATAAATGTTGTATCATAGATAAATGTATCATAAAAACTATTTCCTCAAAACTCGATCTGTGGAATTGTGGAATGAGGGCAGAAGTCATGGCTCCCATTTGTGTACTTTTTGGGATAGCAATTCCTGAACCATAAATTTTTCTTAGAGAAAACCTTTACTCCTTCATTCCTGGAATGGAGGAGTGTTCAACCTTTGATCCCTGACAGCTTGAATGTGCCTTAGGGTCACACATGGTTATACTGCTTCCATGAAGAATAGAAATGCTTCCTAGTGAGGTTGTTTGTGTTTGCCACTCAAAGCCCCTCTCCCTGGCAGACTCAGCTGCTCTCACCTCCTCGTGGTTCTTCCTAAGGAAAACAAGTTCCTCGGTTATATTCTCAATCTGGGACTCCAGGTCAGCTTTGGTCAGGGTCAGGTCGTCACGGACACGGAGCAGTCCGGTGATGTCGCTCTCCACACTCTGCCTGAGCAGGTGTTCGTTCTCAAACCTGTACAATGCAGTGCCTTTTGTCATCGTTGGAATGCAACAGTTTGGAGTAAATGTTAGAATCAGTAACTACCACAGCTCTCAAACCTGTACAATGCAGTGCCTTTTGTCATCGTTGGAATGCAACAGTTTGGAGCAAATCAGTAGAATCAGTAACTACCACAGTCATTGTGAAATTTTCATTAAAGTTGGAAAATGTTCGCTTCTTGGCACCAATTCCAGTAAGTGGGAGCTTTCCTAAATAAGTGGAGCGTGAAAGAGAATTGATATGAAATCATGGAACTTACTTCAGCCTAAAGTCATCAGCAGCCAGCTTGGCATTGTCGATCTGCAGGACAAGTCTGGAATTTTCCATCTGGGCAGCAGAAATCTAAAGGGAATGGTGGACAAGCAATGAAACTTTGCACAGAAATTCACACTTGATCCTTTCCTGGGAATGAATACTGTAAGTGGGCTTCATCCTCCTTCACTTCAGCTGTCTGTTGGTCAGCTGGCTTTATGCTAAGTTCCATCTGAAGTGCATGAAAGGAATTAGGGATGTCCAAAAGACAAATTGTCCTGCCATAAAATAAGTACATCGAATAGTTAGGATGAACTGTTCTCTGAAGGGATCTGCTTTTAAATGTTGGGAAGTAGAACTGATTAAAAAGAAAAAGATGGAAGGAAGTTCTGGAAACATGATTTGACAAACCTGTCCGTTGATTGTTGGGGATATTTCATTGTTTCCAGTGGTAATTTACTGTTTTAAGTAGTGGTCTTTATTTTTTTTCTGAGTGCTTGCCCTTCTTTTCTAATAAACCACTTTGAAATAGACTGTTGCTAAACTATATTTAAATGCATAGATTATAATTAGTACTTTCTCTAATTAAAGCCACCTAAGGCAAATGTCATAGAACTAGATAATTTTGAGTCACAGATTTTCAAGGTATGAGATTACTCACAACTGCATGTATATATCTGGTATTACAAATGATCGAAAATCTGTCACTAATATGTAGCTGATCAAAAATAAACTTTTTCTTCCCAGCTAGGCCAATTACAATTTGGAAAAGTTCATTTTCTACAACAGCTTATTCTCTGTCTCACTGATAATTGCAATTCCTATATTTATGGAGGGCTCTATGATCTCTTACCTTATTTCGGAGTTCATCAATTGTTTTGAAGTAGGAGCTGTAGTCCTGCCCTACACTTATGGTGTTCTTTTCATACCATTCTCTGATCTGCTTCTCAATCAGGGAGTTTGACTTCTCCAGTGAGCGCACCCTCTCCAGGTAGGCAGCCAAGCGATCGTTCAGGTTTTGCATCGTTGATTTTTCGTTGCCAGCGAGCAGCACATCGCTCCCAGTGATGCTGAGCTGGAGGCTCCCTCCGAGGCCTTGGCCAGAGCTGGTGCTGGTTGATATGCGGGTGCCATAGCCCCCGGCCCCCCCATAGACACTGGGTGCCTGGATCTTCTGGATGGACATTTTCCTGGAGGTCAGACTACTGACACTGGGTGCAGAGGCCTGGACACGGCTGCTCGTACTCCACTGGGTGCTGCGGGTGGAGAATGCCATTTGTGCTCTTTGCCTTCTGGACTGGAGCAGGTAAATCAGCACAGATAGAGAGCCAGTGAGGAGCTGAGTGTGCACTGTGCACCTTTATACAGGTCCAAGAGGAAGCACTGTGGCTGGAAACCCCACCTATGTTGACGCAGAGTGTCGCTGGTATCAGCACAAAGAGCACACAGGATATTGCCCCCCCCTCCCCATAATTTGAAGGGGTTCTCATCTGTTCGTCTGTGTTTGAGGAACACTCCCTGGGTAGTTTGCTTGCTTTGTTATTTTGTATAACAGATAAAAAATGATCTGTTGAATCATTTATAACCATGTACCTGCAGCCAACCCTCTCTGTAGCCCTTTGGAACAAATGAGTAGGTTCTTGGTCCCCTGTGCAGTGCATGAATTTAAAATGAGAGTTGCCTATATGTGACAAGAGACTTAAAATATTTATATTTCTGTTGAGTAAGCAATAACTTGGGCCTCAGGACAGTCTAGAACCGTGTATAAATTATTAGAAAGGAGGCAGCTGTACTACCATGTGAATTCATTTCATAGTAAGCACAAACCAGCATCTGCACTGCCAATGAAGAGGCTGTTGCCATCAGTTTGGATTGAATATGCATTAATCTGGTATTAGAAAACCCTTGCAAGTGGAATTTGAACTTTCAGTACAGCTGAGATTGATTGGGAAGGGTATTTCTTTGACCTTAAGTAAGGTAGGAGGAATGAGAATATTGGAAACCTTCGCAGCCAGCATGAGAGAGTCTGAGATCCATAGAGTGGCAGGAAGTGTTGAGTTCCAGCTTCCAGCAGAATGAGCCTCCAGCCCTCCAGTGCGGCTGAAGTTGAAGCAAAACAAGTTTCCCTCCTGCCTCATCAGAGACCACCAGCTAGCAAGTGCCTTACTGGGGAGGTCTGTCCCCAGCCCAGGGGCTGTGGTCATTAACAGGAAACCAGGTGCTGCCTTTCCATGGCATGAAGAGACTCAACCATCCTACTGCTGATCGTGTGGAGGAGGCTCCTGGGCTGACTGTGCTGTACACTTGATACAGAAAGTGCATGGAGAATTTGGAAAGCAAGGGAAGAACAGAATTGCTGAGAGGTTGTTAGTGCTGCAGGAGAGTGGGTGGCAGGCGTGTGTTGGGGCAGTGTGGAGGTGCAGCTCCTGGGGCATTGCACTGACACTCTTATGTGTGTTACTGATGTTGTCAGGTAGAACAATGAACACACATGGCTTGTGTTAGTGAGAGCAGCTGCTGTATGTACTGATCTCCCAGCTTGGGGCAAGGAAATTGGTGAGACATGGAGCTTTGGAGGCACTGAACTGTGTGTTAGAGGCACTTTCAGCTTTCTGAGAACACCCAACCCAGAATAGCTGGGTATCAGGGAATACCCAATATATTAGGGAAACTGCCAAGTTTTTAAGTTACTGTGCTAGGGATTAGTGTAACTGGTCTTGGCTCAAGGCAGAGTTAAACGCTTGTACTTGGCTGTTCTGGAAACACAGCTTCCAAACCAAAGCAATCAGTGTGCAGGGCAGGATTTTTCTTTCTAAGAGGATGCTGTGAAGTGTCTTTGGACCTTGAACTTCTTTGGGTGTAACTTGTAATAAAGAAGCCTTTATGAGATGTGAAACCAAGGTACACTGGCAATGTACACAAAGTACATTTACTGTGTCACTGCAGAGACTCAGGTTGGGTTGTCTTTTGTCCATTGAAATTATTCAGGCTGAGTAAGGATTGCTCATTTTGGTAGAGCAGGGTCTACACCTTTAGACTGTAAGAGGAGTGCAGAAGAGATCCTGCTGGTCTTACATCCCTTGGCTCTGTATCTCACTGCCTAGATCTCTGCAGGATTGTGTGGCAGTCTGTTTAAGAGCAAACATTCTGCTTTGTCTTCTCAATATTAAAATTAGTTTCCATGTTACCTGGACATCATTTGGAGGTTCTATTTTTTTTTTTTAATTTAGTGAGCAAATGAAAAAAGAAGTCAGTGATCTGAATGAAGATGAGCATCAGGCTTAGGTCAGACATTTGCCTTGTGTTATGGCTCTGCTGCTTTTGTTCGGGGTAAACCTCCAGCAATTATTTTCCTCTAGACTATTCAGCAGAATCATCCAAGATGATGATCACAAGAGGAAGCAAGGAGCAATGGCATCATGCAAACCCGATGTGAAAAGATAAAAGGCTGAATTTTCTTAGTGTCCTTTTTATTCTCATCCCTCATTTGTTTACTGACAATTTCTCTGCTCTTACCATTTTATACATGCTTCTATCCTCCCCAAAAAGCTAGAATACTTGCTAGCATCAGGATGGATTCACATCAGAGGTGGGGTTTACTCCTAGTTTTGGTTCATTACACTTTTTTCCATGTAACATATCTTGACTGGTTGTATCAATTAGTGGAAACTGCCAGAGGGAGCCCTGAAGCTGCAGCCATGGCAGTGAGGGGAGGGTGAGGCCCCAGCCAGGCTGGAGGGCGAGGGGCTCCTCAGGGCGTCAGCTGGGAGTGGCCTCACGTCCTCCACCCCTGGACTATGCCCAGGAATTATCTGCAAGAACATGGGCTGCCTCATTTTTATTTATTTATTTTTTTATTGCTTGTAAGAGTAAGTTACCTAAATAGATGTTGGGCAACCTAAAAATCCATTGTCCAGTACTGCAGTTTTGGTCAGCATTGAGGAAGTGCTGTAACAGTTTGCTGGTGCTTAGCTCAGCAAAGCAGTTTCAGCTCCAGACTCAGCTGTGGGAGCTGTAGAGGACAGTCTGTGGGTTCACAGGTAGCACTTCCCTTCAGTGACATGCTTGGTCAGAGTAGATTGCCTATAGACATAATAAAACATTTATAGCGACACTAATGATTTGTTTGATTTCATGAAGAAATGTCACCTGTGTGACAGAAGTTTAATGTGCATTGGAGGGCCATGGAGATAAGTTCTGCAGGGCTCTGATAATGTGGATGCCATTCCATCTGACTCACCTGTGCTAACCAGCCCTGGGCAACCAGTCTGGAGAGTTCAAGGAAAAACGACACACCCAGCTGTGGGTCTGCGTTTTTGCTGCCTTTAGGTGGAACAGATGCTTTTCTTTTGGCTGACATAGAGACTTTGAATTATTTGAAATAAAGCAAAGTCTTCTAGTTCAGTCTGTAGAAATGATCCATTCTAGGAGTGAAATCCAACACCCTTTTGTTGGTCTCTGTATTTGGGTTTAGTATCATGAGAGTTTGATTCTGAAAGATCTACACTACAGTCCTGAAAGGACATTGCTGTGCAAAGTGCATTCAAGAGAGAAGCATTCCATTTTCAGTGTTCCAGCCTTATTCCAGTATTCAGTATTTCTGGGTCTGAGATATTCCCCTCCTTCTTTTCTTAACTACCTTTGCATCTCCTCTTACTGCTAATGCCCATGAAGCCTGCTCTCTCCAAAGAGCAAAGCAAGGTATTTTGTGCTTTGCTGAATGGGATCAGAGGAGAGAAAGTTCTGGATGATGTCACCAACTCAGCTGGATTCACCTAAGCCCTGATCATTTGCAGCTCAAGATCTTACACTGTCTGCCTCACGTATTTTTTTCCCCTCATTTCCCTCTCCTTTTTATCTTTTGTCCAATGAAAATATCTCAATCATCAAACCACTGCATCTTATTTCTTTCTGCTTGGAGCTTTGACCAGAGGGGTAAATTAAAACATTACATATTTATGGTGCTTAGAGAGGTGTTCCAGCTCCTGGAGTGCTGCGTGAGGCAGTGTGTGGGTTCCATCCCTCCCCAGCCACAGGTGGAAAATGAAAGTCAGGAGCTGCCTTTCCTGTCTCAGCTGCTCTCCTCGAACTGAATCAGATCTCAGTGCCAACAAAAACAGCTCCAGGCCACACAAACGAACCTTCTCTTTTTTCTTCCCCAAAAGTGCCATTAAGATCAGCTCTAACACAGGACTGCTGGCAGATCTCTCTCCCTTGGAAAAACCCTGTGCAGCTGAAGTGTCAAGGGAAGGAGAAAACCAGTGAACTGGAGAGAATTTCAGCCTACTGACTCTCTCAGTTCCAGAATCCATGAAAAATATTGCATATTTCTGTGATTCAGGAGGCAAATACAATTTTCATGGCTCTGTGCAAATAGGTACACACTGACTGTACACTGTAAAAGATATGTGCAACCACACTGTATTGCACGTGTTCATATCTGTGTAGACTTTTTGCTAGCTTTAAAAGAAATTCTTGTGGTTCTGGGGATCTCATTTGTGTCACACCGCAAATCAGAAGAAAAAACTCACTTTTTTCCCCAGGGTAAAATTGCACTCATAAAGCCAGGAGGTGCCTGGGCAGGGGCACAGCTGCAGCTTCTTGTTTGGGGACTGCTCTGGAATATCATCCTTTCAGTGCATCCCAGCAATCCCATGGCATCCCCACTCTCAGGATTTGTACAAGCTATGGCCTGCTTGGAACCCAAAATACCCTCCCAGCATCAAGATCTGTGTCAGGAAAGCAGATACCAAAAAAGCAAAATAAAGGAAACAGGCCGAAAATCCATCTCCATACTCCCCTGGAGGAAGTCAGGCACTGTTGTTAACGTTCATTGCACAAATACTGCAGCAGAAATTTCCAGGTGGTTTTCAGGTGATGCCCTACATGTCTGTTATTGTTCTGGATTTTTTTGTCTTTAGCAAAAAAAGGACAATGAATGACCAAAGACTAACACCTATAATTTGTAGCAAAATTTGGTTTTATATATAAACAAGACACGATTTGCATTTGGATAGAGATTTAAATGAATTAAAGCTAAAAATTAAAAAGCACAATGCTGCAACATCTGGTCCCTTGTTGAAGACCTCTCTAAGTTTGCACAATTTGTACTTTTTTGTCTTTTTTTTTTTTTCCTAAACAGTATTTTTCCTTCTTTTATAAACCAGAAAAACTAAACTACAGATAAATTTTCCCTACCTTGAGCTAATGCTGCAGATAGGGTTGACAAAGCTGTACGGCGCAATCAAACATACTTACATCTTAGCTCACTGTACAGGTACACAAAGATCTTCTACAAGTTATTTTCAATAAAGCTGTACAAAAGAATACATTTTACAAGCCTAGTTGCTCCCCAGCTCAGGAGCCCCGGAGGAGCGGCAGGGCAGGGACAGGCAGCGGGCTCCGTGCGGATCTGCCTGCTTGTCACTAGAGGCCACCACCGGCCTTCGGAACGGAGCTGCCTGCGGCCCGCCCCGTGCTGAGCGCCGCGGGAGAGTCCGTGCGGGACTGGAGCGAGAGAATAAAACTTACGGATTACATAAGAAAATGTCTCATGTTATCCACTTTCCTGGCCCGATATCCACAGGAGATTTAGTTGTATCGCTCTTGTGGCCGAACGTTTAGAGGAATATTTTTCTTCGGAGGAGCAGCCATAATTCAGTGCTGTTTGTATGGAGTGGGTTTGGAAGCAATGGCAGGAAGAATGGACTGTCTTTCTAAATTCTGACATGTGAGTCTTTGAGGACAGGGAGTGTTCATGATCCTTTTGAAATACACCCTTTTATATGACTGATGCTTGAGTATCTCAATTTTTAAGCAGTGATAGGCTGTAGACATTAAAGAGAAGGTTTATTTCGTTGTGTTTTCCAGGTTTTTGTTCTCTACAGTAACAGAGGCTACATTCTCAGAATGTCTTGAAACCACCTCTTCTGAGATTAACCTGGAAGCAGAGCCTGGGTGCTGGAATGGCTTTCAAAAATTACTCATTTTTCTCATTAATAGGACATAAGAATATGTTCTCTTTCCTGCACGGGTAACTTTATGATCACAATTTCTGTCTGCTTGCAGCAGCGTTACAGATTTCCTGCTTTGAATTTGTTCTGGCAAGAGTCACTCCCAGTTTTTTGTCTGATGCATTTGATCTTTTATTTTCTCATAGATTGTTTCGGGGCTGCAGAGCTGAGCCAAAGCTGGTACTTCTCTAAAGGCAGCACACCTTTAACTTCTGTTCTAAGGAAGACCTGTAGTTTGTAGCTACTTCATCATGTTTGTTTCTCCATTTCCCTGCCTGCTCCAGCTAATTATGCCTCTTAATTGAAACACATTTTTCCAAATTATATTCTTCATTTTTTGTTGCTTTCTATAGAGTCTAATTACAGCCTGTCACATCGACTCTTTTGGACTTGTCCTTAGGACATTGGAAAGCCAAAAAATTTGCCCCCGAAGTCTATATAGTTATTGAAAGTGTCTTTACCACAGCTGGTGTTATGATTTTATGCCTTTAAGCTTCTGATGCATATTCAGACATTCAAAAAGCAAATTAACATGTCCAGAAGAAGCAGCCCTGCACCTGCCTCACCATTAGGTCATGTCTCACACTGGGAGCTCCTGCCACAGGGACACTCCAAACTGTCCAACATTGGCACTTCTGTTTCATGGAATATTTTTGCAGACAATTGGTTTGTGCCAGTCCTAGGCCAGGGGCTCAAGTAGGTAATTTCCATATAGTCACACAATTAAGGATATCATAAAAGTAGAGCTTGGAAAAATAAAAATTTTTACAGAGGGAGGAATGGTGAGGAAACAACAGATGGTAAAACTTAAGTTGGGATTTCATCAAGCCAAACATTCAGGTAGAGTCAATAATTAAGATGCTTTTGTGGTATAATGCAGGACATGGGGGGACAGGGGATGCAGCCTCTCCAACATTATTCTTTCCTTACTTCCCTGTTTATAGATTCGTTCTTTTTCTAAATGATTCATACACAGGAACAGGCATCTCTTAGCAAAACTTTAGAAACCTTTATAGGTCAGGGTGTGGACATTGTGAAATGTTTTACCGGCTCTTCTACCTATTCTCTCTGCTTCAATAATCCATAGAACCTGTGGGTTTAGCAGTGCTACAAAGGCAAGATTTCTTTTCTTCTCTTTCTGAAATGACTTTGTTAATTTTGCATCCGCATTAACCAGGAAGGCAGAAAGCAAAAATTTTCTTTGTACAGATGTTGATAAATAAGGCTGAACCCCAGCAGTGTGGGGCCAGCTCCCCAGAAGAATGTGTGATTAATAGCACAAACCATGACTGCATTACCTCATCGCACACTTCTTCCAGGGGATCAACACTTCACCTACCAAAGCTGCCTATTGTAATACACCTTAATAAGTTTTAACATTTCTACAAGTGAAATGAGCTGTGACTCATGCCCAGGCTGGAGTGCAGTCAAGGCTCTTGGAAATCATGCTGAGGATTATTCCGTGCAGGACTGCCTTAAATGGCAGGTGAAACTGCAAGGAGCCAGCTGTGAACGCTGATGGTTTCAGCCTCCTTTTATAGGCTGAGTTCCTGTATCTTGTTGGTTTGCAGAAGTATTGTTGCATCATTCACTTAGACTGAGAAATGCTGTTCTGTCCTGCTCATGTTTCTTTGCTATCCTTTTCCATTTATGGGAAGTAGAATTTATTCACTTGGTGGGTGTTTTTTTTAATAATACTTCTTATTTTTCTGATTGCAGTTTCTTTGTGGCTGGGCCTGTCACTTTCTTGGTGTAGAAATGGCACTTCTTTGTGTACAGAATACTGAAGGAGAACAAATATGAGCTGGCAGAGTTCAATCAGTTTCAATACAATGAATTAACAAAGTAATTTTTCAAGCCATACATCATCACAGTCCTGAATATTTCCTTCCCTTCAAGCCACTGCTCTGAAATCAGAAGCAGCATTACCTGTGCTCTTAAAGTCTCCCAAATACTACAAAGCTGCCAGAGCTGCCAGCACAGGGTTCTGTACAGGACTCATTTCAGTCAGGCTGTTGGCACAGGTGCATTGAAGAACACCATCAGAGCCTGTGCAGGGTCCTGACCAGCCATAAACACTTGGAATGAATGAAGGGCATTATCTCTTCTGAGCCATCAGACACTGACAGGATTGCTGTGAGTGGGGAATGGCTCTTCAGGAAGTTGTATTATCTAATAGCTGGGTTAAGTAGAAGCTGTGAAATGATGGATTCTAATTTAGTGGCTCTCAGTGACTTTCTTTGCAGCCTTGAGCGAGTTGTGTCATCTCTTTTTCCAATTTCTCAGGCAATAAAATGGGAATGATAATACTGGCCCCATTCATTATCTCCCTGACTTCATCTCTCAGCGTGGTGTGAGAATGTGATGTTAACAGAGTATGCAAGTGGTAAATATTAGCATCATTATTTATTATTTAGGGTGCAGACCCACCCTAAATACATTTAGGAATGCATAGCTTATCTACCAGAGCACAAATTCAGAGGTAATGAGTAACCACCAGATATAAGGCAACGTCTGGTGACACATTGTCACAATCTGTTCAGCAGAAAGGAGATCTGCAGTTCTACAGAGCATCCTGAAGCTGTCAAAGATTCTCCAGAAACAAGCAATTTATTCCAGAAACAAACAGAATGTGGTGTAACACCTATTTGTATGTTTAAAGACTCATAGCTTTACTCCACTTAGTAAAAGACACTTGAATGGCTGTGTTGGAGCCATCAGTGCACGATGGTGTCAGTAATGGGGTGAGCTGTGAGGATGGTGCTGTGAGCTGTACTGCTGTGACCTGCACAGAGAGCAGCAGCACAGGTGTAAGAGAAGGTTAAAATCATCAGAGTGGTGGAGTGGTATGGGAATTCTGCTGCCTCTCAGCAGAGAACAGGAATTCTGCTGCCTCTTAGCAGGAATTCTGCTGCCTCTTAGCAGGAATTCTGCTGCCTTTTCTCCAGCACCTCTTGGACCACAGCTGAGTGTGACACAGGGCACAGGGAGCATATCTCACCTCTGCATGAGGGGACACCAGGGCAGAGTAAAGCCAGAGCATCGCTTAGGAATGTGAAATAAAGACAGGCGTGTTCCATAAGGCACTTCAATTACCTGTTTTTCCTTCTTCTTTCTTTCTTTCTTGTAGTTCAGCACAATAACCCAGCACAAAGCACATACTTTCCTTTGATGTAGAAATAAGGGGCTACTTAGTAGTTTTTATAATTATTTGTGTCACAGCGATGTGACCCTGCTATGTAAATCTGATAAATGAACATATCTTTAAATAACACAGAAAATTGTTCAAGAAGACCTGGGCACGTTTTGTCCAGATGCTGCAAACACCAGGTCTGGCTTGTTAGATCTGGTAAGCCATAAGGAAGGACACTCTTAATTAGCCAGGAGTTACTAATCCTGTATTACAAGTTTTACCCAGTTTAAAGAAACCATTAGGTAATCCATCCAATGCTTTTGGGATCTCTTTGTGCAACAAGGGTGGAGAGTTGGGGTGCGGGGGGCAAAGGGGGATCAGGATCTGGTTGGAACATGCCAGTAGCAGAACATTGTACCACAGAAGTGGACTTTGTTCAGTTTAATCTGCATTTCCTTTGAGATTTCCCCTTTGTGAGCCCTGTTTCAAAGCAAGGCACGTAACAGGAGCCCTTTTGTGACAGTCCGTGGTGTGTGGGGATGACGGGACATGATGACAATGTCACTCATGAATGCGAGACTGCCCTGGACACGCAGACTTTGGAATGCAAATCCCTGACACGCTCATTATGTTCCATTTGGTCTCTCTTCCTTCTGCCTTACACTCTTCCTCATCTAAACATCCTAATGGTATTTCTCTTTTGCTTGCCCAGATTTTATCTTTGCATAGCTCTATTGCTGTCAGGGTCTGCTGCTGACTTGGGCATTGGGCTGAGCTGAGAAAGGGAGGAAGCCTGAGCTTGGCTAAGGCTGACAGTTCTCTCTGGTGTTAGCATGCACTGTAAACACCAGTCTGGCCTGACTGCAGAACCTTTTGACAGAGACAGTGAACATTAATTTGAGACCAAATAACTGAAATGGTTTTTTGAATTACCTAGGACATCAAGAAAGGATGAGTGTCTGGATAAATACTTAAAGACTCTGAGGGAAAGTGTGTAAAGACAGTGCTAGAAAATTTCTCTCAAACTGAAGAATAAAGAAATGTTTCTGGGGGACTATTTTTAGTAAAGTGGCTTTGCAACACTCCTACTCATAACGCTGTTCCAAATGGTGACTGATAAGCTGTGTATAGGGAAGTTGAATAGTTTTGCTCATGTAAATGTTACCTGTAACTTGTGTCTCCTCTTTTCTTTTTTGTGTTCTTCTTGTATTGTCCTTCCTGAAACAATGAGGCTTTGGCTGTCCTGAGCCATGTCAGTGGCACTGCCACAGTGGACTGAGCATATGTAAAGGAAAGCAAAATCAGATATTCCAAGGACCGGAACAAATAATGCACAAACATTTATTGGCTGCAGTGAGGTATATGATGAGAGGCATAAGACCAGGAAAAAAGTTGAGAGATTATTCCCCTTAAATTATAGCTAATTTGCAGAGTGATAACGGAATCCCAGATGGATATTCCTGCCCTGGGGAGATGTGCACAATACATCTGCCACTAACTCAGCCAGTCACTTTAATTCAACAGCTTTTTTCCAGCATTTTGGTGACTAAAAGCTCTTTAAACTACCAATGTCAGCTATACCCAGCTCTGTGTGGCACTTTGCAGATCATTTGAGAAGCGCGTTCACTACAGGATCCCTGTTTGACACACGGGAGCCAGCCCATGGCACACTGTTCCAGAGGGGCTGTGGGAGCTGCTGCTGGGAAAGCTGCTGGTTTGGCAGAGCTTTCCTTCAGGCTTGTGGGGGGAGCTCGTTGATGGTGGAGGACACCACCTCCCCGTTCACGCTGTCGTGGACAATCGCTTTGAGCTTTCGGTTGCTCAGCCCAGAGTGTTCTGAAAGAAAGGAAAGTTTAATTAGCCAAGGAGCAATGCTGAGACAAGGTGATGCAGGGAAAGCCTCATTTACAGTCATTTACCTGCTGCCTCCTTTTTTCTACATGTTTTCCTTAAAGTCAATATTTATTATTGCTCTGTGTGAAATGTGCTGCCAGAAAGTCACCCTGGGTCTGGTCCAGGTCAGGGCAAATGAATAACACAGGGAGAGCCCAGCCAATGCAAATCCAGCAGATTATCCTGGATGTCTGCAGGTCATGCCCATGCCAGCATACAAGTTTCCAGACATGCAGATTTTCGGTTTGCTCTCAAGCCCTAACGCTGTTTTAGTCACCCAGTGGAGTCTCCTTGCCTCCTCATGTCCCAGGAAAGCTTTAGTCTGGAGCTGAGCTGTGGCCACTGTGTGACTGACAGGGCTGGGGCTCAGGCAGCCCAGTGGGCTCTGCAGTGAGCCCTTCACAGCAGCCAGGAGCTGCTGAAATGCTTCTCAAAGGTCTGTGTGAGCCTGCTATGCTCACCTTCCACAGTTCACTCAGGTGAGGATGAAATTGCCCTGAGTGAAATTTGATTGGAAATGACAGTAATTAAGAGTCACTACAGAGAACAAAGTAAGGAATTTTTACCTTCAGTTTCAGATTTTCTTGCTGTCCTGTGAAGATAATGAAATAGAAAATAATGTTACACTAATTTAATAAAGTTATTTGTCCCCTTCTCACTGTTTCTAAGGAGACCTCATCCCACTATAATTTTTTTTTTTTAAAAAGAAGGAAAAAGAATGATGCTTTTATACCATGTGAGCTTTCCCTTTTGTAGATAATCTCACTGGAAACATCCCTGGGCACATTCACTATTGCTCCCAGGGACAGGTGCATTGGTTGTGTGTATTTGGAGTTGCTCAGGTTGATCCCAATTTGGTTTCTGATAAATACCCTCACACTTGGGGCCACTCTGTCCTGCCTGCCTGAGAGTTGCAGTTCTAAAGGCTGCTGATCTTCCTTTTTTGACTTCATACAAATCAGATGAGAGAATAAAAATGAGGCCAGCATTCTCCTATGCTGAGATGGCCATACTGTGGGAGTGGAGAATTTTATTCTTTTTTAATAAAAAGTTATATTAATTTAGTTAATCCAAATTACATGGGTACCAGTGTCTCTGTACTCTAAGTGGCTCCAGCTTTTTATTATGATCCATCACATTAAAATACCAACCCTTGATGTAGTATGGGACTCACAAGCTTTGATTAAGCATAAACAAACAAACAAATAAATAATCCAAATATGAGAACTCTTCATCTGTTCCAGTCAGGGCAGCTCTGCCTTACCCGTCAGCATTCCCTTCCAGCAGCAGGCGGTATGTGGAAATTTCCTTTTCCAGGCGTGTTTTGATCCCAAGAAGAACCTTATATTGGTTATTTTGCTGCTTCATGTCGTGACGAACCTGGCTCAGCTCCTCCTCACACCTGGAGATGATCTGCTGCATGTTTTGGAGTGCAGCAGCGTAATAATTCCGAGTGTCAGCCAAGGTGTCTTCCAGCATGTGTTTCTGATGGGGCAGATAATACCAAGACCATGATTATTATTTACTGTGGTAGATACAACACAGAAATACCAGCAAATTTGGTCTCTAGCTAGAAGATTGCAAAATTAAGGCTGTGGTAATTTAAACACTTATGCATTTGCATAACTATTCTTGTGAAGGCAGCAGAACCACAGAGCTGTGCCGTGTGTGCATGAAAGGCAAAACTGAGTCATTTACCCCTGCCATATCCGTTCTGCTCAAAGCTCTGCTCCTGACACTGCTGTCTGTCCTGTCCGTTCTGCATGAACTGTCCAGAATTGCTCCAAGGTCTCCAGGTCTCTGGGATGTGAGCTTTAACTTGTATAAGAGCTATGTAATATTTGCGAAAGCTCCCCACCAATATTTTTCACAGTTTGTGTAATTCATGCTTGATAACAGGGCTGGTAAATATGAACTTTGCATTCTTTGTGTTGCTGTCTGTCTTCTGGACACATTTTCTTTCTAGACTTGGAGTCAGCTATCCCTTCTTCTTCTTCTCCTCATATTTTGTTGAAAGAAGAGACATACATTTTTCACTTCCTGGTGATGGTTGCTGAATCTATTTTGCATATTTTGGCAAAGTTGAACATGATCTGAATTCCACTTTCCCTCATACTTTAACAACTGCAACAAAGTTATGCTAGGCTGTGGATTTAAATGGAGAATTGGTCCATGACAACTTCTGAGAACATATGGAGTGAGTGAGCAGCCCGAGATGTCTGCAGCAGATACCTTACTAATCTGTGCCTGCAGCTCGATGTCCAGGGACTGCAAAGTTCTCCTTAGCTCCTTGATCTCGTTCTCGTTGCGCTGGATCTGCTCGGGGTTCGGGGTTGCTGCCAGGGACATTGCTGCACTCTGGAGCAGAGGCAAGAGAAAAGCTCAGACTCTGGTCAGGCAGCTGCAGCCACAGGGGGCTTGGAAATGAGCAGGGACTGGCTGTTACCTGTTCTTTGTACCAGTTGTCCAGGCTTTGACGGTTCTTTTCAATTATGGCCTCATAATCTTCTCTTATTTCTGCCAGAATCTTGCCTAAGTCTGCAGGAGGGGCCGCGTTTACTTTTACATTGACTTTGAAGTCTTGTGAGGAGCGATTGGCTTCCATGTCCTGTTCACATGTCAGAGGGAACAAGAAAACTCGGTTATGGAAGTAGAAAGTTTTCAGAGAGCCACAGAATCCCAGAGAGGTTTGGGGGGGTAATTGTTATATATACATTAACATTATTTGAAAAATTTATACATTGATAATACTGTGATGTATTATCATTAAACCAATGACATAGTTGCTTCTGGGGCAGAACTCAATAAAAACATGCAAGAAGATCTTTTCATGGAATGTTTCTGCAAGAAATGGACTCAGTGAAGAAGCACTGACATTTTTTATTTATTTATCTCTTAGAAACCTAAATCCTTGATGAAAATCTAACAGTAATTTCATCTTTCTTACCCTTTATGTTAATATTTATGGAACTATAACTAAGTTTACAGGAGAGTAATGTAAAAGTTCTATGTAATTGTTAAAGGAATAATTGGATTAAAGCATATAATTACTGTGTAAACAACATAATTACAGGACCAGTTGGGCAGGTAGGGTAACATTCCTTTCTGTGTAGCACAACCTTCTGTGCCTGGTACCATTTTCAAAGCACCCAGGCAAAGGAGCCTTTTGGGGTATGACATCATGGAATGCAGATCAGCTGGACACAGGGATGGCTCTGCTGGTCCCCTGTGTCCAAGAACTCTCCTGGGCTGGAAGGGGGTCAGCCAAAGGCAGCTGCACCTACCACTGTGCACCCTCTGTGTTTTATTCTCTGCTTTAAAAACCCACAGACACTGAGCAGGATGTTTGGTCCGGTGTTGGGTAATAACTGCAAACAACACCAGATCAAGCGAAACCAGCATGTTTCAAGCAGTGAAATTATAAATGTGGGAATAACAGAGAGCACTGAGTATAGCTTTGCAGAATTCAGAGTAGTGTGGCTTTTGAGAATTATCTAATTACTGTGCTTAGGATTATGCAAGAATGAGTAATTTTGCCTGACTTCACCAACCATTCTTTTTAATTTTGATCCTTCAAGAATTTGAGATGTGTTTTGCTCAGGTCATCCTGTTCTGGGTTACCCTGCTTGAGTTTAGGGGGGTGGACAAGGGGGCCTAAAGAGATCCCTTCCACCCTTCAACCCTTCCATGCTTATGTGAGTATGGGAAATGATATATTCAGAACTGAGGAAAAAGTCTGTGATGACTAAAACCCGGCAGCACTCTGTGTATTTATATCTAAGTCTTTCTGAGAACATTTCTGTCCAATATGTCAGTTATTATTAGCTGTGTATGACAGATGGGTGGGAGAGACTCCAGCAATCTGTTCTCTCTGAAACCCCAGTGTAATTGGTAAAGCAGACACAGGCTTTCTGCTTCACCTGACTCTCACTGGTGCCTCAGAAACAGGATTAGGTCCTGAATCATCAATCCCACTTACAGATTGTGGGTCTTACTCAGTTAATTACATGGTAGTAAAGATTTGTGCAATAAGATTTTACCAGGTGGAACTTTTTCTACCTCCTCATGGTCTTTCCTCCTGAGGATGTGCTCTTCTCTCAAGCCTTCAATTTCCATTTCCAGATCTGTGGTAATAATGGTCATGCCGTCGAGCTCCTTCCGCAGGTTCTCCACATCCAGCTGCACTCCCTGCCTGCGACACTTCTCGGCCTCGTATCTTTATGAGGAAAGAGAAGACACAACGTGCATGTTGAGAACTGCCCCATTCAGGCTCTTGTACAAGGAGAAGACTGGCTTAGTCTATGTAGGAAACTAGAGAGGACAAACAAAGAAACCAATTCTGTTTCTAAATATGTTATTTAAATATTTTTGGATAGTCTTAACAATAAAATGAGTTTTATTAGTTTGGCATTTCACTTTCCTCTCTCTCTCGTAACTTCTCTATGGTAGGAAATAAAATTTCTTTTTTTCACTTCCCTTTCTGCATGTTAACATTCACCCAATTGTGGAAGCCTTGAGAATACAATTCTCTGAAAACACTATCAGCAAGCACTGACTGCTTTAGTGTTTCCAAAATGGTAACTTTTGAGTCCTGCAGAAAAACAAGAAAAATGTGATGGAAGCCAGTTACTGACATTCCTCTAATCTCTTGCAGTGTCTGTAGTGAGCCAAAGGAAGGGAGATGCTGCTGTGTCTTCCCTTGGGCATGGGAAGCAATTTCACACCTCAGCATCTCTCCCTTACTCTGTGTTTTGTGGGCTCTATTGGTGCTTCTCCATTCACCCAATAAACTCAGTCTGAGTCCTGTCCCTCAAAGTAGTTCCACTGGTTCCTTTTGTGACACCACTGACTGATAATGAAAGGCTGGCAGTGCTCAGGGTATCTGAGTTTGTCATAATACTATCAAAAGCTGAAAATTTTTTTATAGCTGATCACCAACTGCTCAAAATAAGACAAATCTTCCTGATTCCTAAGAAGTCTTACTTACAGAAGTGTCAGATCCTTTCCTTTGGAAAGACCTGCCTGAAAGTGTTCTGTACAAACATTTTGTCTTTTCAGTTGATCTGAGAAGTCTCTTTCAATGTACTGAAAATCAGACTGCTGGGAGCCAGTGATGCACCAGCTCAGTCACTGTGCTCAACTCACGGGACTCCAAAGCAGAAGCCACACAAGGACAGGTGTTCCCTGCAGAGCTGGACAGAAGAAGTGATAAATCCAGGAAATAGATTTGGGCTGGACTGGGAAGTACAGTACTTAGAGGGGATAATTTGTAATCCCAGATGACAGTTTTAAGTGCCTTTTGTCACAAGTATTAAGTGCCTGCTGTCAAACCTGCTCGTCAGGACCTGCACTAAGTATCATAAACAGGGTGACTCAAGGTTCTTCAGCAATCATTTGTGGGTTTTACATGCTTTTGGGTTTTTTTCCTCTGTTCTACATTGTTTTTATTCTTCCAGTATCAACAGAAAACCTCAGTAAAATAGCTTCCCTATTGGATTAGCAAGAAAAAGTAATGTTTAGTTAATCCTCTTTCAAATCTAATGAGGAAACCAAAGAAGAGCTTACTTGAGCCTGAAGTCTTCAGTTGCCATGTTAGCGTTATCAATTTGTAAAAGGATGCTGGCATTGGTGATCTTGCTATCCTCAATCTGGAAAACAGAGAATCCAACAGGAAAGTTGGTGTTGCCATGGGATGACAGTAAATAATCTGTGCTGGTTTAGCCTCTTTGCTGCTCAAAGGAAGCATCTAAATAGTGGAATTCCCATGCTAAGAAGACCATAAGAATAAAAGCATTTCAGTTTCCTATGCACCTAGGTGTTTTACAATTTTTGTCTGTAATCTTACTTTTCTCTTTTTCTTACTTTTTTTGAGGGTATGAACCAGGAAACATCATCTTATTCCTGACCAGGAATGATATGAATTTCATTACACAAATTTCATGGTCCCTTACAGAGTAACAGTCACTGCCTTCCTCTGGTTTTGAGACCGGATTCTGATCCTGTTCAGCGTGGCTAACAAAGCTGCCTTGGGCATCTTTAGGGCAAATTTCAGTAAGAACCATTAAGCTCTGTCTGAGCACAATCAAAATACTGGAGTTAATGTTATGCTACAAGTAGCCTGTGCATGAACACCCTGCTGAGCTGGTGATGGTGGCAGCAACTCACTGGGAGGACCCTCAACTCACCACAGGCTGGAGTTGCATGCACAATACCACTGGCATCTGATTGTTGTGGTCCATTCAGTTATGCACCTATAGCTGCTCTGAATCGACCAGCAGCATGCAGTGATTGATTCAGGTGTCTGATTTTGCTTTGGGATTTGAAAATTGCTCTAAAAGGTGCAGGCTGAAGCACGATCTCATTTCTTTGGTGCACTCAGCACTCACTGGAAAGGCTCATGTGTCCCTGATAACATAGAATAGCTTTTAACTATAGATCTGAATGTGAAAAGTTCAGTATTCCGTGCCAAATCTTTGAAAGAACTCCAGCAGGAACTCACACATAATTATCAGGAAATCAAAAATGCAGGACACTGTGTCCTTTTCTAACACAGAAGAAAGAGAAGTGTGGTTGCCATCCCACCAGCTACCTTCCCTCAGCATCCACAGAGCAAACCAAGGGGCACTGTGGCCCTACAGACGTCATTTACAGAGCTCTCAACACCTTGGAGTAAATTTCCCACACCTCAATGAATCACAAAGAAACAAGGAAATGACAAAATTCTCCTCAAGTGTCAAAGGTTCACCTCGGTAGTGAAGAAGAAGGTGCTGTGGAATGTTTAACTAATCTGCTAACAGACTGTGCATTCCTGTGCAATTATCTGCACCTCGGATACTGCCCTGGGACACCATCAAGGCCAGCTCAAGAACTACAACAGTGCCCTGAATGCGTGGCTGCCTGGAATTTGGTGACAAAGAAGAGGCAATTTTTGAATCCAGCCTTGTAGAATGAACAAAGCAACGAGAAAAAAACATGAGTTCTTCAGCTTTGTGCCATGTACAGAACTGCTGTGGGACTCTGTGCAATCTGAGCACTGCTCAGTGCTTTGCCCACTGCTGTGTGGATCTCACATGTGCCAGTTACCTCTTAACAGTCACTTGGAATTCCTTACTGCATCCATCATGAACGTGGCTGTGTTTCCAGTACCAGTCTGCAAACTGTCAGCTTCATTAAGAATTCCCACTTAATGTTATTGTATAGGAAATACACTCCAATTCCTTATCAAAATAGGGATTTTTCCAAGAAGCCTTCCTGCACTGACTTTACCTCTCCTGTCTCATGTCCTTTGTCCCATCTCCTGGAATGCTCCGTAGATCACTTTGCTTATTTAGCAGCACAAGGTGTTTGAGTGAGACAGTGACCTGAAGAACAGGTGATATTTCATTGTGTATCTGGGCTAGGATGGAGTCAGGCTGGAGCAAGGCTTTTCCCAAAACTTGTTGCTCCATCAGGCATTCATCCTGAATTCAGGTATCCAGGAGAGTGTGGTTAAAAATGTAGAACCCAAATGATTATATGCCTCCAAGTTCAGACAGGCAGCATATCATAGACATTCTGGATTATTGGATATAGGACCCTAAATTTAGTCTGAATTTTATTTTAGGTGCTAAATTAGTTTCACCCTTTAAATTAACATTTAATTAATTTAATTATGATTAATAATTAGATGCTATATTTTCACTCATTTTACAGGCAGACATGCTGGTAATTGCAATGTTTTATAGAGAAAGTAAAAATCCCGTGTTCAATCACTGAATTGTCACCTGTAAATGATCCTTTCCTGGCCTTTCATTCCACATCCAGGACAGCCACCAGCCTCCAGGTGTCTGTGGCCAGGGACAGCTGTTTAAGGGGTGAGTGTTAAAAATAAGCTTTTTGGGTACAACCTACTCAAAAGTGAGGGCATCATAGTTTTATGCTTACTGTCTTCCTAAATCTTTCTGATGTACTAATTCCAAATCAACCTGAACACATATATGTTCTTGATGAACAAGTTTTTATTTCTCTTTCTGTTAAAAAGGAAAGTGCCCAAGTGCCAGGTCTGGGGATGGTGACCTTTCTTTATCCTTAAAACAGAAATGGGTGATGACAGTTCTGGCTCTCCATACACAGGCTGTGGTCCGAGCACCTCACCTACTGCCTGGAGGCAACACTTTTAGCTGTGAGCGTGGAGTTTGATTAAGTCCTTGGCCCCAGTCAGCAAAGATGTGAATTAATACAATTTCCAAGCCTTTTTAAAAAGAATTTCTCAGGATCTTGAGAATGCCAAGTAATTGTATTATAAAAAGTTGAGAGCAAACGACAACATTGAAGAAGAGCTTTGGGTTTTGCCCCATATGGGTATGTAAAGTTAATTACTCTGATTAGTCACACAGATGGTTACAGTGCTAAGGATGTTCATTATGAATACAGATTAATATTATGCTTAAATTTGAAGACACGTGAGTTTGGGAGATTGAAAGAGTTACTGTTGAACATTAATATTAACTACTGGCAGGAACCAGAAATTCTCCTTTTAATTATAGTGAAAACATCCACAAGGAATTTGTCACTGCTATTTTCTTAATTACAATGAAGTATTTTTCCATCTGATTACATAAGCTCATTGGTCCCAAAACTCCTGTAGTTTCATTGTCTGCTACCGCAGGAATCAAAGAGCTGGAATGCCCCAGTCTGTCTGGAGACAGCAGCAGAGAGGGGCAGGCTCTGCACTCCTCCTGCTTTGTAATTTGCTCAAGACTTGTGCAGTCAAAAAGACCAAGTTCTGCCAGCTGCAGTTACTCAAACCCCAGTTTCAGTACAGAAAGGAACACTTGGCAGCACACTTGGATCCCTTTATTCTGCCAGTCTCTGCAGAATCCCCCTCGCCCCCTTCCAGCCTTTCTTGTGCCCACAAAGAATGTTTATGCCCAGGTCCTGGAACTACCTTCCTGAGGATTTCTAACATTTCAAAGGTTTTATTTAACTTCTTTAAAGGAAAGCCATCAGCATAAAGGAGAACCCCGATTCCTTAGAAGAGCACAGAATGACACAGTCCCAGCTCTGACTTACCTGTCTTTGCATGTCAGTGACGTTTTGCTCGTACTGGTTGAAGTCATGCCTCTTTCCATGAGACTTTGTCCTGTGCCACTCTAGGATGCAGCTCTCCAGCTGAGCGTTGGCTGCTTCTAAGGCACGGACCTTGTCCAGGTAGGCAGCCAAGCGCTCATTCAGGTTCTGCATAGTCTGTTTCTCATTCCCACCCAGGAAGATGCTTTCCCCATAGTGCTCGCTGAAGCCTCCCCAGGCTGCCCCTCCTGCAGCCAGCCAGAAGGGTCTGGCAGAGGAGAAGGAGGGATGTGTGCTGCTGGCACCACCATCTGCACTTGATGCTCTGTAAGAAGTTCCTTGCTGGGCCAAACCACACCCTGAACTACCCCTGAGGGACCCAGAAAAAAACTGGAAAGGGCCTTGGCTGGTGCTCATGCTTAGCTCTGTGTGAATCGAACCCCAGGTTTGGCTGCCTAGCACTGAGCAGCCTCTTCACCTTCCCTGAGCAGCTTTATGCCTTTTCCTGTGGGAGTTTCCCTTCGATGAATGACTACAGCAACAAGATTGTGTCATCACGAAACGTGCTTCCTCTTGGTCAATTCTGAAGCATTTATGAGCCTGCACGCTGTTGTTGTTTGGAATCAGCTACATACCGGGTTGCTTTCCTTTCGCTTGTTTGGGTTTTTTTTTTTTTTCTTTTTCTTTTCATATGATAATAGTGAGGTGTGGCCAAAATCCGTAGGTGTGGAGCAGGATCAGCTCTGCCTCAGACTTCTCTCTAACCCGGTAGTTAGTATGTTATGTTTTCCTCTCATGAAGAGAATAAATGGGAAGCCAGGGCAGGGATGGGGCTATGCAGATACTTTCTGTGGTAATTCTCAGGCTGTAGAATTACAGCAGCCCGTGGATCCTCAGACCTGTGGATTCTCAAGTGCAGTGTGTCCTATCAGCTGTCAAACGGCTTAGCGACCAAACAGCTTCAGCCTGTGGGAGATGTGAGGCTTTCATGAAGTCATCCAGCTTCTAAACCAAAAAAACCCTCCAGTCCAGAGTCAGTAATGTCCAGCTGTTCCCTTCAGCTGCCCATTTCCAGGGGAAATACATGAGAATTAGGTACTTTTATACTGATTTTCACATGATTTGAGGTGCAGTCCTGTTTCAGTGGTCTTGTCTCAACAGGCAGCAGTGCAAAGATTTCTTGCTGTTCCCAGCATAAATACTATTAAGATATTTATTTTAGCTATAAAACATATTTACACTATGAGTTTGTAACAGCACTCAAAAGATTCAAATGATTATTTAAAACTACCAGCCCTAAAAATTGACCTGGCAATCATGCAGGAATAGTCTTTCTCAAAAGTCTCAGTAACTTTCTGCCAAACTGTATCATCCAACAGGGAAAGGTGCAGTGTGGCTCTTGCAGATTCTCCTATTCCTCGTGCTGGTAAGGGGTGTAGATTGGGGAGTGGTCCCGTGGCAACTGCTGGGTGTAGTGGGTTTGCTTTGTCTTGTTCTAGTCCATGACTGAGGGATGAGATCGAGGAGGAAGATTTGGGAAGAGGCATGAAGTGGGTGGGCACAGGCTGTCCCAGAAATGCTGCAGCTGGTTTCCTTACCTAGGTGAAGGCCAACCCCCTTCTGCCCTGGCCCTGCTGCTCATCCTGGTGAGGTCAGGGAGACTGCATGAAGCAGAGTTCAGCTGTCCTGGGACAAACAGGAAGGGATGTGTTTTGCCCTGTTTGCTTCATTTGGAAGGCTGCAGCAATCAGGAATTGTTCCCTGGTACCTCCCGGCCTCATTCCTGACTGAGCAGGATTCGGGCTCCTCCTTGTGGCTCGGGCTTGGCTCTGCTCAGCACCTGATCCTTTCCTTTTCCCCAGCTCCCTTTATACTTTACCCTCTTTCTTCCTCAGACTCTTACTTCTGTAGAAATCCTGTCATTTCTAACTATTTGGGGAAAGAAATCACTGAAAATTGGATTTTCCAGTGAGCACAAATATTCTGGTTACAGCCACTATCCATAGCTGCAGTCTGGGGTCAGCCCTGCTGCAGGGGAGGGGGATGAGCTTGAAGCATCAGACAAAAACTGAGGCCCTAACTTGAAAAAAACCCCAAATTATAAAAGCACTGATGACATCCTGCAGATCTCACAGAGATCAATTTCAGATTGAATTTTCAGTTTAGCAAGCTGGTGTCTGTGACCTATCACACCAAGATGGAATTACACAGGGATGTACAGAATAGAATGTGAAATAAAATGAATCCTCTGTTTCACCTGAAATTACTCCATGGCATTCCCACCCTGCCTGGCAATGAGGCTGGCAATGTGGGAGACCACAGAGCCTCACTCCTGAGAATATAATGGGATTAGCACATCATGAAAACCAGAATAGTATTTTCTCTTGCAATTAATCCAAAGTACAGGTGATCTGGGACATGGGAAGTGCTTCCCCTGAGGCTCAGCCTTTCCAAACTGGAAAAGATGCCACACAGTTTTGATCCACACATGTTGAGGATCGATGAAAAACACCAAACAACTTACTTCAAAATCTGGTATGACTCTTTGTCAGGCTGCAGTGCTGAATTTGGGTTTAGTCACCTCTTTAATCCAGAACAGAGAATGGAAGTGACACCCGGAGTAAGGAAATAAACTGTTGTCAGCAGATGGCACCCTTGGATGGGGACTGCTCTGCTCCCTGGGAGATGGGTGCTGCTCTGCAGTCCCGCCTTGCTTCATCTGGGAATTGTGGGTGTTGTACTGAATTAGAACGTGGGCAGCAAACTGAGCTGAATTTCGAGGCTGCAGTTTAAATACAGGCAGATTATTCTGACAGGTACGTTGTACAGGTCAATGTCCTGCAACAATCACTGACTGATTCAGCTCCTCCATCTGGAATACAAATGGATGGAGAGCTGCCTGTGAATGTAGGAATTCCCTCTCCTGCTGTTTGAGTGATACAAGCAACAGTCACCTAGGTTTAGGATCAGGAAAAAATATCATTTATGCAGTTCAGTTTTCCTCTATAGTGGATTGTGATGTTGCTTTGCTGCAGTTTGCCAGAACCTCTTCTGAACTCCTTCCAGTGGGAATGCCAAGGGGATGTGCATTTCTTACCAGCAGCACCCATGATCTCATGGCCAAACAGTGTATATTTCCTTTTCTTAAATGTCAGAAAATAGAAGACACACAAATAGTGTCTCTAAGAAGCTTGGAAGGAAAATAAAATATGTAATTCTAGAAATTATATAGTTTTTGCAGGTACTATAATGTGGATTGAATGTCCAGTGATGGGTCTAAGGATGCCTTTTTCAAACATGTTATGTGAGTAAAGTACAGTGCTTAGGTAACTGCTTTGTGTGCTTCTGGGATTCACCAGGCTCTTAAAATTTTATCAGCATCTCTTCAGTTCCATTTGTGGGGGATTTGTAGCTGGGAGAAGGTGATGGGGCTGAAACCACAGGCACAGCAGTGACATGGGCCAGGGATGTTCTTCCTGATGGATGAAAACCAAAACAGTTGCAGCAAACTCTGAGCAATTTGTTTCACCTGGACTGTGCCTGCTGCTCTTAGGAGCTGAAGGAATTTGCTTGGTGCTGCAGGCAGTGTAGGAGCACAAATATATGCAGTTTTTTCAGAGATGCATTTTATTTGTGCATGAATTGTAACCTTGTTGTGCCCTTGGAATTGAGAACAAAGATCTTAAGGATTTTTTTTATGCTATCTTCTCTGTTTTTCACTGATACCAGCTCCAGATGGCTGGCAGACTCTAATGGCACTTTATCTGTCCATTCATCACCATCTTTATTATTATTTTTAAGGTTATTATTGTTATTGCTGTTGTTATTCCCAGAGTATCCCCTGGTTGGGTTCCAGCAGCCCATGCTGGGAGGGCCTGTGGGCTGTGTGTGACACAGTGGCTTCAAAAAACACCATTAGACTGGATTTATTTGCAGAAGCAGAACAGAAACTTTATTGTTAGGACACAATAGAGCACCAGCAGAAAACAGGCTTTGGCATCTCTGACCCAGCGAGCCAATGCTCGTGTACAAAGGCAGAGCAAATCTAAGGAAAGACATTCTTGGATACATTCTCGTGATTTGGGGAAGTGAAAGGCTATTTATCTCAGCATTAGTGTGGAGGCTGCACTGGGTCCACGTGGAGATTTGGTATTTCTTTATGGGTATCTCCTGTCACGGGTAGAAACGGGTTTTCCATCATCGTCCGTGCCAGAGCGACCTCTTGTAGCGCTCCCAAATGCTGTTGTAGGAGGAATAAAAAAATCAAATAAGGAACAATAAAACCACTAAGGCACTGCCAAGACCCTGAGGAGCTGAACCATGAGGTTGTGTTTGTTTGTTTCCTCACAAGATCTTTCACATATCAAAGGCAGAACTGCCTTTACATCTTATCTACTTTCACTCCTGGTCCTCATCCAGAAAACCTTAGGAGTGCACATCAGATATGGATTTGGAAGCATGTTGTATGTTATGTGAATCAGCAGAGGAATGAATCTTTGGGAGATCTGGGTACCCATGAGCAGTTCATGCACTCATTTTGGAAATCTACTGCATTCAAAAATGCACACAAAATAAAGTATTATATTTTTGTCTCTACGTGATACAGAACATGCTCATTGTGGGGAGAATGGAATCTGTGCTAGTAAGAAGAAATCCAAGGCTAAAAGGTTTATTTAATCCTATTTTGCCTGTTCATTTCAGCCCCTCATTAAATAAAAATGTTTCTTACCGTCCTTGGGGTTCAGTCCTGACAACCTGTAGGAAAAAAATATTTGATTAATGACCATTCCTGACATTGTCCCCTGAAACCATTGAACCATTTAGGAATTTGTGTGGACAGCCAGGATTTCACACAGCTGCTCTCAGTGGCTGGTTCTGAGGTGTGTTGTTACTAGAGGTGGTGTTAAGGTGCTTTCAGCTTTGAAATCCACCCCTATGTACTTGAAAGGGAATGGGAACAGTGGTCAGACCAGTTCCTTGTCCTGAGGTGTCTCCTTATACTGCTCCTCTCCTCAAAATGCCTCTTCTAGATAGTATATAAGCTGATTCCTCCTCCTTAGAAATCAAAAGTAATTCCATGTATAGATCAGATATGAGAAGTGGGCATGAAAATGCAGATTTTACTGAAGTAAGCTGGAGTCTGTTCCAGGCTCTTTTCTTGCTGGGGATACTGGTGTATGAGGATGAGTATTTATTTTCACCTCTGTGCACAAACAGAAAAAAACAGGAGCTAAAGAAATACTGGGAGCAGGTTTTTATAGGTTGCCTCAGGCTGCAGGCTCTAATTCCAGTGCAACCAGAGGATTAAGTGAAACATACATATGAGGGCTGGTGCCTTTTCTAATTCATCACGGTCAAAATAGTGGCATTTATATTTTCCAATCCTCCACACCACCGATGTGCAGATTTAGCTGGAGTTATGGCAGTGCCAGGGACTTTGCCAGTGCTCCAAAGGCTGCGTGTGCAGGGAGCGTGACTGAGCACCCCGGAGTCATCCTGGCAGCCACAGAGCGCTGTTACCCTTATCTGCTCATCAGGACAGGGACAGGGTGACATACTGTGCATCCTGGCCCTCCAGCAGCTGGCGGTACGTGGCGATCTCCTGCTCCAGGCGACTCTTGATGTCCATGAGCATTTTGTACTCCTGGTTCTGGCGCTCCATGTCGCAGCGCAGCTCGCTCAGCTGCTCCTCCACGCTGGTGATGAGGGCCTGGATCTGAGCCAGCTGCGCGCAGTACCGGCCTTCCG
Organism: Pyrgilauda ruficollis; assembly: GCF_017590135.1. Classification (NCBI taxonomy): domain Eukaryota; kingdom Metazoa; phylum Chordata; class Aves; order Passeriformes; family Passeridae; genus Pyrgilauda; species Pyrgilauda ruficollis. The sequence continues at coordinate 1,033,958 of NW_024514876.1, read as the reverse complement.
TGTCCCGCAGGTTGGCCTCCAGCCCAGCTTTCTAAAGTGCAGGAATGTCAGAACAGGTTAGAAGGAAGTTTGTCCCACGGAGGGGGAGTCGAGGAGAGGTGAGACAGCGAGGGAGGAAGGGGACAGTGTGAGGCAGTGCTGTACCATGCTGAGCTGCGACTGGAGCTCGATCTCCAGGCTCTGCAGGTTGCGGCGCAGTTCCGTGATCTCTGACTTGCTGGTCTGTATCTGCTGGGTGTGGGTGGCAACTTCACGGTTCAGCTCCTCAGTCTGGAAGGAAAAACAACTGTAAAATCACATACAAATGTATAAAAAATCAATCATTTTGAGGGAGATAAGGACCAACCAGGGCGGTAATGCTGAGGCAACGCTGTGCTGTTCATTGGTGTGACCATACCTGAGTGAAGAACCAGGCCTCAGCATCTTTACGGTTCTTCTCAGCCAGAGCTTCATACTGTTCCCTCATCTCAGCAAGAACTCTGGTCAGGTCAATGCCAGGAGCTGCATCCATTTCCACATTGACTGTTCCACTCAGCTGGTTCGAGTACTCTTTCATTTCCTGCATGGACAGCAGACAGAGGACACAAGAAGATCAGGCTCTTTCCTCTCACACTGCTCCTGCCCCCAGCAATGCCTGCTGTGGTGCACAGTACCTGTGCTATCAAGTATCACAGATGGAACTCATATAAAACATTTATCACATTTTCTTTCTCATTGCAACAGCTTCTCTACCCCTGTGTACTCACACAGGACACACCTATTTACATGTAACTTACATGTATGTTTCATTTACAAGAGATAAATTCCAAACGGGAGTGATCTCCCTGCACTGCCAGGATTCTCACCTCTTCATGGTTCTTCTTCAGATAAGCCAGCTCCTCCTTCAGGTTCTCAATCTGCATCTCCAGGTCGGCTCTGGACAGGGTCAGCTCATCCAGGACGCGGCGCAGGCCGTTGATGTCGGACTCCACGCTCTGGCGCAGGAACAGCTCGTTCTCATACCTGCAGTTCAAAAAAGAAACAAGCATTGGAACACGTCCGAGTTTGTTTACAGCAGAGCTATAAAATGATAACATGTAGGAGGAACAGTGGACTGTAGGTGAAAACATACAGATTTAGAGGTGTAAAAGCAATAAAGCTGTTTTTTTTTCCAATATCCAACTATGGTATAAGGAAGCACAGACAATGCTGTTCCTGAGGAGGACATGACATTTCACCTTGCACAACCTAATACTGATTATCAGCATCAATAGAAACATTGTCACACAGAACAGGAGTTTTGCAGTGTCCTCCCAGATTTGTGTAGGAAAGCACAGGTGGGGCAGGGCTGCCGAGGACACAGGGGGGAAAATAAAAACCTGCAGGTGCATTGCTGCAGGGAAGGCAGCTGCACATGGACCTTTATCATCTGATGTGCTGCTGAGCCTGGGAGCTGGAAAAGCCTCACCTTACTCTAAATTTCAGACTCCAGCAGAGAAATGCTGAAGCCCCACAGCAATCTCTTCCTGCCACTCAGTTCCATCTAAGTGAAAATCTCACCTATTCCTGCCTTCTTTCCCCTGATTCAGGCTATTAAAAATATTTGAGTATCACAAAGAAATGAAGACACGGGCTGTAATTGATCATGAAAACAGCTCAGTGATCTGAATGCTGTGTTCTGTCAGGCTTATATTCTGAATTGGTCCTTTCTCAATGGATTCTGCTTGCCAGGATGGTTTGTGTCTGAAGTTACTAAATAAAAAACTGCTTTGAGAGAGTGAAGACAAGTAGAGTGGAGACAAATGAGCTCCAGGTGAACTTACTTCAGTCTAAAGTCATCAGCAGCCAGCCTGGCATTGTCAATCTCCAAAATGACCCGGGAATTGTCAATGGTAGCAGCAAGGATCTGGCAATTAGAAACATGGAGAAAAATTCCTGTGAATAATGGTAAAATATCTGATCCACATTTCATGAGCAAATCAGAGGGCTGTGATACTCTGTGCAACATGGATTAGAACCATAATAGGGACATGTGTTTGTACAACACCTGATCTTATCTGTAGCCAGGTGAATTATCTTTCCAGCCTTTGAGGCCTACTTGTCACATTCTTTACTATTTGATTCCTGAATAAATATATTGATAATTCTAAACACATTTTGCTAACTTTTACAGCTCAACAAACATCACATTGTCAGGATAAGATACTTGGTATTTAAACTGAGAAGAGACTACTCTGTTCTGCTAGAATGCTCAGGACATCAATGAATTTGGGATGAGGAATTCACTACTTCTTTTGTAATTATTTTAAAGACATGGAACATGCAGTTCCATAATTCTCTTGCCTTCTTATAACTCCTCTACACATGAATGTCATACCTTGTCTCGAAGATCTTCGATTATCTTGTAATAATTGCTGTAGTCACGGGCGGGGCTGGTGGGAGCTTGTTTCTGGTACCAGTCTCGGATTTTCACTTCTAAATCCGAATTGGCCTCTTCCAGGGCTCGTACTTTGTCCAGGTACGAAGCCAGCCGGTCATTCAGGTTCTGCATGGTTATCTTCTCATTGCCAGAGAGGAGGCCATCGCCGCCACCAAAGCCACCACCAAGGTCAAATCCTCCACCAAAGCCAGCGCCGCCTCCAAAGCCAGAGCCCCCTCCAAAGCCAGAGCCCCCTCCAAAGCAGGAGCCCCCTCCAAAACCGGAGCCTCCTCCAAAGCCGGAGCCCCCTCCAAAGCCACAGACTGCCCCCCCTCCAAAGCCTCCTCCATAGCCACCTCCAATGCCACAGCCTCCTCCTGAAGAGGAGACGTACCTGGCCGAGGAGATGGAGACGCCGCGGCCGCCGGAGCCGCCGTGGATGCTCGGGGCCCGGTAGGTGCCTCCGGTGCGCACCGAGGACAGGCGAGAGCTGCTGCCCCCAAAGCCACCCCCGTAGGTGGAGGAAGAGCTCATGTAGGAAGTGGCCATGGCTGAAGCAAGAGAATGAGCAAAGGTCACTTATGCACCCTGGCAAGAGAAGACAGCCTGTTCCTTCACTGCCCTGGTGCCTCTTTTATATGCTCATGAGCGGGTGTTGGAGACAAACCCCACTGCAGCCCTCCCTCCAAAATTCTCCTCCCTAGAGGTGAGGCCAACTGTGATGACATTCCTGACAAGCAGTGCTGGCAGCACATCGCAGGGGCTTGGGGTTTCTTTTTTTAATTAAACAAAAGGCATGAATCAGATGATGTTTTTTCTTCAGGCTATAGTTCTGAAACTTGGAGTTTACTTCTCTGACATTTAAGAATGGAAAAACAAAGTGAGTTCAGCCCCACCCACTCGCCTATTTGCAATGCTTGCCATGGCTACCTTCAGAAAATCAACTTTTTCTAAAAATGAGGCTTAAGTAAAATTCTCCTTTCATTGAAAAATGTACAATCGTCTCTTCATCTCACCATTATTCCTTCTTTTTTATCTGCATTTTTTTCCCTTTAAAATTTTGGGGTTGAATTAGAAATGTTCTTATTCTTGATTTTTTTTCTTGGAACTAATATTGAGATTTTGGAGTCTGAATTTTTGTTACAAAAGCATTTATTCATGGCACTATATGAGGAACAGTCAGCATCCATCGGTGTGCAAGGGAGAGTGGAAACAGTAAATTTATTAATAATTGTGAAATAGCCCACAAAGGTAACACAGATTGAAACAACTCAGTTAAAAGAGTAGATGTGGGAGGACTAAGTTCCTGTTACTTTGGAAAATATAAAGAGAATGGGTTTAAGATTACACTGTTCTGATAGCAATACATGTGTTTAATGCCAGTGTGCACGAGGAAATGGAGTAGTCTTTGAAAGTAAGGCTTGAGAAACACTCAAGGCACCTTAATCTTTCATTTAAAGCAAGAGTCTGAAACAGAAATACACTACTGAGCTCATAAATTGCCAGTGAAATTCAGGAACTCGGTCATGCAGCCCTGCTCGCCCTGCAGGGAAGGCAGATTTGGGCAGCGTGCGAGGAAGCAGGAGCTGCCCGTGTGCCCTGCTGGGGACGGGCTGTGGGGAGTGTGCAGTTTGCAGAGCACCTCATTCTCTGCACAACACAGGGACCTCAAATAAAGCTGAAAGAAGAAAACTGATACGTTTGCTAAAAACATCATAAGAAGAGCATTGTTTTTAGCGTTCTTTGGCAGTACAGAAACTGAGCTTAGAACTCAGGATGGGGATTTCGGGTAAGCCAAGGTTCTCAGGAGTTGTTGGAATAAACCGAGGGGGTTTCTGACATTTCCAGCTGAGATGTTAATGCAGGCACAGGGAATGCACAGCATTTTCACTCAGGGGGGAAGAAATGGCAGAGTCCAGCCGTGATGTGCCCCTGCAGGCTGGCTCTGGGGCATGGGCACTCACTGCAGGCTGAGCAGGGCACACGGGTGGGTGTCACCGCTCTGGAAACATGTTTTAAACTGAACCTGGCCCTTTGCCACAGCCCTTCAGTTTTGCTGCTGGGCAGATGAATGGTCTGAGTGCCTTGCCAGATCCCTGTGTCTCCAAGGGTTGGTGGCTCATGAAACAAGTTCAGACAAGCCCTCCTGAAGATAAAAAGTTGTCTTAAAGACTCATAATCAATGCCCCAAAGTGTGTGCACTGCCAGGGGCTGCTCAACCAAGAGAGCTCACAATAAGCAAATCATATTCCATTAAAAAAACCCAAGCAACAAAACACCACAAAATTTAGTAGGAAACTTTGGGGAGTTTTCATTGAGTCTTCTTTCACTCAGGTGTGATAACTCCTTTGGAAGGTCAATGGTGAAACACACTGCTGCTTTCTAACATGCCCCAGGCTGGATCAGTATCAGATGAACACTTACAAAAACCAGGTAGCAGATAAAAGCTGTTCCTTTCTGTTGAATATTTACCATTGGGAGACAAAATAAATCAAACAGCCAATACAGATCATGCCCCATAACATAATTTAGACAATGATTTCTACAGCATTTTCTCCTTACAGGCTGTACAGGGAAATAGAAGCCAATCACTTACTGAAATTAAAAAAAATTTAAAAATAAAGAAAGGCTCTTTCAAGGTTATGCCTTTGTTCTGGTCTCACTGCCTTTGCTCAGAGGTTCTTTGTCCAATGACACATGGACTCATCCTTTGCACAGTCTCAGAATTGTACCTGTGGTACCTGAACTCCTTGGTTTGTCATCTTCCACAGAGCTTTCCTGGAAGACATTCCCTGACATGTCTGTGCTGCACAAACTCTTTTGTTACCTCTGCTGTGAGATTAACGGAGCTGACACACTCCAGCCCCTCCTCTCAGGACAGCAAGTTCCAGTCAAGCAGCAGCTTGTTTGTCATCTCAGTGATCACTCTATGAGTGATAAAACCATCACTCAGAGGAGACATGACATGCCTTTAGAAAACACTTTTTTTCCCTGAACCAGATGCTAAAATTATAGTGGCTGAGTGATTTATATCAAACATTTTACCAGAAATCCTTCACTGCCTTACAGATAGAGGAAAAAAAATTATAAATAAAATTATAAAATAAAATTAGAACTAAGATATAAAAGCAAGAATTCAGGATTTTTATAGTTTGTATTCTTGGAGCATGAGAATTTCTTGTCAGACTTGCACATTTGCAGCTGGACAATACCAGAAATCTGCAACAGTGAGCTCCCACCCTGACTGGTTTTGTCACAAGAAATTGCTCTCAGGGAATGGGATTTGTTAAGATTTAAAAACAAACCTGGAACTGTTTGTTCTTTCATGTAGGGAGATTTCCAGGTCTCGGTGTCGTAGGGAATAAGTTTGGTACAAAGCATGTGTTAATGTGTCTGTTCTGAATGCATGACATCTTCTTCTCCTGGCTCTTCCAGAAGTGAACCCTACAAAAATGGATGAACTCCTGAAGGATCCCCTGCACTCCCTGTGCCTCTTGGGCCACTGTTCTCTTTGATTTTGCCCATCTTTCCCCCTGTGCTCCCCATGTTGTCCCTTTCTCTGTGTCTTTTTGACTGTTCTCCTCTCCTGTCACAGTTTTCCCCTGTCAAAGTGAAGCCACTGCTTAATGCCACCATACTTCATTCCAGAGGCTGAGCAGGGATTGTCGGTGTCAGTAGTGACAGCTGATGTTGACAGGTCACCTGAGTCACTGCTGAACCAAACCCAAGCACAGCACCTTTGGATTGAAGAGGATTGCCCCACCTTGAGAGAGGAGGTCCAGAGCTTGGGGTGCTCCGAGCCATGCCACTCCATTAATCTGCTGTGAACAAGGGATCATGGACATTTCCCAGGGCCAAGGAGAGAAGCACTGAAGGATTTTATCATGTCTCCCTGAAACACAGACTGCAAACTCTGGGGGAGAGCAGTGTTGGGATACTTTCAGCCTGGGCATATCCTTGTTTTCATTCCCCCCCAGCTGTGGAGCAAACTGTGCCTCAGTGTGGTAACAGCAGGAGCTGGGAAGGTGCTGGCTGGGCTGGAGTCATGGTTTGCTTTTAGCACAATCCCTGAAGTTTCCTTGCCTGTCAGTTTGGTAGCAAATAAAATCAGTGATTTCTGGGTGTTGGAACTAAAAGTGATTCCACTTGGAATTTCAGCCAGGATAATATCCTTGCAATGGCATGGGAGGTAAGTGGGCTGAAATTGGTGCTAATGGTTTGTAAGCTCTGTGTGAAAGGAGAATGGAAGTGAAGAATTCTCCCAACTGAAGCTCACCTCCGTGTGCTCCTGCAGGAATTATCTACGAGCCAGTTTTTTACTTTTATTTTACCCTATGAATCATCTCCCAGCTCCTGCTGCTCTCCAGAACCACTTCCCATCCCACTGCCCCGGCTCAGCATCGTAGTGAGAAACCCAGGTCACTCTTGTGTCCCTCTCTGAGGAGCTGGGGATGCCAGTGCCTCTGTATTCCAAGCAAGAGGAGCCAGCAAGAATCAGGATGGAGCCCAAGCTCCCCACACTGTGAGCACTCTCAGAGAGGCTGGCTGGCTAATTCCTGTCTGAGTAAAGCCAAACTTCAGTGAATTATCACAGTAACTCCAAAGAAGCAAAGATTGCAAGAATATCATCTTTATTTGAGTAGATGCAGCAATTCAATACATGCAAAACCTAGAAATAATTGCAAAGCTGACCCAATTTGCATTTTAATCATCACTAAGTGAATGAATCTTCCTAAACTTTGTGTAGCCAAGAACCTTCTGTGCTTCAACAATCATTTCCAGCAGTTCAGAGTGATTTCTCCATCTCAATCCATGTGTTGTCTGCTTTTTCTCAGTTTGCAGATGACCTTTGAAGGACCTTCAGTGCTTGTCTCTTTTATCTGCAGTAACATGGAGAGAAAGAACAGCAATTATTTAAGCCCAGCTCACACAGACCACTCTGTGATGGGTGCTGAGCTTGGCTGGGTCCTCATCTCTCATTCCCTTCTCTCAGAACTTTTCCTCTCCATCACCTGGATTTGACTCATCCCTTTTATGACACTGCTGACCTCTAACAGCTCAAGGCAGGTTTTACTGGCATGTTCCTGCAATTCCCCCGAGCTGGCCAAGCTTCAATTCCCGTGTCCTTTCATCTGGGGAAATGATGAAGTGTTTTGTGCTTTACTTAGCCTTTGCTGTAGCAGAGTCTGAGATGTTTTTCTGATATCTGACATATTTTAATTGCTGAAATTTGTTCCATTCTAACCAGAGACATAATTTGTTACTTTTTTTTTTCTGTTGCAAATTATGCAGACCCCAGTCTCTAGAACAGACACAACTATCAGTTATGTGTTTTTAGAAAATAAAATTTCTTCTGAAGGAGAAAGGATTCTTACCGGCAGTTCCCGAGAGGGAGCCAAACATCCTGTGGAACAAAGAGAACAATTGAAAGGAGAGTTAATACATCAAATGCTGCATGAGATGAGGATGGATGAAGGGAAATTGTCTATCAGTCAGGTACACTGTTTGCAGTCAGGGAAGGATGCCCATCTCCCTGTGCTCCTTCTCAGCAAAAACCTTTCAACCCCTGCCTCATTTTTTTCCTCCTTGAGGCTGTGTGAGATGAGATTGAGCTGTGCTGCCATGTGGGAGTCACTCAGTGACTGCCTTCACTGCTCTTCTCAGTATTTCCTCACACACTGATTCCTGTTGGGTGAAAGTTCTCTACCTGGTAACAGGGAGTTTATGGGAATTTGGTATTACTTTTTATATTCTGTAAAACATTATTAACTGTACTTTTCCTGACTGTGATGCAGCTGATCACTTCAACTGTTAGTTGCAGTTAATCTACTGTGCTGCTTGTTAGTTCCCCTTCCTGTTTAGAAATTCTTTGAGGTCTCACTTCATGTAAACAGCAACTGTAACATTTCTAGAATGTTACTCCAGAAAAATTAGTTTGTTAAAAGCTGTAGAACTCCAGGAGTACTGTGTTAACCAAGGTGCTGTGGCAAATGAACACCATGACATGCTCAGACTTATGAGGCTGAGCAAAAGGCTCTTACTGGGACTCCTGCCCTTCCAGGAGCTGTCGGTATGTAGAGATCTCTTGCTCCAGCCGGGTCTTGATATCCATGAGGATCTTGTATTCGGTGTTCTGGCGCTCCATGTCAGCCCGGAGCTCTGCCAGCTGTGCCTCGATGCTGCCAACCAGCGCCTGGATCTGCGCCAGCTGCGCCCCGTAACGCGCTTCTGTGTCGGCCAAGGTGCCTTCCAGCGCCGCTTTCTGTCAGGGCAAACCACACACAGGGAAGGTTGCTGCCAGTGCAGGACTCTGTGTAGGGAGGGAAATATGGGCCCTTTTCAGTGGGGGGTGTCAGGCAGTGCCAATGCTGACGTACCATGCTGAGCTGGGACTGCAGCTCGATCTCCAGCCCTTGCAGGGTGCGTCTCAGGTCGGTGACCTCGGACTTGCTGCTCTGCAGTTGTTCGGTGTTAACGGCGACCTCACGGTTCAGCTCTTCAGTCTGAGACAGGGAAAACACTATGTGAGAAATGTGGGGGGTGTACGGCTGTCACAGCATTTTTCTGTGTGTTTTAATAGTTGTTTCTTTCGTGGATATTTTTGGTTAGTGTTTGTACAATATGGAGGGGTTTTACCTTGCTGTGGAACCAGGCCTCAGCATCCTTCCTGTTCTTCTCAGCCATCTGTTCATACTGGTCCCTCATGTCTGCCAGGATCTTGGACAGGTCAATGCCTGGAGCAGAGTCCAGCTCAACGCTGACTTGACCAGCTACTTGCCCTCTCAGGGCACTCAGCTCCTGTGGGGAAAGGCAGAGGAGATGAAAGAGGCTATAATTGTAAACTGAAAACATTATGAACTTTCTATCCTTTCTTCAAGGGCTAAGGCTGACTGACTCCCCTGAGATACTGGCAGGAGGGATCCCAGTCTACACAGAAATCTTTCCCTCCCTGTTGGAGAGCTCAAGGCAATCCTGAGGGACTCCACATCTCCACAGGCTGTTCTTCTAGTGCCACTTTCAAACATGTTTCTTGGGGTTTACCTCCTCATGATTTTTCTTTAGGTAGGCCAGCTCCTCCTTTAATCCTTCAATCTGCAGCTCCAGGTCGGCTCTGGACAGGGTCAGCTCATCCAGGACGCGGCGCAGGCCGTTGATGTCGGCCTCCACGCTCATGCGCAGACCTTGCTCAGTCTCAAACCTTAAAAAAACAAAACCAACCATTCAGGTTCAGTGATCACCCAGCCCACAAGAAACACAGAATGAATGTACCTGGGTTTGTAGGATTTATGGTGTAGCAAATGTCATCAAGCATTAAACCTTTCTCCACATATCCACAGTATGCAAAATTTTCACTGGTGTTCTTAGCAAGGACTTGAAGGGTTGAACTGCATGCACAGGATCAAACCAATATTCATACAGGGATTTTAGGGGCATTCCATTCCTCTTTCACTGCCCTTTAGCTCAACAAGGATTTTTGCCTACTCATGAGATCTTTTCCTTCTCAGATATTACTCACTTGGTTTTGAAGTCATCAGCAGCCAGCCTGGCATTGTCAATCTGCAGCACAATTCTGGCATTATCAATGGTGGCATCAAGGATCTGCAAACAATGAGAGCTCATTACTGAGGCTGAAACAACTGTTATCAGCTTCCTTGCTGTACAGATAAGAGTGAAGAGTCTATTTCACCTGTAGCTACAGCAAATAGAGGTGTAGGGAAGGATCAATGATCTACAGCAAACAAGGGAAGGATCAATGATCTACAGCAAACACACAGATTTGTCACATGCTTCTGCCAGGATTCTGTTTTGGACATGTCCTCATGTCTGGTGTATGAAGTGGCTTTAGGTAGAAGTTCCACAGTGAGACAAAACTATGTGCTGGCTGAGGGAGAGGACTTTGAGAGACCTTTTTTGATCACATTTTTATTTCCTAGAATACCCAGGAAAGTGTTTATTGATTATTTTAATGCATCATGAAAGCCTCTAAAGGAAATTTTATTTAAAGAAATCTCTGGATTTTTTTACCTGGAAAGCATGGCTTCTATGCCTGCCACTTCTAAGACTCAAAAGGTCATCCACAGACCAGCTGTATGGTTTCCCACCCCTAACTAAGGGGAGCAAAAGAAAGGAGGGAAAAGAATACTAACAGGAGGAAATTCCATTGCCAGTTCTGCCATCAGCAGAGCTCAGATTCTAAATCAGGAGCGAATGTGGATGGGTTGCAGCAAGGAGAAGCAACCTGCGTGGGAGCGGTCATGAACTCCAGGCTGAACTCAGAAAACTAAACCTCAAGTTTTCTTTCTTTTATTTACATAGTTAATCAGCTACTCCCTGTGTTATGCAGGGTGTGTATCACCTCAGCAATCTGTTATCAGGTACCCATGGGTTCTTGGGGCAAATCCTGCATTTATATATGGGATTGATTACTTCATGTCTGCTGTTTCCTTTTTTCCTATGCCAAATGTTTCAGTTCGCTTAATTCCAAGGTTAAGGATGGGAAATGTGAAAAAGAAATTACTCTAAACCCGTTTTTATTTTCATTGTTAAAGCAGTGTGTCTGGGCCTCTGAGGGTTTTCAAGCTCTATGGCAGGTGAGAGGTTGCAGAGACAGGCAGGTTGCTGTCACTGCTTGGCTCTCATTACATATCAGTTTATATGTGGTCATGCATACATTAAGTGTTCATATGTGTGTGCATGACCAGCATGTATATAAACATGCTTTGTTAAAAGCAAACATTATCAGTCTTCAGTACTCAGGCATCCCCCACTGACTGGTTTGTACCTCCTCTTGGCTAGCATTTTAAAAAGTAGATAATTCCATATTGACATTGATTTTAACCCCCCATCCATTCCTTGTATTTAATCTCATCTCCCTCCTATGACCTGCAATGCTTTCTAGGGGCTCCCTAAGAATATTTTTGGGGTTTCATGCTTCCTTTGTAAGTGGAAATCTAAGATTACTTTTGATAAATCTTAACACCTACCTTGTCTCGAAGGTCTTCAATAGTCTTGAAATAAGCACTGTAGTCCCGAGCTGGGCTTGGTCCTTGTTTCTGGTACCAGTTTCGGATTTTGCTTTCAAGGTCAGAGTTTGCCTCTTCGAGCGCACGCACTTTCTCCAGGTAGGAGGCCAGGCGATCGTTCAGGCTTTGCATGGTCGCCTTTTCATTTCCCGACAGGAGCCCATCGCCGCCCAGGCCACCCCCATAGCTAAAGCTGCTGCTGAAGCTGCCCCCACCATAGCCCCCCCCCAGGCCGCTTCCCAGGCCGGAGGAGACGAACCTGGCAGAGGACACGGACACACCTCTGCCACCAGATCCCCCGTGGATGCTGGGGGCCCTGAAGCTGCCCCCGAAGCGGAGGGAGGAGGCGCCGGGCCCCCCCACCACAGAGGAACTGCTTTGCCTGAAGCTGTAACTGGCCATGGGGAGGAAGAGCAAGGACCCGACCGAAGCTGCACCTCAGCGATTCGTGATCCCCAGGTAGGAGAGTGCCCTGCTCCCCCACCGCTCCGCTTTTATGCCGGTGACAATGGGAGTTGTCTCCAGAATGTGTTATCTGAGACCCATGGAATTTATCAGCCCTAAGCCTTCTGCCAACACGGCGGTTCCCCTATTGGTCAGTGGCTGTGGAGTGGGCTGTTTCCTCCCCCGGTACCTCCGCACAGGCGATCCCCTCCCCCGGACCTCTGCGGCTAGAAGCAAAAGGTGGGATTTGGAGGAGGCGTCTCCCTCCCGAGGGGAGCGTTCCTAAACCTGTTAGAGTTTACCTAGGTGGAAACAAAGGGGTTAGGAGCGCACCCACTGCGGTCAGCGCCGCGGTCAGAGCGGAGTCACACAAAGCCTTGTTTTAACAAGGTGATTCAGCCTGATAACAGAGCTTGTAAGGAGCCCAGATGGTGAGCAATGTGTGTGGACCTTCACGTTCCACCCCTCTGTTTCCCTCATTCCCGTTGAGGAAAGTTCTTTCAGAAAAGAAGTTTTCACTCTATCATTACTGTCGGTTCCATTTGGGCTAGCAGAGAACATGCTGTGTCTGAAAGCGGTTTTCTACAGACACAAGAATCCTCCTGAAGCAGCCATGGCTGTACCTGTAGCAGAGAAAAGCAGTGACATCCCTGAATATCTGGGGAGTGAGCAGAAACAAGTGTCTGATTACACACTGAGTCCTTTGATTGCTACTGAAAGGGAGAAGCAAAGAGAAGAAACAGAATCACTTAGTCTTCTGGTCTTTGAGAGTCATGAAAATGTTATTTCTAAAATTTTCAGGTTCTCTATTATCCAAGATGGATTTTCAAAAACTTTTGTTACTGTGAGCTCTTCCCTGAGCATCCCTAACACACTTGGGGATACTCAGAGCTTTCCTTCCATTCTCTTTCTTTCTCATTCCCTCCAAATTTTGTGGAACTCCTCAGAAGTGTTTTGGAGGAAGGAAATTCTGGCCTGGGAGCACTTGCAGCTCTTGGGATCAGCCAGGCCTTTTTATACCCATGAAAAATGCTCCAGGTGTTTCAGGCTGCACAATGAGCTGCACTCCCTGTGTGCAGAGGTGTCAAACTGCGGGGCAAATTCAGGGAGGGAAAGAGCAAACAGCAAATGGGAGGCCAGCCAAGGCACCTGTATCACCAGGTAATGAGGAGGCCGTGTCAGAAGGAGGAATTCTGCAGTGGCTCAGCTGTGGAATACATCACTGGATACACAGAATATGTACCACACTTCAGTCCCAGGACACCACAGCGGAGCTTTTTCCTCTGTGTACAGATTTTGCCTTCCACAGCTCTCCATCCTGCACTGTGCAGCCTTTCCTCAGAGGCCCAGGGATGCTCCTGCTGCCAGAGACACGCCAGTTCCTTCTGGAGACCTGAATGTCCTGTTCAGCCCGGGGTGGGACAAACCTGCCCAGCCAGTAACTGCTCCAAGGGCTGTGAACAGATGAAATAGTGGTGTCAGGAGGTGACTGAGAGAAACGGGAACGGTTATTTTTTTGTTAAATACTAAAGTCCATAATTAGAGCTTAAAGAGCACCAGTGCATGTGCTTTTCTTCACTGAACAGAAAAGCAAGAAGCTGAAAGGAGATTAAATACCAGCGTGTTCTTTTTGAGATCTATCTCCTGGTGCAAGGAGAGATGAGCATCTGTCCCTCCAGGTATTCCTTCAGTATTCCCTGAACTCCCACGCAGGACCTCAGTGCAGTGGATTTTTGGGTTTTGTAAAATGAAAAGCTCATCTGTGATGCTGCATAATATTTTATGATCCAGCTCACGAAAATTGGCATCTGGAAGGCTTCTGGATGCCCTCTGCAATATCTTCAGTAAAGTAAAAAGTAAAAGCAGCAATCCTCATATATTGCACTGTCAGAATATTGATCAGGTACTGCAGGCAGGTTGGGTTTGCATGAGCTTACAGGGAAGAATCTCCCTGAGAATGAACTGCAATTCTTAGTGGCAGTTTGGAAGTACAGCTGAAGTGTCAGTAAGAACAAAGGCTTGGGACACACAGTCAAATGGATTAATCTGATTTATAACACCAAATACAGCATAAGCCTCTAGTACTAAATCAGTCCCTCACACAGCATTTTTGCTAAAACTTAATTATAAATCTTTTGACTTTCTGTTTCACCTTAATGGTTGCATGTGTTTGTTTTGGTAAGGGCTCCCTTAAGGTGAGAATGTGTATTTAAATGCTTGGAAAAGCCTTCAGTATAGTAAGCTGAAGAAGGTGCTGTTAGCATTCAGTATTGATCTCTTTTTCTGCCAGTATTCTAAACCTAATTTAAGGTAGGGTCAGCTTTTTCCCAATAAGGAATGGTCAGCACAGGGAATTTCCCTTATCTGCACCTTATCAGAGGGGAAGGGAGACACATATTTTCAAGCAGAGTCATCCAGACACACCCAAGCTCCTGGCTAAGATCTGGTTATGCTTTACCTTTATCTTCTCTGCCTTGCCACTCACTGCTTCTTTATAAAACCATTCATATTGTTTCAGGGTAGCTTTATTAACTGTCCTGTAAACCCTTTTTTTCTTGCCCTTGAGGACACTGGTATATCCTTCTCTCTTTTCATATCCTGCTGAATTTGCTTCCAGGGAGAGCTAACGCAATTACACTTTAATGAACTTACTGAACATTTTAACCAACTTTGTTGGTGCCTGCAGTTTCATGGATGCATCTATGAATGAATGAGCAAAGCCAGTTTGTTATTTTGGATTTATCTTTTCAATTTTTAACTGTTTGTCCCTTCTGGTAATTCTTCCTTCCTGCCTTTGCTTCCATCAATGAAAATGTGCTGCTTTTTCACATGCACATTTTGAGTCTCCATCTCTTCTCTTGCTCATATGAACTTTTTCCACCCTCCACACCAGTCACGTCACAGGCACTCTTAAGATCACAACTTGGGATGATTTTCTCCCCTTTTGAAGATCAGAGGCATGAAGTATTTGCAGCTTTTTAATTCAAGCACAAAATTTTCTATTTTTTCTTTTAAACTTCCTTGTGGGAAGAGCCAGTGACAACAAGCTCTGATCTGCAGCTGGTACCAAGGTAACTGCAGTTATGGTTTGCCCAAGATACAATCCTCAGCTGTCTGGCTTTTACAACCCATCATAAATCATTTTGTTTTGTTTTGTTTTATTTTAATCCTCAAAACCTGGCATTGCCATATATTCCCTGAATGTGCCAATAGATTGTAAGACAAGAATGCTGCTGTGCTGAAGAGGCAGGTCCCAGCACATGCACACACAGCTGTGAGTGGCTGGAGAAGAGGGTTGGGAAGAGCAGGGCAACACAGGGAATTTGCTCAAAATTACTATTTTTGTGAAGTAAGGGATTGTGGTGAAGGGAATGCATAGTTTCTGCACAGAAAGAGGTGAGAAACAAGGTTGTTTAAGGGTTCTGTGTTAACAGATTTGAGAGTAAGACACAGGACAAGACATTTCTGTCCAGGGCTCTGGTTTGTTCATGGCAGGACAGAAATGACAGATCAGTGATTTGAGCTGACCTGGAATGATTCCTGCCCAAGCTGCTGCAGTGGTATTGGGGCACAGAATTTAATTTCTCAATGATTGCCATTTATAGAACATTTGAACAGATTCGTATGAGGAAAATAAATAAAAGCTCCTCCTGGAGAGCTCAAGCACTTTAACTGGGAGCAGTGTAAATACTTTGCAAATCCTTGAAACTGGCTGTGATGTGGAAATGCTCCATTATTGTCCCTGTTTCCCTAGAAACATAACTAACTTTAAACTCCTGACTCCTCCATCATTCCAGAACTCTAATGATAAAGCAAATCATGGAGTAAAGTACCCGAGACAGGAAAATAAACCAAATTTTCTTATCGTGTGATTAAAGATTGTGTGGGAAGGAAGGCTCAGTTGGGGCACCAAGCCCTAGGGAGTGCAAGTCAACGCACTGGATGTATTTCACACTTCCTTTAACCTGTTATCTGGCTGGTAAATCTCAGCAAGGTATGATTGGGCTGGAAACTATTCTTTGAGAGTCAAACATCCAACTGACAGGAGGATGCGTTCCAGCAGTCAGGTTTCTGCAGGCAGCAGCAAAGGCAGTGCAGGGGCCTCTGCCAAAGCCCAGGGGACTGAAGCTGTCCCAGGCTGGGGAGCTGTGGCTCTTGGACACTTGCCATGGCCTCTGCACGCTGCACTGAGGGAGGAGGCCTGGGGCTATCCACAGGGATCTTCCCATACTCCACATGGAAAATTCCTGCTCAAAAATAAATCCTAGACTTGGGAGGGACACGGAGTAGATGGGGCTCATAGCCCAGAGATGAGCTGTTTGATTCTGTTCCCATCAGTAAAGCATTTGTGTGTCTGTTATTTATATCTAAGTGCTCATATATTTACATGCATATACTTGTATTTATAGACTTATATATTATTATTTCTCTTGTTAATTTTGTAAGAATATATTCTAATCATAGGAGTAAGCCACAGCTTCCAGTAAGGGCAGAGATTTGACTGTGCAAGCCTTAAACATTAGTTTAAACATTAGTTCTGGATCTAATTAGAAAACAAGGAGCTCTCTTAGTACCCTCCTCGTGGATCCTTATATTTGGGCTTTCCTGATCCTACTGGTGGTTTCATACTCAGTTTTTCTTGACAGGAATTCTCAGAGCCTGAAGATCTCTGGTTGGGCTCAGTGAGAAAACCCAACTGTTGCTCTATGAGGGCAAGTCCTGCAGCCTCTGGTTTGTGGAGCTGCTCCCAGGGAGGTGGTTTTAACATTTGGTCCTCACGGCAACTCTCAGCCCATGGGATCCCCTTTGGAGCCCTGCTTCTGCCTGCCCTGGCTGGTCACACAGCTTTAAGGGAATAAAAGGGGATTTCTCACTACTTTGGACAGTTTATGCCACTTTCACAAAGAACTGTGTTACTCATGTTTGTGTGTGCCAGGAAAGTCCCTTCCAGGGCAGTCCTGGCTGTTACCTTAACTAAGAGCCGTGGTTTTCCACCAGACTCTGACACCCATATTCAGCTTTAAATCTTCCTTTTATTAAAAACTGAGGTTTGTGCCAACTGTCTGTGTTTTGGGCAGCCCCCCCACCAGCAAAACAAGTGACTGAAGTGCTTTCTGGGTGCTTTTTCATGCCTTCCTAATGGATTAAGCTTTAATAACTGATAAAAATCTGGTGACATGATTTCTAACAGCATTTTCGACAGGAAGGAGTTATTGGATTTTATTTAAAATCTTTGTGTGTGTGTGTGTGAGCGCTGTGAACTTTTGGGTGCAGCTGTGATTTTCGATAGTCTGACATCAGGCTGTGGGAAAGCACTGAACTAAGATTGGGAATGTTGTCCAAATGTTGATTGCTGAGGCTGTGGTAGCTTTGATCCCAGCCCTGCATGGGTTGGGAGCGCAGGTGTGTGCAGGGAAAGGTGTTCCCTGGAGCCAGCGTGGGCTCCCAAACTGCGCTATTAGGAGTAATTACAGCATGCAGAAACCTCTCTTTAGGCTGTGAAAAATGAGTATTTTATGATTGGCTTTTCGCAAATATTAAAATGAATATTATATGTGTTGTGTTAGAAAGTTATGCGTATTAATTTTCTTAAGTAGTGTGTTAAATATAGTTTTAGGTTATAAGAATGTTAAAATAGAAACTGTGCTATGTAAGATACTTTTTTTCTAAAGAAAGGACTTGCACCAAGACAGCAGCCACAGGACACCTAAATCTTTCAGAGAAAGAGAATTTATTGCCCTGTTATCAGAATAAACTAACTTCTTCCCGCCTCTCCCAGCTCTGAAGACGCTGTCAGGATTCAGAGGAAGAAGTTGACACTGACCAGACAGAATCCTTTGTTTGAATGGAATTTATGCATTCTGTATGAATTGTATGAATATGCAACAGGCTGTTGCTTTTAAGGGTTAATCTCTGTTAACGTGGGTCCTTTTTCGGGCTTAATTTGCCCAGAAAGAGGTACCTGGACTGTCCCTAACTCTTTGTTTTTATTATCTCATATTGTCCTAATCCAAATTGTCCAAATTTTAATTACTCTAACTATATTGCTATTTATATAATTATTTTATTACTTTTAAACTTTAAAAAATTTAAAAACAAGTGATTGGCATTTTTCACAAGGCACTGCTAAAGCAGCTCTGAGAGTCAGCTCCGGTGCGCCTGAGACTACGTGGTCACTGTCACTTGTCCTTTATCATGGGATCACGGAATGCTTTGGGTGGGAAGGGACCTCAAAGCTCATCCAGTCCCACCCTCTGCCACAGGCAGGGACACCTTCCACTAGAACAGGTTGATCCAGGCCATGAACACCTCCAGGGATACAGCAGCCACAATGTGGAAACACTTAAAGAAATTCCGAGGTTTGTTGGGATTAGCACTCCAAAGTGCTATATATGATGTGCAGCCTAACAGAAATTGTTACAGAGAAAAAGGATTTTCCTGCATGAATTCTCATACTTACTTAACTTGGCTGCTGCTATTTTTCATGGTTATGGTGGGCTGGTGAATGTCAGAAATATCACAGGAGCAGCTTCCTTTCCTCTTGCTGTTTGTTACAGGCACAGTGAGTCAGAGTTTCTTTTCTCATTCCTTGAGTCTGTGGTGGGCCAAGAGGGAAATATGCCTTGTCACCTACGTGGTTCCATTTCTTTGTAACCAGGAGTGCCAGAGCCTGGCAGGACCGTGCACAAAGGCAGCAGGAGTAGCAGTGGGCTGCTGTACCTGTCCACACCTGACAGGTGCCCTTGCAAATGGAAGCATTGCTGTGGGTCTAAATCCTGCAGGTGTGTCAGAATCCTGATCCAGAGTGACGCCCCTTGGAGAACCCACTCCACTCAGTTCTGGTTCTTGTCTTGAATTTCTCTCCAAACGGCCATTTCACCCTCTTATCTTCATGAAACCTCCTGAAAATGTAGGATTGTCCATCTGGAGATGATTAATTTCCAGAACTGAGTCACCAACTGTGGGATTTGGGGCCTTGGGAAGCGGGACCAGCACAGAGCGCCCCCTGCAGGCCCGGCTGTTTAGCACAGCCATCCAATCCAAAGCATGAAATAAAAATAAAAACAAAAATAAAAACGTTCCCTTTTTGCCCATTAGTGAATCTGTTCTTTCCTTGTACGAACCGCGTCCAGGGCCTGAGGCTTTAATTTAGTTTTGTGAGTATTTTGAGCAGTTTGTATCACAAATCCTACTTGTTATTTCCTTAATTGCCATCAGAGGATGCCAGGGAGCCGACCCAAATGGACGGACACACTGTCACCCACAGATAAATCCTGTCCCTGGTACGGAGCTGTGGGACACGCCACTGGAGCAGGATAAGGCTCAACCACAGCATTCCCTCATGCTGCCACTGCAAACGTGTCCCACCTAAAAGAGAGCAGAAGGGAAGCAGGAGACTCGGGAATGATCCCAACAGGCAGCCTAGAGCACAAATGGCTCCTTTCTGGGACTGCAGACATTCTTCCTAGTTAAACTGTGCCTAAAGAAGGTATTTGATCTCAAAGTGCATTATAGCTGGCTAGTGGGGGTTTGGATTGGGATAGTCAACACTGGTTGATAAGAGAGGGGAGTAAAAGGGATCATAAGGCAGAAGAATCTCTGTTACTTGCACAGAGTAGAAGAGTCCTGTAGTGACTCCAAGGAGAGACAGATCTGCTTTGACTTTGCAAACCTTTGTTTCCCATGGAAATAATTTCTCTGACTCATCCCTTTCCTGCTGTGCTGAGAATTCAGCCTGGATTGTAACATGGAACAGTTTGATGTATTTTAAAATAATACCTTGTTATCCAAAGTGGTGATGTTTTACCTGTCCTGACTCTTTGCAAACCAAAGTGTAAGTGTAAAGCTGTGTGACAGGATAAGAAATGTGGGTGATTTAGGAGTGTTCAGGGAACAATGAAGCCTCTGAGACCCACCCAGGGTCTGGGGCAGGGCGGCAGTGGAGTCACTCCCCTGCTATGTGGCTGACCCTGTTCAGCAGCTTCCTTACCCTGCAAACCAAACACTGAAATGCAATTTCTCATTTTGAAATGACTGAGATATTTCACCCGTTTTCTTCCTCTGTTGAGCCCAAATAAGTTAAGTGTGGTACACAAAGTGGGGTAGGTTTAATAACAAAGCTTGAACCTTGCCTGCCCTGTGCCATTCTCCACCCAGAGTTCCACACAGCATGGATCTGGGAATGACCCTTTGGAATACAGGAACACACTCCTCCAAGTGGGACTTCCAGATAAAAGACTTGAGCTCAGATTTTCCAACATGTCAGGAGGAATAATCTCAACAACTGAATGTTGGGTTCGTAGAACTTTCGTACTCCTCACTCATTTCCTGATCTAACCCTTTGCTTTAATTGAACAAGATTAGACAGAGCTCCTAGCCAGAAGCTGGGAAATAGGACTGATTTCTTGTTCAATGACTCTAAGGAAAGTGGTTTTGATTTGACAAAATTTTCATAAATTTTTGGGGTTGATTAATCCTGATTTTTCATTTCAGCTGCTGAATTGGCAAATCAACTACTTGCACACCCCTTGCAACATATTCTATGAAAAAGGGGTTCCCCCATGCCTTTCATGAAACCTCCTGAAAATGTTGGATTATCCATCTGGAGATGATTATGGTTCCCCATAGGTGTCACCCTTGAGTTTAATGTGGATGTGTTTATTCATCTCCAGGATTTTATCCAGTCATTATATGATTTAGAATTCACGTATTTCTTTGGAGCCATATTACATAATTCACACAACCTTAATTTCTTTGTGTACCTGACTTGTTACACCTAAATGTAAATAGAATATTAATATACCAAATAGACTGCTGGACACACAGAGTTTTCTTTGCATTGCAGAAAGATAAATCTTTATTAGAGGGATTGTTGTTCACTAGAGAACCAAATACACTGCATAGATCTGTGTGTGAGCACAGTGATCACAGTGCTGGACAGTATGAAAAGGGAGGAGTAGATAGTTTTAGGAAAAGCCTAGTAATTATTAATTTTGATTTCATGAATAGCATTTGGAGAGCAGTCTGTGCATGGGGTAGGTCACAGCTCTGTGGACTGGGTGCTCCCACGGCACTGACTGGATCAGGGAAGCCCAACACGTCGGTGGTATCTTAACACACTCTTGACTGCCCTGTGGAAAGAAAGAAGAAACCATTGCTCTGATAAGGAAACCAAGAGTTTCTTTGCAGCACTGACATTTCAGACTCACCCACTATTTAAATATACATTTGTTAGCAAAAGCATGGGAAAGGAGCTTAGCCTGTCTCTGGAATTGGAGCCAAACCACTTTGAAATTAAGAGCTTTGATTGTGAATGGTTTAATCCCTGCTGCAATTGCAGATGTGGAAGCCATAGCACAAGGTTGGTATTAACAGGAAAAGGGGTGAAATGCAAAATGCGAAAGCCATAAGTTTGGATGCTCTTTGAAAGATGTTTCTTACCTGTCTTTTCACTAGATTGACCATGACAGTAAGAGCTAGAAGAGTAAGAGTGGGAGGAAGTACCTCCTCCTCCTTGGAGAGCTCCTTGAGATGATCTGTAAAAGGAAAGGAGTTTTAATGAAGGGAGCAATAAATACATACTGACATCATGTGCAGTGCATGTAACAGCTCAGCTTTTCCTGGATCTTGCAAATACATTTTTATATATATTTTTTCATTTCATTCAATTCAGCTGTATTTTCCTAGAAAATTGTGAAAGCACAGACAGCAAGAGACTGTTGCAGTATAATTCTTGTACTCTCACAGTCCAGCTGTGCTTGTTCATCTGCTGACAGAAGGAACTTCATTACAATTTGGTTTGGCACGGTGATTCCCCTCATGGAATTCACTCCGTGCAAACAGGTCAAGAGGAACTGATTAACTCAAAACCTGGCAGTAACAATCTGCTCTGTGTTTCCCTTGATGTTTCATCTGCTTATGTGGTTTTTGATAGACACATTTCAATGCAGATGCCGTAAAAAAAATGTGGCTGAACTTAGATTTCAACTACAGACAAGTAAAATATTCTGCTCTGTCTTCCATGAGTGCCAAGAGAGAAAACCTTGTGATAAAACTTGTGTCCTTATTTGCAAACAGAGAACATACACAAGATCCTGCTGCCCCTCCTGCAGCAGTGCCCGGTACTGCTGGATCTCCTGCTCCAGGCGCATCTTGATGCCCAGGAGCATCTTGTACTCCTGGCTCTGACCCTCCATCTCACAGCGGATGCTGGCCAGCTCCTCCTCCACGGAGTTGATCTGCATCTGGATTTGTTGGAGCATGCGGCCACAGCTCATCCTTCAAGGACTCCAGCTCAGATTCCAGTGAAGACCGAGTGGTAGTGAGACCTTCCAGGATGTTTCTCAGGCCATTGATGTCAGCCTCCACGGTCTGACGGATGACCAGCTCATTCTCATACCTGTACCAAAGGAAAGCAAAGCATTGCACACTCACTTCATTACGATGTGTAGGCTTGATCACACCACTTTAGACAGGGCTTCATCCATCTGCATTCATGAGTCTCATAAAATTTGTGGCATAAGAGAGGCAAGGTTCACAGGGAGGTACTCACTTCATTCTGAAGTCATCGGCAGTCATCTTGCTGTTGTCAATGTCCAGAATCATCCTGTTGTTGTCCACAGTGGCAGAAATAATCTGCAAAAGGGGAAGTTGGAGAGGAGTCTTTCTGTGTTCTAGATTTCCAGGACAAGCAGAAAGAAGACACAAAGCTTTGGTAGAGTGTTACTGCTTGTTTTATGGCGTAGTGCAGGGGCCACAGAAAGTTCCTGAATTGCCGTAGCACAGGGACTGGTGTGTGCAAGGTTTTGGCTTTCCAAAGGTTTTGATGAAAGGGTATATAGATGGGGGAAAGAGCAGAAGAACATTTATTTTGGGAGGTGTCCAAGCCCCATAGGGTTCTGCACTCTGGGTGTAGGAGGCAGTGTGGGCTTTGCCCGATGCTGTAAGTCATCTCATTGTGAAAAAAGTTAATTGTAATGGAAGACCTCAGTCCTTCCACCTGGTGTCTGTAGGAGTGTGAAAGGCCAAAGGGAGCTCACATCCTGCCATCCAGGTGGCTTCCCATGGGGTTTGCCAGCCACAGTGCTCATGCCGAAAGTGATGTGCTAAGGGGAATTTCTTTTGGGGCTTGGGACAGCCCTCCCCCCAGGTACTGGGTTTGCATGCTGATTCACACCAAGCCTGCACTGCAATTTCGGGTGGGTGGCTGTGAGTTAGATTTTGTTGGAGATAGTTTGTTGCTGGCTACTTAGTGAGTGAGACTCATTTTAATAGTTGTTCTTTGTTCTTTGGAATAATTTTCTTTTGTCCTGAAAACAGGTGGTGAAAGCACCACCTAATCACTCTGCTTTGATTTCAGATTTGGAGAAGTATGAACTCAAGCACCCTTCACATTAAGCTGGTTCAAATTTGCCTCGGAACTGCCACTTCTGGAAACAGAGTGTCTTAAGAGTTTAGGTTTTAGGTCAGAATCTAGAATTTAGGTTTAGAATTTCTCTTCCCTAGAAAAGAAAGCTCACTGTGGGCACTGTCTCTCAAAGTACTTTGTCGTAAATCACAGTAGAATGAGCTTAACAGCAATGATGTTATTTCTGTTCTCACCAAACTCTGGTGGTATCACTTATAGGAAATCCTCCTGTCTTATCAGCATGCAGTAATGCCATTTTAAAGTTGTGAGTTTTTAAACATTTTTGTGCAAATTTCCAATCACTCAGAGGTTATCTTAAACTGAAATATGTACATGAAATCTATATGTATCCTGGGAGAGGAAAGAGGATTTGGCTTGGCCAGATGAAGGTTGAGATTGTTATCAGCTGGCTCTTGAGGAAGGAGGTACCAGGGCTGTTTGAAATACAGAACAATCCTGTTGTCCATGTAGGTAAGGACACGGTCTGGATTTGAGTGTGTTTGGGCTGGAAACTAAGGGGAAATTTTTAACTATAGGAGGCAGAAGGGTCTTGAAGAGTCTCCATTGCAGGAGCTGTGGATGAAAGAGAGAGTTTCAAGTTTGATCTCAGTCAATTGATGTTGTGGATTTTATCCTTGTATAACAGAGGTAGCTGTGATGACCCTCGAGATCCCTCTCACCTTCAGTCTTTTGTCCCTTGGTGCTGCACCACTGCACCATTTTGGTAAAGGGGCAAATTGTGATAAGCCCATCTTTGGAAAGGAAATTTTTCCTTTAAATAACTTTTGGAAAATGGGAATTTTAAGCCTGAAAGACAAGGGGCCTCATTATATGAGGGTTGAACTTCGATGGAAATCCATCTCTACTTGGAAGTTAAAATTTACCCACTTTTTTTGTTGTTGTTGGTTTCTCCATTTATGCTGTTACTTACACACACCCTGCAGTTGTGGCTCAAGCAGGATTTTTTTTTTCTTAGCCACAGTGATTATGAGATCCATAAAGTTACTAATGTGTGTTATGGCTGACTGAAGGATCACGGAAAACCATTCACCCTCTTTCTTGACACACCACCACCCCCATATCACAGATCCTTTGATCTGCATAATTATGATTGTTGTTTTATTGGTAGCTCTCTAATTATCCGCACGTCAGAACCAGGTGCTTTGCATATGTTATTGAGACTGAGTCATCTTTATTAAAAAATAAAAATTATTTTCTCATAGGGTGTGATTCCTTAGTCATATTTTCCTCATTAGATTGTTGAAATGCACTTTTATTCTCCCCTATGAGAAGTTTATTGCTGATTGGTGTTAGTGCCAGAGGTGTTGATTTTATTTTTCCTTCTCAGCATTGTTGCATCACAACACCCGGCCCAACAATTTCTGACATTTCCCAACGCTGTAATTTCATACTATCACCAGGTGCCTTTTCTCTGTCTCTCTGTTCCTCTTTTCTTTTTGGAATAGGTGGTCTAACCATCCTTACTGCCATAACTTCATCCCAAATATTTCATCTCTAGACTGTTCTGTAACTTGGGGGTCTTTCCTTGTCTCCATGTGCATTTCTGCCCACTGTCCTGTGGACATGGCTCTTGGCCTGAGTTGGCTGTGTCAGTGAGTTTGGACCTGCTGATTTACTTCACAAGCCAAAGAGCCAAGACTGTTCAGGAGCCATTACCTTTCACCATGACAGAAGCAGGTCAGACATGTTTTGCTGTAAAAGGTGTTGAGGCTCCTCAGCCATTCAAAGGCACTGTAAGAGCTTTGAAATCACATTTTCCCCTGGCAGACCTTTTGCTCATAGTGCACCCCATGGACCTCTGCAAGTCAGAAGTTTGTTTGAAGTAGGGATGCTGTGAATCCTTTCCAGTGCTGTTTACTCACTGGTGAAGTTGGATGCTCCAGATTGGCAGAAGAACCAAAAGCAGCCTGTGGTTTCCACAAAGGCTGTGGTGCCATTACTGGATGCATGTCTTCAGTCACACTAGAGGAAGAGGACAATCCTAGATACAATTACTGGTAATTAATTGCTTTACAGTAAATGAGTCAAATGTGGTCTTGGTAAGAAGAGTGCTACTCCCAAGAGTTTCATCAGGAACTCCATTTGTGCATTCCTCATCCATTATCCTGCAGCATCACTCAACCTGTGCATTTGTTCAGTTCATTCAGAGCTGTAGGATTTCCACAACCCCTCATTCTGGGCTCATCTTCCTCTTATGTCACTCCATGGGGTGGGCTCATAAACTTGCTTATGTATAGACCTACAGAAAATCCTATTAAGTGTGAGCCATTTTAATTCCATAGCTGATCTAAATCATTACTCATAATCCTTCCTACCACTGAAAAAGGACAAATTTAGTGATACTTCCCAAGGGAAATTAAGCTCATCCAGCAGAGGGATCCTTTCCTATTCTCTTCCCCTCTAGCTGCATCCATTCACTCCTGTTATCAATGATGGCAACTAATTGAATTCTAAATTCCTCCCTACCAAAGCCTTTTTTTCCTATCCTGTAGATATTTTCAGAACACTAAACAAGTGTTAAGAACATGGATGAGTGAAGTGAGCACTGGGAGCAGGCAGTGGTGTCAGGATACCTGATCACAGAAATAGCACAAGTTTTCTGGAGCACCTGCCAGCCTTAGGTGGAGGCTGTGGGTCTTGCTGTGCCTGTGGCACACCTGTGGTGTGTGTTGTCCCCAGGACAGGCCTTGGCCCGTCCCTGGGTGGGGGTTAATGACCTGTGGACCAGCAGGAATGTGTGGAGGGCATTGTGCTGTCAGCAGCAGGACTCCACAGTGAGCTGATCCTGAGGACTCTCCCCAGTGCCACACACTGCACCAAGACCTCACACTCCCAAACCGGCTCAGAAATGGGGACAGACACTGCAGCTCTGGAGTTCCCAGGAGCTCTCTGAGTGAGGACTGTATTTTTTATCATTTCAGTGCTTCTCTGTGCTTCTGGAACATCAGAAGGAAGCAAATAACCTTTTAGTTATTTAGTTATAGACATTCTCTGTAGTTTAAGGTTCCATAATCCAGCTTTAAAAGATGTTTCCTTCAGCTGCTTTGGCTACAGTAAACACAGCTGAGACCTGAGTGAGCTCTGGCAGCCTCTAGAGACAAAAGTCATGTTTGCACTTGCTTTACATCACTTTCTATACAGTTAAAACCTGAAACGAGCTTTTTATTCATTGTAGACAGGCTTTTATTCACAGAAATTCCTGATGCTGGACTGATAAGTCAGTTTTTCAATAGAAGTAGAAAGTGTGTTCTTTCTGGACAAACTGCAGGCTGCTGGCACAGTCAAGGCATGTGGTTACTGAGAGAAGACCTAAACAAAATCAAACTCTTCTAAGTTGGTTGTGATGAGAAAATGTTTAATTGCATTACCCTAACAGATAAATCCTTCAGTCTGAAATGAAATGGGAAATACGAGAAACCAGGTTTAATCAGTGGGGAAGGGAGGAACAGACATCTGTAAGTGATACATGGTT
This sequence comes from Pyrgilauda ruficollis, assembly GCF_017590135.1. Lineage (NCBI taxonomy): Eukaryota > Metazoa > Chordata > Aves > Passeriformes > Passeridae > Pyrgilauda > Pyrgilauda ruficollis. The sequence goes on along the minus strand of NW_024514876.1, from coordinate 1,007,193 downwards.
GATTTTGTGTATCTGGTGCACAACAGTCAGAGACTGAAAGGGGCTTCACTGTGATCTTCAGAAAGAAAAATACATCTGAAGGAGCTGTCCTAATTTATTATTCCTGTCTCATCTCTAATTTTGTTGCATATTTTATGTTCTTCAGCAGTAAAATATAGAAAATACCTTCAGTGAAAGGAATGTGTATCTGATTTCTGTTAAGGCAGAGTATTAGCCAGCTGTGTGTACTAACAGAAATTGGATTCTTGGTATTATATCAGTATTTAAATTGAAATTTCTATCATAAAACACTGGAATGTTTTTTTGGTGCATGACACTGAAGGGAACAGATCCATTGTCTTGCTGTCTGTTTCTCCCAACAGAAGTCAGCAATACGTCATTCTCTGTGCAACAGAAGTGTAGAAATACTTGTGAGGAAGCCCCTTCATACTGGAAGAACCTCACCTGAGTCACACCTTCCTTCCCACAGTACTCTGTGATGAGATAAATGGACTCAGATAACTCACAGTAGTACCTTTGCCACAGTTTAGTAAATTAACAGTTAATCTCCTGATAGTTGCCCATCATTTGTGTTTTCCTTCTCCTTTCACTCACATAATTAATTCTCTTTAGTTCAAGTGGCTAGGCAAGGGGCCAGAAAGCAATCCCTTAGTGACCATTAAGAAACAAATGGTAAATGGTTTTTAACATCTCAGGAAGGAGAAAAATTGTGTCAAGAACTGACAACAATATTTCTATTTTCAACCTTATACCTCTTGCTTGTGAAGAGAGAGTTCTGCCAGCCTCACCCGGCAGTTCCCCTCAGCAGAGGCTGGCTGTTGTCTCACCTCACACAGCCATGGTCACAATTCCTGATATTTCCTTCCACTCAGTGGTTCTATCCCAGCACTGTGTCCATTTTCCTAGTGCAGAATGGACTGATGTGAGCTCATGTACCCAGTGCAACTCCACAGCCCGTATTTAGTGGATGATCTGGATAAGCACCCGCACGAGGTTGGTTGAATTTAATTTCTCAGACATGTTGTGATTTGAATTGCAGACATAAAGGTTTATTAGAGCAGAGTTACCAGCAGAGTGTGAGCCCTTTAACAAAGAATGAGTTGCCAAAGACAAGTTGAGTAAGCCAAGCATTGCAGGGTGGAGGAGGGGGTGCTGGGGCAGGTGGCCAGGCTCGTCTTCCAAACCCTTCCGCTGCCTCGGCCGTGCTGCAGAAGCTCTCGGGTGTCTCTCGCTGCCCATGGTCGGTGCGTCGCAGCTGGACGGTGCCAGGGTCCCTCCTGCTGCTCTAGCACACTCTTGACTGCCCTGTGTGAGCACAGAGCAAATCACTGCCTTGAGGGGAAGTCTGAGCATTCCTGCTGAGTGGAATTCTTACACCTGACAGTGTTAGAGCAGAGGAGCAGAGGCTCCATGCCCAGCAGCACCCTGGGTGCTTTCTCAGAACTGTATTTTTTTATTATTCCAAGAAGCAAAGAAGTATTTCCCATCCCATAAAGTTTATAAACTGTATTTTATATTTAGGCAGAGGGAATCGCAGCACTTGCTGTATTTTAACCCCTGATTCTGCTGCAACAGAGTAATGAGGTTTCTCACTCCCAGGCTAATGGACCTCAGAATATTTCCCAGCACAAACTACAAACCTTTTTTCTGACCAAATACATTGCAACCATTGGGGCAGATGTAACCCACTAATAATAACATGCTTACAAAGTGTTGACTTACCTGACATTTCTCCACACTGGGAATGAGAGTAGGAAGCAGAATATGACTGGGAGGATTTTCCACCCCCTTGGAAAGCTCCTTGGGAGGTACTGTAAAAAAAACAAAACAACAGACAATTCATCAAAAGCTACTAACATTAGATATTCAGTTGAAAGATATATTGATGTAGCTTCAGGGACTAAAAGCCTCTTGGTAAATAAGTACATGATTTCTTTTTACTCCCTTGCTATGATATGAAATACCAGAGCAATCAGCTCATCCTTCAAGGACTCCAGCTCAGATTCCAGTGAAGATCTAACCAGAGTCAGGTCATCCATGAGATTTCTCAGGCCATTGATGTCAGCCTCCACGGTCTGACGGATGACCAGCTCATTCTCATACCTGTGTCACACACACAGAGACAGAGAAATGGGGGAATGAGATGCTGCAGTCAATAGCACACATCCTTCTAAGATCAGTATTCCAGTAAAACGGGATGACTCAGTAATACCACCAGGGCAGTCCTCCCTTGCCTTCCTAGATGGTGATGAGAGGGATTTTACAGACAGGCAAGGTTCACAGGGAGCTACTCACTTCATTCTGAAGTCATCGGCAGTCATCTTGCTGTTATCGATGTCAAGAAGCATTCTGTTATTGTCCACAGTGGCAGATATAATCTGCAAAAGGGGAAAGTGGAGAGGAGTCTTTCTGTGTTCTAGATTTTCAAGACAGGCAAAAAGAAGGCTCTAAGCTTTGGTAGGGTGTTACTGGGGGTCTTAGAATTGTTACTTGCAGTAGTGCAGGGGCCATATGGAAGGGTAACGATCCAGATTTACTTTTCAGGGAAGCTTCTGCTATCACAGACCATCCTGCCAAATCCATGCTCTTCCTTTTCTCAAGATAGAGACAGCTCTCATGAGTCCCATAGAGTGTTTGCAGCCCTTTCTATATAAAGTGCTTCTTCACAGTGTCTGTTTAATCTGTTTTTTTGGTACTGTGTGACCTGATTGTAATGGAAGACCTCAGTCGTTCTACCTGGTGTCTGTAGGAGTGTGAAGGGGAAAAGGGAGCTCCAAGCCTACTTTGGCTTTGCACTCCATCCAGCTGATCTGGCTGGGAGCAGAGGGAAGCTCTGCAAACCACACATGGCTGGTTTGGAGCCACCTGCACAACGTGGGATGCACGGTGCGTGAGCCAGCGTGTCTGTGGCTGCTGGAGCTGCTGGTGCCTGGGGCTGTGCCCTGCTGCCCGTGGGCTGCTGTGAGGGTTTGCTCAGCCAGGGGATGGGAGGTGCAGCTCAGCAGGTTGTGATACCACCAGCACAGCCATGCCACCTGTGGTGGTAGAGCCCAGTGCTGGGGACAGAGGGAGGAGGAAGAAGCAAAGAGGAAGGAGGAAGGCCTTAGAGGAGAGAGGAGCATGTGGGAGATGGGAGATGGAGCCACGTGTGCCGGGATGATCGTACCTGACTTTGGAGTTGTTCAATGGTCTGGTAGTAGGAGCTGTAGTCCTTGGAGACGCTGGGAGCTTGTTTCCTGTACCACTCGCGGATGTGGTGCTCAAGCTGAGCGTTCTCTTCCTCCAGCATTCGCACCTTGTCCAGGTAAGAGGCCAGGCGGTCGTTGAGGTTCTGCATGGTGAGCTTCTCATTGCCGCTGAGCAGCAGGTCCCCCCCGGGGCCGCAGCTCCCCGCAAAGCCCCCGCCAAAGCCCCCGGCCAGGCCGCCCATGCTCAGGCCGCCCCCGTAGCCCCCGCAGGCTGCCCCGCCGTAGCTGCCCCCGCCGATGACGGAGGAGGCGTAGCGCCGGCAGGACATGGAGGAGCTGCGGCCGCTGCTGCCGCCGCAGGCGCCTCCACCTCCTCCTCCGCTCCTGTACGAGGTGCTGGATGTTCTCTTGATGCTGCAGCTCATGGTGAAGGGATCAGAGACTCAGCCCCAGATGCAAAGCTCTGCACAGCGAGATAGAGGAAATCAAAGTGCAGCGGGCTGTCCTTGCTGGTGGCTATTTATACCTGCCCAGGTGGGTGTCACCTGCCAGGCAGTCCAGCTTCCCATGGGGTTTGCCAGCCACAGTGCTCATGCCAAAAATGATGTGCTAAGGGGAATTTTGTCTGAGGTAAGTAAAAGGCATTACCATTCAGTGCAAATATGTCTCAGTTGATTCATACCTAGCTGCACTATAATTTTATGTGGGTGGCTCCTTGTTGGATACTTTGTTGAACAATGTCGTATGTCTGAGTTTCTGTTAATCTGGCAATATCGCGCTGGTAACGGCAGCTAATGAAGCTTCTGCTTCATTGTCTGTGTCCATAATTCTTTATGCTTTGAAACTCAGTAGCTCAGCTTCAGTCTTCCACCTGAGATCACAGACATGATTCGTAATACCAGCTGGCTCCAAGGGACTCTTCATTCGTTGATTGATTTCAAATTACATCAGCTTTATACAGATCTACTTTTATGCACTGAAAATAAAATTTTGAAGACTGCATTCCCATCTTTGTTACAGAAGAAGACTTGACTTCGAATTTTTCACTCTGTGTTGAATAAAGTCCTGCTGGCATTCAGCTTTCTCTGAACATCCAGCATGTGGATCACAGTCTTTTTTCTTTTTGAAGAAAACTCTGTGTAACAGCCACGAAATAACTGTGCAAGGGAAAAAATATTGAATACTTTCTATCAAAGAGCTTCTAATTTTATTGTAACGGTTTTAAATGGACTCAGAGGAAATTGAGAGGAGAAGTATTTTACTTTGCATATTTTTATCACTGTATTTAAATAGTAATTTCTCAGAATACATCCTTGAATTATATAATAAAAATGAAAAAAATAAGTTTGATTAAAACGGCCAAAGATTAGATCTGAAAAAACATCATCATTACCTGAGCTCATTACAGTGAAGAGTGTTTTGCAACCACGACAGAATACCTTGCACCACCCAACAGAGAGTCAGAAATACTTGTGTATTTTTTTCCACTGCCCCTGCAATAGGGAACGGCAGTGAGCTGCTTTTCCCATCTTTACTAATCAACGTCCTGTGAAACTGAGAAAAGCCTCAAACAGAAATGAATTTTTGGATTTCTAGCTGTGCATTAAATATCAGCATTGCAGCTCCTACGGAAGAGTCACCGGGCTGTGCAGAGGAAGCACAAGGAGCTGGTGGGACCTGCTGTGAATTGCCACCTCAAAATCAGCTTATCCACAGAGAGGGAGGATGGATTCAACCTAGAGGTGTTTCAGGAAGAGGTTCCATATACAGAAGAAGAAATAAGCCTGCTCCTCTCTCTGGCTGCAGTTGTGCAGGTTTGTTCTCCCTTGGTAGCTCTGTTACCCTGAGGGCCCCTGCCCTGGTGGCAGCAGGGCTGTCCTGGGCTGGCACTGCCTCCATCGGACACAGGGGAGCTTCTGGCAGCTTCTCACCAGATTTCTTCTCAGAAACCCCCCTGTATCCCCTGCTACCCAAACATTGCCACATAAACCCAATACTGTGCCTTGTGGATGTAAAATGATCTTGGAAATCCTTCTGTCCCTCCACCTGGGTCTCTCAGTAGTTGCTGTCTTCATTCTGTTTTAACCCCTTCTGGACTTCACTGTCTGCTGTGTAGCACTTAGTGCCTCCTGGGCAGCAAAGTAATGAGGAGTGAGGGAAATAAATACTCTTCCAAGGTTAGTTTAAAGCATGGACTGTTTGGGCCAGTTTCCTAAAAAGATTGTGATCTGCCCCTACTGCTCAGAAATTGTGTTTTAACTCTAAATTTTGTTATCAGCTACTGGAGTGTATCATCAACCTCTCTACCTGGAGGTGTATCTTGGCATGACATCAGTGGAGGTCCCTGTCCCTGTCCCTGCACCTGCAGGAGTGACAGTGCAATTCCCTCCCTTAGAGGGCTCTGGAATACACACAATTCTTAATACTCAGACCATCTATCATGAAGACCATAGCTCTTTCTGGATGCTGTGTGTAGTTCAAGTTTCTAAACCAAAGAAAGAGAAATTAGCATTACTAGAATCTCACTGTTCCTGTTGTGTGTACTTGGCAGCATTTATGCAGCACAAACTCTGTTTAACAAGCCTGAAAAGGCTCGTTCCTGCCAGCAAAATGCCAGCACACTTTGGCTTGGTGTAAGTCAAGTGTTTCTGTTTCTCTGAATGGTTTCCAAGTGCTGAGATGGCAGTGTGATGTGTATTTCTGGAAATCAGTTTTGTATCTGTTCTCTCAATCCATACTTACATGCATCTGTTGTGTTACTCAGCAGTGCTGCTGCTCTTCTGTGGAACTCACATTTTGTTTCACTCTCAACTCAACTGCAGAGGCCCCTCCCTTTTATGCAGCCCTGCACCTGCAGCTCAGCCTGCAAGGTTCTGTGCAGGTGAGATGTCCCCTCCCCTTGGGCAGCCTCACTGGAATTTTGGCCCCTCACTTGCTGGGGTACAATGGTAGCTATATACAGAAGTGAACATTCCAGGCCCTTTTACATGTACTGAATTCCTCAGAGGTCGAAGGCAATTGCTGTCAATATCAACATTTTATGGAAATGAGCTTTGTAAATTTCCTATAAATTATATTTCCCTTTCACTTCTTATAATTTCAAAACAAGATCCCTTATCTGTGCATTTCCAGGTTAAACCAAGGAGTACCCATCAAGGTTTTGTGAATTGAAACATTGGTTTCATTTTACAACCACAGCTCTGTAATCATTAATGTTCCTTTGTGGACACTCACGTGCTGCCACCACCATTAGAGTCATTCAGCACTGAGGTTCTGCAGTCCCTTTAAGGTTGATATTCCTCTGCTGGGTCTCAGAACTTAGCTCCCAGGAATATCTGACACATTTTTAAAAAAACAAAGGCACAGCCCAAAGAGATTCTGATCTGCCCCTACTGCTCAGAAATTGTGTTTTAACTCTAAATTTTGTTATCCACTACTGGAGTGTATCATCAGCCTCTCTACCTGGAGGTGTGTCTTGGCATGACTTTGTGTTTCCTAAGTGTTTACACCTACAAAAGGAAAGAAAAACCCCATACAGGATTCTGGTTGCATCAGACAGAAATGAATTTTATTAGAGACATTTTCCTGATTCAGAGCAACCTGAGTACCAAACAGGTTGGAGCTGTAAAGCAGCAGTTTAAGTGCCAATGACCAAAGCTGCAGAGCTTTGTGGGCAGAAGCAGCACAGAGCATGCAGGGCAGGGGGAGAGGTGGCATCTGCACCTCCCAGGAACTGTTCAGAGCATCAACTTTCCTTGGGAGTGGGGGGAATGCAGCGGATTTGGGCCAGTTTCTTTTTGAAAGGTCTTGCACTGGAGGATCCTTGATGTAAATTCTTAGTCAAAAGATTTTCTTCCGTATCCTGTTTGGAGAAAAAACAAGCACAAACTTCATCAATCCTGGCACTGAATGTCCAAGATACCAGCATCCCCCAGACATTAGGATTGTGTGGGAGTGGCCATAAGCATTCCAAAAGCAAAAAGGAAAACTCCAGCATGGCTCAAAGGCTGCAGGATTTATGAGATTCTGCAAAGAATGAGACAGATGGAAAAAACCAGCTGAGGTTAAACTACAAGATCAGCTGATATCACCTGCAAAATGGAATAGAAATGCATTCTGTATGCTCTGGAAGTGGAGTTGATCCTTTGCACACAAAGAGGAAAGAATTGTTAGTAATGGTAAATCTAATACTTCCCAGAAATTTTAGTTTATCCTCAGTACTGTTTAGTTTATCCTCAGTACTCAGTAACCTCTGGAAGAATATGTTGGTATAAATTAGTGAATAAGTTAGTCAGGATGTGACTGAGGGAACACTATGCCCATACCAGAATTCTCACCTTGGCTTTCGCCACCACTCCTGCAGGCCTGGGACTGGGAAGATGAAGAGTAGGAGTGGGAACTGCTGATGCCTCCTGAGGTTCTTCCTCCTCCTCCTCCTCCAATGCATCCACCACCGCTTCCTCCTCCCATTCCTCCACTTCCCCCTCCCATTCCTCCACTTCCTCCTCCTATTCCTCCTCCACAGCTTCCTCCTCCCATTCCACTGCCACCACCTCCATAGCCACCACTCATGCCACCACCTCCTCCTCTTCCTCCTCCAGAATAGCCACCACCTCCAATTCTACCACCTCCCATGCCTCCTCCCATGCCTCCTCCCATTCCTCCTGCTGGGATTCTGCAAAGAGAAAGAAAGAAGGGGAAAAAATGTTAATCAATAGTACTTTGCCATTCAAAAGCCACTGAGCTACAGCTGCTGCCCAGGAGCCAGCACCTCTCTGGGCTGTTCCTGGTTAGAACCCAGCACTGCACAGCAAAACAACTGAGGCAGTGCCAAAAATTATCCCCTCTTTCAACTTCAACTTGAATGCAAGAGCTTTTGCTTTTCCCACATTCTGCCTAGGGATTCCTTGCAATATTTAGCACATACGTCAGTGTATGGCTCAAAATCAGAATGAAGAGACTGAAACTTTAGCTGCTGTTTCAGGCACCATTTCCAAGAATAAGCTGGCACACTGCATAAGTGAGGCTGAAGTAGGCTGAACTTTCAGAAACTTTTATAAAGGTTTAGAAAACTTCTGTTGGTTTTTTTTTTTTTTTTTTTTTTTTTTTTTCCTTTTTGCATATGGTCTTTTCCTGCCTTTCCTGTTCCTGGCTTTCCTGGAACTCTCTTACATGGATTTCCTTGTCCAGCCCCAAACTGGTAGTTCAGAATTTCTGCATTAATTTTTCTTCACTTGAATTACATTCTGAACAGAATGAAATTTTCACACCTGGGAGGCCATTGGCCAAGACAGCTGCATCAGCCTCATTTCAGTACAAAACCTGCTTTGCAAATCTCCACTGTTACATTTCCTGCCTGAGCAGCAGCTGGGGTCACACAGTGCTGTGCTCTGTCAGTACGTACACAAGGTCCTGCTGTCCCTCCTCCAGGAGTGCCCGGTACTGCTGGATCTCCTGTTCCAGGCGGGTTTTTATGCCCAGGAGCATCTTGTACTCCTCGTTCTGGCTCTCCATCTCACAGCGGATGCTGGCCAGCTCCTCCTCCAAGGGCCCGATCATGCCCTGGATCTGCTGCAGCTGCATGTTGTAACGGCGTTCCGTGTCTTCCAGGTTGGATTTCTGAGAGTCAATCTGCAAAGGGAAAACAAAATGCAGTGTTTATGAGAATGTGGTGGTTTTGATTTATTTTTGTGGGAAAACCAGGAGATCTTCACAAATCCTCAGAAAAAAGTGTATAATTGAAGGTAAGCAATCCAATATCCCATTCTCCTTGGATGGATTACTTGCTGGCTGTAGCTCTTCTTCTCACATACAGACTGTGTCATGGGTGAAGCAAATGCCTTTCCTTACCATGCTGATCTGCGACTGCAGCTCAATTTCCAGACTCTGATATTCACGCCTCAGCTCAGAGATCTGCTGGTTGCTTGATTGTATCTCCTGGCCACTGGAGTGGACTTGTTGATTAACTTCTTCCATCTGAAAAATTAACATCCAAAATTGAGGCATTTTTTATAATTAGAGAAAATTGTGGGGTTATCATAAAAGCATCAGGAAATCAATTAATAATAATAAAGATTCCATGCAGACTGTTTATTTCCCTCAAACCCTCTGCCAATACCCTGGTAATTCACTGGCTGCTGGAACACAGAGGCTCTACTTGTTTCACCACAAAACTGATATTCCAGGACTGACCTGTTGTAAGAAACTACCTAAAGCAATATAAAGTTATTGTCCCTTAAATAACACATGATAAATTGCCTTTCACCAGATGTAAATAGGTCCAGTACTTTGTGAAGGATTTAATTACCAAAGCCTGCCTGTGCTTTACCTTGGTTTCATACCAGCTTTCCACCTCCTTCCGGTTGTTCTCAATGAGCCTCTCGTACTCGCCGCGCATTTCATTCAATTTTTCCATTAAGTTAATGCCAGGAGTAGCATTGACCTCCACATTGACATCTCCACCAGACTGGCCTTGCAGTCCTCTCATTTCCTGAAAAAAATCACAAAAACCCCATGAGGTTCTCCAAGGGTGAAGGTAAGGAGGAATGGCATCAGTTCAAATAAAGGGAAGGAAAAGGACATGGATCTTCACACAGCTCCTGACTCCAGCAAAAGGGCCTTGCCTGCCCTTGCTATGGAACAATTCTGATATTCCCAAGGCTCCATTGCTCATAGTCAGGCACTGCACAGTGACCCTGGCACTGCCTCCACAAGGCTGCAAGGAATTCTATGCAGTGTACTCTTTGTGGGAATCTTTTCTTCTCAGTGGGAAATTCACTGAAGAGAGTAAATATGTTTTCTTTTTACTCCTCCTAGAAGTGTACTCTTTGTGGGAATCTTTTCTTCTCAGTGGGAAATCTCACTGAAGAGAGTAAAAATGCTTTCTTTTGACTCCTCCTAGATCCTCTATCCAATTTTCCTTCCATGGGTTCAGCAAGCAAACTGTAGTTTATACTGAAAGCCATTCATCCCCCTGGTTTCACGTGTTCCTGGTGTCTCATGACACCAGCTGTGGGCAGCTATGGCCTCTGCACACTCCTCAACATCTAAGTGGGCTTGTGGCAAGTTGGATGATCAAAACCAGCGGCCAAAACCTGGTTGCTGTTGGTGGAAAAAGCAAGGGGAAATTATTTGAGTTCTCTTTAGTTATTGAAGTGTGAAGAAACTTACCTCTTCATGGTTCTTCTTCAGGAAGATCAGTTCCTCTTTCAGGGACTCAAACTGTGTCTCCAAGTCAGATCTGGACAGAGTCAGTTGATCCAAAAGTGGGCGTAATCCATTGATATCACTTGCCACACTCTGGTGGAGAGTATATTCAGTCTCATACCTAAATGACAGACAAGAAAGAGAGTAAAAGTGCTGCCAGACCTCTTTGTTTGGTATCTCAGTTCCCATTTACATCTCTGGTCAATTCTTAGAAGAAAGGACTCTTTCTATCTCCAATAGCTGTGTTTGATTTCAGTACAGTTTCTCTCTGTGAGATTTATAGCATGAGGATTATGCTTATAAATCTACATGCAAGGATGAAGAAACTTAGAGTGGAGTGCCTTAAATGCGTCTCTTCAAGAACTTGTCTGGAGAGAAATAATAATGAGAACCCAAAGCAATCCTTCTCAAAATGCTTTTCCCCACAATTCTGTGATTGTAGCCCAAAGTCTCCAGCTTCGACAAAGATTAATTGGCAATGGAAACTCGTGGGGATAAAGGGAGGCAAAGTGGATGGAACCAGGAAGGGAGTGACTCACTTCAGTCTGAAGTCATCCACAGTCATTCTGGTGTTGTCCATGTCAAGAAGCATCCTGTTGAGGTCCACATTGGCACCAACAATCTGAAGGGGAGAGGGCAGGTGTTATTTAGTCAGTTGTCTTTTCAGTCTGATGACAGAGACAAGAAACACCTGTGCACAAACACCTTGCAGAAGGGGTTTATGGCAATGTCAAGCATTCAAGCCTGACTAGAGCTGCAGGAGCTATTGAGAGAGATGAGTTTATTGCTTCCAGGTAAAAGAAGGTGCCTTTACTGTTAAATATCCAATAAAAATACCTTGTTGGAAAGAGTAACTAAATTAACTCCTCATATTCAATAAAGAAAAACCAGACAAACAAAAAACTCCAACCCAACCAACAAAAAACCGTGGGAAAGCAGAATCTCCATTACTTTTGAGAACAGCCATGTTCACACAAGAGATACATGACTGTTAAATGTCTGAGGGCTGGAATGAGACTAACTGCACATGCTGGCTCATCCTGTATATTCACAAAAACATCCAATTAATATGGCAATAATAGCACAACACCAGCAAGGATGAAGCCTGCAGTTCAAGACTGAAGAACGAGTGAGCAGCAGCAGCCCAGCATTGAAGGGAGCATGGCACGGGCCATGTGATGGGGCACTGGTGCTGATCTGCCTCTGCACCCAGCAATGCTTCCTGCACCAAATACACGTGTGGACAGCAGCTGGTCCCCACACCACTCTGCTTCCTGGCCAAAGCCCAGGAAGGGGAATATCACCCCAAACAGGGTCCTTGTGCTGCATGAGGAAAGCGCCATTCCAATAGGAACCTGTTCCCATTTAGTCAAAGTACATCATACCTGGTTTTGCAGCTCTTCAATTGTCCTGTAATATTGGCTGTAATCCTTGTTCTGAGAGGGAGCTTGACTTTTGTACCACTCCCTGATCAGCTGCTCAAGTTGGGAATTTTCCTCCTCCAAGCGTCGCACTTTATCCATGTACGACGCCAGGCGATCGTTGAGGTTCTGCATGGTCAGCTTCTCGTTTGTGGAGAGCAAGCCAGAATCCTCCCCAAAGCCCATGCCACCAAAACTGCCTCCTCCATAGCTGCCACCACCACCAAAGCCACCACTACCCCCAAAGCCACTAAATCCACCTCCTCCATAACCACCTCCCATGCCCCCAAATCCACCCCCTCCTGATCCAAGTCCTCCTCCCATACTTCCACAGCTCATTCCTCCTCCATAACTGCCACCACTCATTCTGCCCCCATAGCTGCTGCGGCTGATCCTGCCACAGCTGCCACTGCTAAAGCCTCCCCCATAGCTGGTCCTGGAGCCTCCTCCACCAAAGCTTCTCCCAGAAAAGCCCCCGCTGCCTCCAGAAGAGGTGTATTTTCTTGAGGACACTGAGGAGTATCCACCAGACCTACCCCCTCCACCACCTCCACCACTGCATCTTCCACCACCACCACCTCCTCCTCCTCCTCCACTACTAATTCTAATGGTACTGGTCGAAGATTTGGTGCCACAGCTCATGGTAACAGCAGGCAAGAGACAAACCGCAACCCCAAATTTAGCTGCACAGCCTGATAAGCTTCAGGACTGCAAATGTTCATCCCCAGCCCTCTCTATTTATACATTTGACACTGGGTGTCACCATCAGGGTGTTTCCTTCTCCCAGGGCATTTACCAAACTTCTTGTTTGTGCCAAGAATAATTTGCTGAACAGTATTTTTGTGCAGCTATCTCGGGCAATCCAGCCCACATCTGGGCTTCTGAGGCTTGGATGAATTTGAACATCTCACTTCTTTTGGGTGACATATTCTTTTCATTGAGTGGTTTCTGGAATAGGTACTTCCTCTGCTAAGGTTTTGTAGCTGCTATTGCTAAAGATTGTTTTGTTCATTGTTTGTTCTCTTTTGTTCTTTCCAACTTTGTGCATTTCAGATTTTCTACACAGCTTATGTTCCGTTTCTCACCATCCGTGCTAGGGCAAGGGTTTTATTAATAGGATTGTGTGACTTGTCTGTGAAGACTGAACTCCTGTATTCCTGCCAGCACTTAGAGAACATCTTATTTAATATGAGCAGGCTATTTCAAACAATGCAGAGGGATTCTTGTTTAAAAATTAAAATCCCTCCTTTGTGAAGAAAGCGCTAAGGCAGCTCACAACCAGCTAAGTCCTAGAATTCAAAAAGAAAAATAATACTGAACTCTTTTCATCAAAGCACTGTTGATCTAAAATAGAATGAAGATCAAGGATGTGTTAATTGTATTATAAAGTCAATTGTATCCCAATTAGAAGTTGTTTTATTTCAGACAATGATTTAAAAACTAGTGTGTGGGAAGATTTTTTATCATTAATATAAAGCAGCTCACTCTCTCTATTGTTAATGTGTCAAATATTGTAGGTGATAAAGTAATTATATCTACTGTTCTTAAAGCAAAGATCCTTGAGATTAAAATAGCATCCCAAGAGAAAAGCTGAAAGACTTTTTATACAAATCAGTAAAAATCAGACTGTTGAGACCACAAAAGAAATTACCCCACACTTCCGTGTTGCCCTGATCCCCAGAAGCTGACCCTGGGTGGAAGGGTTTCCATCCTCACTAGGTAGGTTGGATGCCAAAGCCAAGTGTCTGAAGGCAGATGTGCAAATTACAGCACAACCCCAGCATTTGTGTCTTGCTATAGATGGACCCACAGTGTCCCCATTTTGCCCAGAAGAACGTGCACAGTTTCCCAGTGACAGTTCTGTTTTTTCTGAAATGTCTTCATCTCCTGCCCTCCTCTCTGTGGGGTTATGGAGCCTTTAATGACTGTAGGGAGTTATGAAATGTAGCAATCTCCCCTAAACCTCAGGTGCAGGAGCAGAGGGCTCCTCCAAGGAACTGCCATTTGTGCTCTGCTCTCCTTCTCCCAGCCAGGACCTCTTGCAGATGACAATGCAGCACATTGATTTCCAAAGGCTGCCTTGGTGGGATGTTGATTGTAAATTCAGGATTATTTAACATTTCCTGACCACATCCTTTGTGCTGCCATGTGTGCACCAGCATTGCTCTATTGCTGCTTATGCAATTGCTTTCAAAACCTCCTGATTTTATCTTGCAATTTGATCTCTCAATGGCTGAAAGATGATGAAAGATTCCGAGCACTTTGGTGATGGAATAATTTCTCCTGATTCTCAGCTGTAGGCTGGTAGTGACACCTCAGCAGCATAAACAGTTTCTGGGCTTTAGCACAGTCTGTTATTGGTGCAGAAAGAGGGAGTTTGCTACAGGCAAAATGGTTTTTCTTTTTTTGTGCTGTTTTGCCTCTGGGTCTGGGTAATGCTGCTTTGCTCAGTGGGACCCTTTGTCACAAACTCTGCTGTGGTGAGTAAAATTGATTATCATTTTCAAATTCCCATCAGTGATTCCAGGGATATTCCTTAGACATGCTTTTCACAGCCAAGATAGAAGAGCTGTGTGTTTGTTAGTGATAGTAAATACAAAATTCCCTGGAATTATTAAAGAAAGAGTAAAAAAATTGCCAAAATAATATTTTAATCCTTCTGACAATCCACATTATTTCCTATTTTATTTACTGGTGTCTTTTTCCATATGTAACTATTCACAGCAGGGATTTGTACATATGGAAGAGTTCTTCTGATAAGGGCAAGTTTTATTTCAGGCTTGGAAAATACTTTAAAAAATAACAACAATGAAAGGAAATAAAGGTTCAAACCACTAAGGGTGGACAACTTTTACTCACCTTGACATTTCATTTTAGCTTTGTGTAGTTACCACTCTTTGTATATAAAGGAGGATCACAAATCACAGAATTTGCCTGTAGATCTAAGGTAACTTTTAAGTCACATGCTCATAGGGTGCTCTTGTTTTGTCTTTAGCATTGCTGCTATTTCATTTGTGGTAGTAGTTCCACCTTGATGTGGAACACCTTGGTTTACAGGAACCCTGCTGGCCATGAGGCTGGGCCATATCCCTGTGTATTCCTGGAGCTGAGGACTGCCCTTGGGATGTTTGGTTTCTGTCACAGTCACTGTGTGTCTCTCTGGAGCAGGACACTGAAGTGCCTGAAAAATGCAGGTGAACTATGAATCCTTCATCCTCCTGTAGAGTTGCACACACTGAATTCCCTCCTGGCTGATTTTTAAACATTTTTTGATTATTAAATATTTGACTGTGCAAATACTTGTAAAGCAGAGATCTGTTCTGTGGACAGAACGAATCTTTCATTTCTGAGCTCATCAGAAGTGCCTTTAAAGATTTTGTTCTCTGATGCTTTTCACTAATATATTATATAGATGGTGTAAATTTACAGAATTACCTAAAAAGGAACCATCAGGTTTAGGACCATCTCTCATCTGTTTCCCATATGTGATGCACAGTTGAACCATTAATGTTTCTGTGTCGATGCAGCATCCATACCTTATATAACATTGCTGTTTCCCAATGGGAGCAGAGGAAGGACCTTTGTTACTCCAGTCACCAGCAGTGCCTGGCCTGCAGAGTGCTGGAATGTTCCAGTGTGCTGCCTCTGCTCGGGCTCAGCCCAGCCATGTTCCTTCACTCTCACTCTGTTATTGCTCTCCTTTTAATCAGGCCGCTGTGATCCTTATCAAAGTGACTTCCAGCCATCAGAGTGGTGGCAAACCCTGGCAGCAGCCCACGCTGCAGAGCTGGGAGACTTCTCCTACAGGCTGGAGCTGCTGCATTCCAAACAGACCTGGAGAAAATGTGTTCTCCCTTTTGTGCTTGTGTGCTGAAAAATTGAAACATTTCCCCTTAATTCTATGTCATTCTGCTGCCTCAGGCAACTACCAGATTTTCTTTTCATCTATTTAATGACCTCTTCCCATCATTCTTACCAGAAATTTTTATAAGAAGAGAGGGTCTGTTTTCACCTCAAAGACTCCTCATTCCTGCTTCAGCTCAGAACGTTCTAGTGAAATCGCTGTCGTTTCTGAAGAAATTCAAATTAGACCCAGCAAAGCAAACAAGAACTCCTAAGGCAGCAGTGGGCTTGCCTGTGAAGTTTAAAACCTCCAGCACTCTCCCAGCATGACCTTTTGTGCAGGATAACCTGGACCTTCCATGCAAGGAGGCTGATGGGAAGACCAGCTGTTCCTCAGATCCCAAAAATGCTCATGTGGGTTTTGCCATGTAGCTGTGAGAGCTGTGGGTCAGGGTGTGTGTGCCCCAGAGCTGGGGACACTTTGCAGGCTGTTAATTCCCTCCTGTCAATGTTTCTAGCATTTTCTGAGCCACAGTCAGAGTGGTCCCACTGCCATTTCCCCAGTCTCCTACAGGGTGAAGGCAATTAGATTGGAATAATTCCTTTTGTTGGTACCAAAACAGAACAGCTGGAGGGCATGGTCAGAGCACCTGCCAAGGTTCCTGCCTCTCTCTGAGGTTCAGATACCTGAGTCCATTTGGGCTGTGCAGCCTCATGGCCCCTCAGAGCTGTGGCACCCACACCTGGCTGGCTCTGGTCAGTGCCGTGCCCTGTGAGATGGCACATGGAGAGTGGCACTGCTGTGGCACCTTCTGCTACTGCAGCTCGTGTGAGTGGGGAAGGAGGACATCCATGGCATCTGCTGTCCTTGCAGCCTAGCAGGGGAGGAAGGTCCTGCTGGGCTGAGCTCTGCAGAGGATTTCCACACTCGGGGACAGCCCAGGTGGGCTCTGCCTTCCCCCACAGCACAGTGATGTGATGTGCCTGCTGCACTCGTGCTGCAGCCCATGAAGGTGGCCTGGGAAGCATTTGCCAATTAACAGGGCTGACAATGAATGCTCAACAAAAGAGACATCAGCACAATATACACACAGGCAGTTTGGAAATGACATCTGTGCTTCCAAATGGACACATGGATTGCTTGGGAGCTCTGAAGGCAAACACACAGGAGTGTGTGCACGTTGCTTTTTGCCTAAGGTTGCTCTGAAGGTCTTGTTCCAACACGTACCACAATTACCTTCTCAGAGCACTAATAGGAACACCAGATAAGTATCCGAATTGCAACACTTTGTGCTCATAAAATTAAAGCTTATTATGCTGATTAGTGACTAATGAGATGCATGCAATTAAAAAGTGCAAAGTTCTCCTCACCCCTCAGTATTGCTGCTGCCCTACTTTGAGCCTGCCCTAAGCTTTGACACCTGACACTACAATGTTTGTATTTTTTACTCCTGCTTTGCAGTGGTTTGAGTTTTCCAGCTCTGTTCCTCCATGTAAACCTGCTTTCTCAGTAAGCAAGTGCCAGTGATAACCCAGGTGCAGATTTTGTAATCCAAAATGTCAAAAGGAAAGAATCCTTAAAACTGGCTTTTTCTTCTGGGGTCTGGTAAGAAACCATCTCATTTTAGTCTGCTTTTTGTCTGTAATGAGTGCTAATGCCATGATTCAGTAGGGGGTTTTGTGAGTTTATCAGTGGTTTGCATTTATTTTGTCACATACCATAGCATGCAATAAACCATATTATGAAGCTGCTTTACCTTGTAGAAGATGCAAACTCATTAAATGTATAAACATTATAAAAACATCTTGTTAAGAAAGCCACAGATTTTAGATAAGGAAAAGCCAGTACAATCAATGCTGAGTAGCAAAAGTAGTAGTGTATTATTTAACCTTATGGCTCAGAAATTGTTACTTACATCAAAATAAGCATTTAAATCAGCAGCAGAAGTGCACTGAGTATTGCAACACGCTGCACCCTGGTACATGTCTGTGCTCAGCACTGGGTTCTCAGCCCCTGAACTGCCTCACTGCCCTTCCCACGCTCCAAATTCCAGTTTCTGCTTTGCTCCCCCAGGGGTCAGTTCAGGAGAATTTCTTCTGCAGGGTTAAATTCAGAGATGCCTGATAACCAGCACTAAAATACTAAAAGTAAGTCATATTTTTGGAAAGAAGGACAGGAGCAAGAGGTGTCAGTGGTACCACAGTGGCAGAGAGCAGTGAACTCCAGCATGGACAGGCTGCTCCTCTGAGTAAATCATATCCCACCATCCCAACAGCCCCCTGGGTGTCACTGTGAGGCCAGGGGCCAGGTGATGGCCTGTAAATCACCATGGGACAGCCAGGAAGCAGGCACTGAGCAGGAACATTTTTGAGGTTAACTTGGCAGGCTCCTAGGGGAGGTATGACAAGCAGGGCTCCTGGATTGGGAGTATTCCTTAATTTGGGCTGCAGGTTGAGTACCCTGGACAGACAGGTCTGAGAAATAGCTGTCACCACGTGCCAGGGGTGGAAAATGAGCAGAACAATTAGAGAAAGAAGGCTTGGGGGACAGGTAGCAAAACAGAGACAAGTGTGATGTGATGCTGCAAGGGGTTAAAAATGAAGAAGGTGATTTTGCAAGAGGTGGGAGTTGGGGGTATCCTGACAAACAATCCCCACCATTGCTGTGTGTCAGGTCAGGTGCATCAGCACGTGTTTGTGTGTGAGTCCTTCATGCAGGTGAGCTGGTTCCTCCAGTCTCTAAAGGGACACTGGTCAGGAAAAAAAAATCAGATTTTTTTTTTGTTTTCCCCAATCCTAATTAATGGCTGAGAGCCCAGCATAAGGCAACACTGTGAATCACTGGCACAGATCTGCCTGGAACTCAGGAGTTTGGGATTCCTGTTCCCACGGTCTCCCACTCAGTCTGGGTTTCCCAACATTCTCCCATGGGTGATGCCTTCTTCAGAGGGAAAAAACAAACCTCATGGTTGTAAAACTGAAAAACTCATAGAGTGATTGTTCTGTTTGGGCTTAAGCAGGTGAGGGGAGAGGCGTGCAGGAGAAAGGATGAATCTGTGAGCAGGTGGTGTGTGAGAAACCCTCTGGTTTATTTTCAAGTGAGATTCCCAACAGAGATCATATTTTCAAGAGGTTTTATAGGGAATAGTCAGTTCCTTAAACCCATCCTCTTGTCCCTGATGGAAGTCAATAGCAGAAGGGTTTTGACTGAGTTTCCTTTCAACAGAGCATTGTTCCTGGCAGTGCAGACTGCAAAGTTTTGCCCAGTGAGTCTTAAGTAGTGAATATGTCACAGATAACTTTGGGTCTTATGGGTTATCTGACACATCATTGTGTATTCCACAGGTAGATCTTGATATCTGTTACTGATTCAAACAAAAATCTCTGCTAAAGGAACTTGGACCAGACACAGCTTTCTGGTTGCATCAGAGAGAAGCAAAGATTTATTAGCATTTATTCCACAGGAACACCAATCACGGTAGAGATTAACTCAGGTAACAGTGATTTGGAGCAGAAGCACAGATGGAGGAAGCAGACAGGACATGCAGAGAGCTCTGAAGAGCCCCTGGAGTGAGCAGTGTTGAGTAAGTTGGACAAGTGTTCACTGCTGCTCGTGGCAGGGGACGTTCAGCCTTGCTCAGTAGAGTCTTGCTTGGTCCAAAGGCCTCACTGGGAGGTTCTGCAGTGGAAGATGCTGGTCTTGCTGATCACTCCTCAACCTTTCTAAAACTCCCTGTTGAAAGATGGAGGAAAGAAAGAATTTTTTTTAAGAATTCAGCATTTTTAACCTTATGTTACTTCCTAAGTATCATCTGTGCAGTTCTCAGTGCATCGGGGTTGTTCCCAGCCTTCTGGAAAGGTCCAGACAGTGTCACACCTGAGTTTGTACAGTGTGTGCAGATTTAGCAATTAACTACCTGGATCTGCTTCTGTTCTCAGCCATGGCAGTGCAAATTACTTTAATTTAGTGTGGCTGCAGCACTACAAACCAAATACAGGTGAACTTAGAATCTGCATTTGTGTGTGTACAGATATTTACAGTAGATTTTTATAAGTTAAAGAGAGATGGCACATAATATGCTTTAATCTTGCCTACCAAGCATTAATATATGTTGGAGTGTTGCAGGGCAGAGGGGATGTTTGATCCGAGGAATAAATTTTCGTGTAGGAGTTTGCAAAGCCTATGTAGGAATTATTTAAAAACTAGAGCTCATCTACACCAAATTTTACCAAATAATCTTCCTCATGACACAAAATGCTCCTGAATTCACTGTCTTGTTTTCAGCATGGGGAGCATCTGTGCAGGGTTCCTACTGTTTGCACTGATGGCTTCAGGCCCTTTGGGTGAGAGCCAGCTCCCATGTCATGACTGACTGTCAGTCTGCAATGGAAACTCTGGGGCAGAGCCTGACTGCACCTGGTCATTATAAGGAGTAAATGGAAACCTCAAAGCAGGACCATTTTCCATCTTTTCATAAAAAATCAGAAGTGGAATTGAATCTTTCTAAAAATTTCATCTTCCTGCTCATTTTCATCACTTTCAGGCTTTTGTCTGAGGTGCTGCCTGGACCTGGGCCCTTACCCCGTCTCATGTGTTTTATGGCTTCAGACACTTCCTCCATGGTTGCTCCTCTCTCCAATGTTTTATTTCCTTCCAGGCAGAGCTTCATGTTTTCAGCACTTCCTGGAACCAGAGCCAGGAAGTCAGATATGGATCAGACCCTTTGGTCATCTCCATCTTTTGCTGCTTCAGTATTTTGCAGCCAATGCCCCTTATATTTTAAATGTTTTGAGTGTTCCTATTATTCTACCCTGCTTTAAACAACCCCTGCTTAATGCCAGTCACATTTCTAACATCTGACTTTCCTAGTTCCCTGCATACTTTGGATTTGGCACCATTTTCCCTTTTCCCCCTCCATCTCCTCTTTTCACCCATCCTCTGACACAACTCTTCATGCCATCCTTCGTGCTGCTCGTGTTGATTTGTCACTATCTAAGAACAAATGTCAGAGTGGCCTTAAAACAAGACTGGGAAAAAATTAGTAAAAATATTTCCAGGAAGGAAGTAGTTATATCCTTTCCTGCTATTCAGAGAGAATTGTGGATTGCAGGATGTATTTTTTAATTCCATTTTTACCTGGGCTTTCACAAGAGTCGCCAGGCTGGGACTGGGAAGATGAAGAGCGGGAGAGGCAGGATTTACCCCCTCCTCCTCCTCCTCCACTGCCACCTCCTCCACCTGAAGTTTTACCACAGCTTCCACCTCCTGTACTTCCTCCACTCCCTCCTCCTCCACTTTCAGAAGAGGAAGTTCTTCCATAGGATCCTCCGGTTTTTCCTCCGCTGCTTCCTCCACCTGAGGACCAACAGCTTCCTCCTCCACTACTTCCTCCATGACCTCCTCCTCCTCCTGAAGATCCACCACCAGCTGCTCCCTGTGAAGTGCTGTAAGGAGGAATGGGTGTGTTATTTCCTTTTTACCTTTCATTTTCCCAAATAATGGCACTTCCTGATGTGCCATCGCTTCCTGATGGCACTTAGGGGAAGAAATGGCAAATTACAATTCTAAACACTTTTATAAAAGTACAGCTTTGCATGCTGCCAGCCAAGATTTAGATTCCATGTTAATTCTTGTACTTGTAGTAAATATGTTGATAATTAATCCCTTGCACCAGTTCCTAATGGAAATATTCCTCTTTCCCTGATGGCATTGATAGAAAGTTAATTAACTGTTGTCTGTACCTAATGCCATGCTGCCCCTCCTGCAGCAGTGCCCGGTACTGCTGGATCTCCTGCTCCAGGCGGGTTTTTATGCCCAGGAGCATCTTGTACTCCTCGTTCTGGCTCTCCATCTCACAGCGGATGCTGGCCAGCTCCTCCTCCAAGGGCCCGATCATGCCCTGGATCTGCTGCAGCTGCATGTTGTAACGGCGTTCCGTGTCTTCCAGGTTGGATTTCTGAGAGTCAATCTGCAAAGGGAAAACAAAATGGGAATTTTTTGTTTCTGGGAATGGGGCAGGATTAGATCATTCCCATGCCCAACATGAGAAAAGTCCCACATGGTGTCAGATGTGCCAAGGATCCTCACTAGCTGTCAGACATCCTGGCATTCCAGCAGCTTCTGAATTCTTTGTTTACCAGGGGATTATTACTGTGCTGGGAAGGGCCCAGCAAAGGAGGAATGATGAGGAGGACTCCATCTTATCAGAAGGCTAATTAATTACTTTATTATACTATATTACATACGTCTAAACTGAATCTGCCAAGCACTCACTCTGCACACAACTGCACAGAACTGCACTCATCTCCTGACTCTCCCTTGACTCTCTCGTGACTGTCCAGACACACTCACACTCTTGGCCCTGATATGCCAAGGGAGCAAAACACCATCACTCTGGGTAAGCAATCTCCATATTGCATTCTCCTTTGGCACAACACAGGCACAGCAATGAGATACACATGGTGTTTTCTTTCTCTGATGTTCAGAGAATGTGAAACCCAGAAATATTCTTGGGAAGAATTGTGCCTTGCTTTTCTCCGTGAAGAGAAATGTGGCGACAGGGGATGAGGAGCAATTGTTACCTACCAGACTGATCTGCGACTGCAGCTCAATTTCCAGGCTCTGAAATTCACGTCTCAGCACAGAGATCTTTTGGTTGCTTGATTCTATTTCCTGGCCACTTGAATGGACTTGTTTACTCACTTCTTCCATCTGAAAAAATTAATGTAGGGAATTGCAGTTTCTGAGTTTTACTTAGAGTGCCAACATGGCAGTTTATCATGGGACCATCTGGAACACAACAATTTGCAGAAGGGCCACTGGTAGAATGGGGCTGTTAAACTTGCTTGTGTGGCTCTGCCAGAGCAATTCAAGCCCACTTGTGATTTATTTCATTTTGACCAAAGGGACTCTACTGTTATTTTGTAAAATCAATGGATGTTGTGTCATTCCTTTATAGGAAATTCTTAACAAGAGCTATCACCATTTACCTTGCTTTCGTACCACTTCTCAACCTCTGCACGGTTTTTCTGAATAATAGCTTCGTATTCTTGCCTCATCTCATTCAGTTTTTTCAGCAGATCCTCTCCTGGAGCAGTGTTTATCTGCACATTCACGTCCCCATTGGACTGGGATTGCAGCAGTTTCATTTCCTGCAGAGAAAACCCAGGCCCAAGGACAATGAACACAAATTGAGCTTTTCAACAACATATATATGTATATATATATATATGTGTGTGTGTGTGTGTGTGTGTGTGTGTGTATGTATATGTATGTATATACATGTGTATATATATGTATATATATATATGTATATATATGTATGTATATATATGTATGTGTATATATTTATGTATATGTATATATATGTGTGTGTATATATATATATAATATATATATTTGGAGGGTTTGTGTTGCAGTTATTCAGCCTTGACTTTCCAGTCATTGCTTGTTGAGAGGGCTGAGCTCAGGGGCAGCCTGGAGCAGCCTGGCCGTGCCCCTTGGTCACTGTTGGATGTCAGCTTCCCCCATCTCCAGTGTGCATTTCAAGGAGCTGGCTCTTACCTCCTCGTGGTTCTTCTTGAGGTCGATGATCTCCTCCTTCAGAGACTCAAACTGCATTTCCAGGTCGGACTTGGTGAGGGTCAGGTTATCCAGCAGGGGCCGCAGGCTGTTCAGGTCGCCCTCCACGTTCTGCCGGAGCCCGCTCTCCATCTCGTACCTGGCCAGGGACAGTGCACAGAGGTCAGCCCTGCTCCTGGCACCTCGGCTCTCCTCCTAACTGACATTATTTATGGAAAATTCACCTATTCCAGAATCACTGTCTGCTTTTGTGTCTGTACTTTGGAGTTTGCGGCATCTCTCAGCCGTCAGAATTAGGAAATCATCAATATTTAACATTTAATGTTAAGTTTAAGCCAATACTTAGTATTTAATTAATAATATTACTTAATAACATAAAGTTATTGCTCTTTATACTAAATAAATACAAAGTTTAATACTAATATCAAACTTTAATATTAAAATGTGTTTCGTGGTCTCCTTCCTTGTCTCTTCTTACTACAATTGTGTGCACATTCCATCTCTCTGGTTAACCTGACTTTCAGTGACAGAAAATACCAATTTTTATTTTCTTATAAATAAAACTTTTTGTGAGCTCTGGCTCTGCAACCATAGGCAGCATTCCCATCAAAGACCACTCTAGGAATACTGAAAAATTTGAAGTTTCACAAATTATTTCAGTTGTGCTGCCATGGAAGCAGGAGGAAGCCAAGTCCCTGTGATATTTGTTTATGGAATGAATCTATGAAACTAAGTTCAGGAAAACAGGAGGAAGGAAGTCAGTGCCTGTAAAAGAGCAACATATATTTACTTTATTCTAAAGTCTTCTGCAGTCATCTTTGTGTTATCCAGGTCCAAAAGTACCTTATGGGTTTCCACAGCTGCAGCCACAATCTAGAAGAGACACAACACGTTAGGAAAACATTTCCTGTGAATCTCTCAGTCTGTCAGTGCTTCAACTTCTCCAGCAAAGAATATCCTACCTGCTTCTGAAGTTCTTCAATTTGTCCATAATAGTGGCTGTAGTCCTTTGGGCCAATAGGACCTTGCTTCTGGTACCACTCCCTGATTAACTGTTCAAGATGAGCATTTTCCTTTTCCAAATTCCTGACTGTCTCCATGTAGGAAGCCAGGCGTTCATTAAGGCTCTGCATGGTCAGCTTCTCATCGTAGGAGAGAATTCCCACATTCCCTCCATGGAAGCCACCACTGCCAAAGCTGCCACCACTGAAACCAGCCCCACCTCCACCAAAGCCCCCAGAGCTTCTCCCAGAGCTGAAGCCCGTTCCCATGCTGCTGTGGCCCATTCCCCCTCCATAACAGGCACCACCCAGGCTCCCTCCACAGCTGCTGCTGCTCATTCCTCCTCCGTAGCTACTGCGCCTGCCATAACCACTTCCTCCGCCACAGCTGCTCTGGGAGCTTCCTCCACCACAACTGCTGCCAGAAAACCTGCCACCACCACTTGTCCTGGAGGTGACTGTCCTCGAGGAGGCCGAGGAATGAGAGCTGCCCCCTCCACCGCTGCTCCCCCGCAGGCAGCTCTTCAGGGGCTGCTTGGAGCCACAGCTCATCGTGGCAGCAGCAAATAAGTCAGGTGAAAAGTCAAAGCTGGTCCTACAGTTGTTCTGGAATCATAGCTCCAAGTTCCAGCCAGCCTCCTCTGCATTTATACCTGAGACAGTGGGTGTCACCGTGGAAGGGAGTACCCGCTTTCCATGTGTGGTTACAAGCCCTAATTTGCCAAAAGGAGATGCTTGGCAGTGGCAGGAAGCTTAACCCTTCCTCTAAGTGTTTGTGACCTTTTGTTTATTAACACAAAACATGTAATTTCTGTTGGGTGGCTCTGAATTAGGGAGATCTCTGTTGAGATCTAGTGCACTGGCTCACAGTCACCCGAAACAAACTCATCCCACTCACCTCGTCCTGGTCACAGCCCTCTCAGCACAGCACCACACTGCCACAGCACAGGACAGCAGTGGATGTTCCCATCTCTCTTCCAATGCTCAGATATTTGTCAAGGAATTCTGGTTGTTTTTTCTATAGCTAACTGAGATTTTCATAGGTTTATCATTATCCTATGCTGCATACTCCTTATTTGCAATCCTTTATTACCTTTGGAAAGCCCAGTGCAGGATGCGTGTTGTGGATACACAGAACCACTCTGATTTATTTGTAATATCTCATAAAAACTCAGTGAATAATGGCGAATATCACATGTCAGCAATTATTTCAATCACACCTCTATAATTGTGTTTTATAAATAACGAATTAATTGTGGAAAATGGTATCACAACAACTGCAGAGCTGCTCTGTGTCAGGCTGAGGGAAGGAAGTGTGGCAAGTTGTTGCAGGGAAAAACCCTTGCTTGGGCCAAGTGGAAGTACAGGGTGGTTGAGAGACCTGGGAAAGCTTTGAGGCTTGGGGCTGGTCCCTCCTGACAGCTGGGAGTGTCATTGGTCATGCTCCTGAAGGGGATTCAGAATTTTATCAGGATGTTTTCCCTATGCAGCACAAATACAATACTTGGATGAGAAAGGTAAAATTCCTGGTTTGGGGATTAAGTCAATAAACTACATCAAAACAGCATTTTTCCTTCAGATTTGGTTTCCATTCACAGACACAGCATGACCAAAAGTAGGAAATATTTGTTGTGTTCCATTTTCTTCTTTTAAGACTGTATCTTTGCCCAGTGCAGTGGATAGTTCAGCTGTACATCTGCCCTGTGAGCTCTCAGAGCACCCTGAGCCTCAGACTGTGACATTTCTCCCCTGGGTACCTCTCCTCCTGCCCAAGAACCTGATCCTTAGCAAATCCCAGTTTGTTATCTGTCTCACCTTGTAGGTGGAACTGGTGTGACACCCAATTTCCGGTATTGATTTGGGATATTACTGTTTTCTCACTCAGCCTTTGTGGTGGTGGTTGTTGCTAATTAGGTTTTGTTTGTTACAGCTTTGTTTGTGGAAACAGCTTTTGGTAGAGGCCCCTCCCAGCACACCCTGGCCCACGCAGAGGACATGCCTCACCTTCCACCTGCTGCTCCACTTCATCTCTGGAACATCTGAGGGAGCAAGGCTTCCCCTGCATTGCAGAAATTTCAATGGTTCACCTCAACACTCACTGGAGTCTGGGGGATAATTTTCTCCAGTGAGAAATCCTTTTCTCCCAAAGGGAATGAAATTATTTTGTATACTTGCAGCTACTTTGGCTCAAGAAGCACCTGGGTCATGTTCCATTTAACTGTTGCTTTGACACCCCTGGTACAGAGACATGGGAACAAATCAGTGTTGCTCTGTATAATTCTGAAGAAAGGGTTTGTTTTGTTTTTCAAATCTGGAAGAATGTTTATTACATCTTCTGTATCAGTCATTTCTTTTATGAATGACTTTAGGTTTTCCTTTAGGAAGACCAACATTCCTGTCTTCCCTTAACAAACGAACATTTTTGGATGGTTTGAATATCGGAGAGGATGCTTGTGTGCATAGCTTCATTTTTAATACATGAAAGGAAGATTTCTTGCCATTTTCCCCCTAGAACTTGTGCAGGCAATGTGCTTCAAGAGTGAAACTTAGCTCCTTAAAACTGATGAAGCCTGACAGATCCATCATGTCTGGAAATCCTGGCCAGGATCAGAGATAGAAGTCACAGAACAAATGGTTCCTGAAAGGAAAGTTTTATTTCAGAGCTGCTGTAAGGTGGAAGCTGGTTTATGAGGTGGTAATTTTCTCTGCAGTTCTGTCTCATTGTATTGTCCTTGCAACACACTGAGCTTCCTGGGTATCTTAGATCATGTTCCAGCAAAATCCAGAGATGCTGCTGAAGTGCAACTGGAGGCCTGGGAAACCTTCACATAAAAGTGATTGCAGTAAACTTCAGGAGCTGGAAGGATCCCCAGCAGTACCTGTGAAATGGGAGAATGAAATGTTACAGAGTCTGGGGCTGGTGCTGCTCACTGCAGCAGAGCCAAAAACTGGGATGGGGGGATGGAGGGTTTGGGGGATGTGGAGGAGGAGGAGGAGGAGTAGGCAGGTGGCTCCACGGTTCTTTGCAATGAGGCCTCTCCCTTTTCCAGTGATGAAACTGTTACGAGCTCTGCCCAAAGTGGAGGATGGACTATTTGAGCTCTGCCCAAAGTGGAGGATGGACTATTTGAGCTCTGCCCAAAGTGGAGGATGGACTATTTGAGCTCTGCCCAAAGTGGAGGATGGACTATTTAAGCCTGAGCGGCTCACCCAGCGCCGGCAGGAATTCTCCCGGGATGGGCAGGAATCCACTCAGCATTTCAAAGGCCGGGTTCCCTTGTGCTCTGCACGGCCCAGATGTGCTTTGGCTGAGGCTGCCGGAGAAATTTTTCCTTTGGGAGCGTGGCAGCAGGAAGGGGCTGTGGATGGGCACGTGCCAGCTCCTCTCAGCCCCCAGGACCACCTTCCCCAGCTCCACACCCTCCCCACACTGTTGTGTTTGGGAGAAACCACTGAGGCTGCTGAGCACATTTGTGGGGTCACAACTGGACTGTTGTCCCCCTTTCTGGTGCTTCACTGGGATCCTTTTCCATCCTTCCTGCTTCTGGTCAGGTCTTGTTGGAAAATTCAATTCTTGTATGTTGCTACATAGAGAAAAACTGTGAAATATTTACCTGGGGAATATGACTCATTGTCATAATTATATGTTATAAAATAACTCCCATTATATGATCATCAAGCAGTTTTATTAGCACCAGATAATCCCATAGGATTTCTCCATAGTAGAAAAGAAAGCCAGACCGTGCAGTGTGACTGCGTTGGAGGGTGAACATCATTCTTGTTTGCATTCTGCTCTTCATTCCAGTGAGCTTCAGCTGCCTGACACTTACCATTAAGCTGTTCTCTTCCCCATTAAAATTTAAATTACTAAGATTTTTTTCTTATCCAATAAAAAGCTAGATGTTTGGAAATGGAAAAATCTGATTTAGATCAGTTGTAATGCATTAGAGCTCAATCATGCTTATTCTTTCAATAGTGGATTAACTGAAAGTTCCAAGCAAAAAGTAATTCCTACCCAACAATTCATAATTGTTCACTCTGTAGTGAGAGTACAATGTGTTTGGAATCTTTTGTCCCTCCCACTAACACAGCTGTGGGTGCCTGGCAGCAGTTCCATCCAGAAATATTTGAGGCTGAAAATGCTCAGTTCCAACAATTTCCCGTGAAAAGTGTGATTTTCTATAAATGTGTTTTTATAATTAGGAGTAACTCTGTCAAAAGATGGTGCCTCATTCTTCTCCAGGCATGGGGCTCCTAACCAGAGTGCTTGGGTTTGTTCCCAAACCCAAAACACACAGCATTGTTTTAGATCTCAGTGATATTCTGTGAAAATCATCTGCAAGTGGTGGCCTTGGCAGTGCTGGGTGAAGGGCTGGACTCGAGGATCTTAGAGGGATTTTCCAACCTAAATAATCCTGTGATTCCCTTCTGCCAAAAACTATTTAGGCTCTATTTAAGCGATGGGTTTTAAAATATCTGTTTTGAAGTGAGAAAGTCCCCACCTCTCCTGAGCTATTCTGCAAGACAGGGTGTAATCTTGGTGTCCACCCACACCCCAAGGTGTGTGGCCACAGGAATATCCCTGGAATCTGTCCTGTTGTGTCCACTGGTGCTAATGCAGCATGTCCAC
This sequence comes from Pyrgilauda ruficollis, assembly GCF_017590135.1. Taxonomy (NCBI): domain Eukaryota; kingdom Metazoa; phylum Chordata; class Aves; order Passeriformes; family Passeridae; genus Pyrgilauda; species Pyrgilauda ruficollis. The sequence goes on along the minus strand of NW_024514876.1, from coordinate 978,322 downwards.
CCACTGGTCAGTCAAAGCTGGACTTGGCGTGGACAGGTGACCTGGGGAAGGACAGTGGGAGAGTCCAGGCAGCAAACATCCCTCCTTTAGGAAAAGCATAATTCCTGCCTCCATTCTGCCCGATTTGTTACTCATTCACTGTTGCAGAGCCGAGCAGTGATGAAACATTAAAGAGCACCTTCAAAAGCTCCACCACCCAACAGAGCGATGGTGGTTGTGATAGGAGCAGTAATTAGGTGAGTCAGAGCTGGAAGAGACTTTCAGAACACAAACCCTTTGGTTTGGAGCTGCTTCACTGTGGGTCCCAAACAGCCCCTGGCCCGGCTGTCTCTCTGGGGTCTCAGCTGCAAGACCCTCATTAGCAAAGGGTCATTACAGCACATTTACAACCCCTGAGGAGACGCTGGCTTTCACTGTGCTCCCACCTAACGACACAATGCAAAATACTCGGGTGCCGTTTGGAAAACAAACAGGTATTGGCAAAGCGGTGAGCGAGTTTCAGTCTGGTGCCCATCCCACACACCCCCACACGGGAGAACACCTGGGACCTGCGGGAGGCAGGGGGACACCTGCACCATCCCTGAAGCCACAGGCAAAACCTGGTCACAGCAACCTCACTGAGAGTGTGAGCATTAAATTGCGGGGAACTGGAGCGGGATGCCGGGGCTGGTAGCGCGTTCCGTGTCCGGGGCACTGCGGTGTCCCCAGCGCATCCCGCAGGCACCGCTTCACCCGGCTGGGAAGGGACGAGCCGAGACTCCGGCAGCTCTGTGGGAGCCGAGTGCCCTCTAGAGAGCACCTGCAGCCCAGGGCCGGGATCGTTCACCCTGCATCTCCAAAAATTCTCCAAATATCCCGTGTGCTGACACGCAGAATGTGTCGGGATCCCTCGGCATGGTGGGCGAGGAGCGCTGCCCACCCCACTGCAGGGCAGGGGGGCTGGACAGGGCTGAAATTGCTGCAGATCGTGGATCAATGCGTTTTTATATCATTTTAATCACATATTATTTTACTTCTGTTGGATAGGCTAACAGCAATTACTTCCACTTAGCCACAGTCAGAATTAGTTCTCCATTAACTCAGCGTCTCTGGGCCCCTTAGGAAAATGTAAGCTCGGTTTTAAGCAGAGTTTCAGACCTTGTTTTCACACCTGGGGCAGAGCAGGGACTGGACAGGCTGGGGACAGGACAGGGCTCGGGACCAGGACACTGTTTCCTTGGGATCTGCCAGCTGGGAACAGCTGACACCTGATGGGGAGAGCTGGGAAGTGCCAGGATTCCCCAGGCACTTTCTCCATTTCCTTGTTTTTCAGCACAAGAAGCATTTGCAGGCAGTCAGGATTACTAATTATTTCAGCTGCTATTAAATTTTTATGTGACTTTAAATACAGAAATACAGTGTTATTGGCAAACCTCGGCTTCAGGCTCGGCCCAGACTGGACAGTTTTTGGATTGACCAGTTTTGCCCTGTATTCTCAGGCAATCTCAATGTCTCTGTCCTCTGGAGAAAAATAAAATAAAATAAAATAAAACAAATCCAACCCAGTATAGGTATTTTAAATGTCTCTTTCCTCTGGGAAAAACAACCAAACCCAACCCAGCGTAAATATTTCCACAGGTTCTTCATTCTGTGCTACAAGAGGGGCAGTGCCGATGGAGCAGAAGGTGAAAAGTCAGATGCCAAATTCCCAGGATTTTAGTTTAGATGAGCATCTGCCTCTCGCTCACGGAGGATCTGATTCACGCTGTTCTGCTGGGAGGAGCGAGCAGCAGCTCCGGGGCGTTGTTCAAGGTTTTGGGCAGGGAGAAATTCGAGTGTGGGAAGAGCAGGGGGAGACCTGGCCCGGCCCCACCAAGGCAGCGCTGCCGGCAGGATCCCCGTCCGCTTCCTCCGCTGTCGGGATGAGCATCTCTGGTCGCGCCCGTCCCCGCCGCCAGGGATCACCCTTGTCCCTTCTCCGCTTCCTCACAGCCAAAATTCCGCCCTCCCTCTGCCGCTTCTCTGCTCCAGGTTTATTGCACTGCAGGAACAGGTCGGAGCAGACGCAGAAATGCTCTTTTGCACGCGTGTGCCACAGTCAGGAGCGGCACTTGGAGAAATGAATTTGCCTCTATGTTTCGAATGGTTTTTAATTTCTCAGCAAAGGAATCCAAAATATTCCATACGTGTTTAGGTGTGAGGAATCTTTGTACCGTGTCACATGAGGTACAAAACCGGCTTCCAGGCCATCAGCTCTTTCCGTCCTGTGGGTGTCTCTGCACAGCTGTGGATGCCCAGTTGTCTGAAGAGCAGAGGAGCTGAGGACATCTGCCACCTCAGCACCTGCTGCCCTGCTGACACTGTCCTCGCAGGGTCCCTCCCCGGCAGTGGCTGGACACTGAGGTGGGGCTGCTCTGCCGAGGGGCAGCCCCCTGCTCGGACGTGCTCACACGAGTCCGGGAGACAGGCAGGGCCAGGAGACCCTGCTGGGATGTGTGTGACAGACATCATGCTCCCCAGTCTCGGGTTTCCTGCTCTTGGGATGACCCCGAGAGTTCTTTTTTTCCCAGCCCGATGGTCGAAGAATGACTCGGGATTCTTCAGCTCCTGTTCACAAGGTTGTTTATTTTCTATTATCTAAAATATTTTTTCTCAGACCTTCAGAGGTCTGATCTGTAGGTCTGTCAAGGGCACACTGCCTGCCCCTGGGCTGGTGCTGTCTTTTTATACTAAAAACTATGTGTACTTTATTTACAGTTATTTTCCAGTACCTATTGCCTATGTTAGACTGTCTACTTCTACTCTAAACCAATCTAAAAATGCCACCATCACCAAGAAGATGGAGGTTAGGAAGAAGAAAGAAGAAGGACAGGGAACGCCCAGATTCCTCCATCTTGTGACTCCAAACCCCATTCTAAAAATCCCAAAATTCTACTTTTCACCCTGTGACAACTACTTAAACTTTTGTGACTTGTAATTCTTCATACAAAGTTGGTGATTTGCTCCATGGGTTAAGATGGAAATCCCAAGTGTCTTTGGCTTCCTGCCAGGGTCTCAGAGCCCCTGCCAGGATCTTGAGCCATTCAGGGCACCCAGAGGGGTGTCTTGGGTTCTGACACACCAGCACATCTCCCAGTTTAACACCTGACACATCTGGAGAGCAGCTGGAGATGTGCACCAGAGGTGGCTGCTCAAGTGGTACCTGTGTGTGGATACACACCTGCCTGAGCCTTGGAAATTTCTGCCGCTGTTCTTTCACGGATGAGCTCCAGCTCTGCTGGCCTGTCTGACTCCTCCTGTGCCACACAGGAATGGGCAACATCTGCCTCAGGCTGTGACAGCAGGGAGGAGCTGAACAAGACCTGCCAGGTCAGCAAGGCCACTCTCTCCTGCTGGCAAGGCAACTTTGTTCCCAGTGCAGGATGGTCCTGACCAGTTTAGGTGCCCCTTGCTCATGATCAGCAGCTGGTGCTCGAAAGAAACTCAGTTTCAGACACAGGTTCTTGATTGCATTAGGCAGAAGCAAAGTTTTATTAGAGGACATCTGCCACCTCAGCACCTGCTGCCCTGCTGACACTGTCCTCGCAGGGTCCCTCCCCGGCAGTGGCTGGACACTGAGGTGGGGCTGCTCTGCCGAGGGGCAGCCCCCTGCTCGGACGTGCTCACACGAGTCCGGGAGACAGGCAGGGCCAGGAGACCCTGCTGGGATGTGTGTGACAGACATCATGCTCCCCAGTCTCGGGTTTCCTGCTCTTGGGATGACCCCGAGAGTTCTTTTTTTCCCAGCCCGATGGTCGAAGAATGACTCGGGATTCTTCAGCTCCTGTTCACAAGGTTGTTTATTTTCTATTATCTAAAATATTTTTTCTCAGACCTTCAGAGGTCTGATCTGTAGGTCTGTCAAGGGCACACTGCCTGCCCCTGGGCTGGTGCTGTCTTTTTATACTAAAAACTATGTGTACTTTATTTACAGTTATTTTCCAGTACCTATTGCCTATGTTAGACTGTCTACTTCTACTCTAAACCAATCTAAAAATGCCACCATCACCAAGAAGATGGAGGTTAGGAAGAAGAAAGAAGAAGGACAGGGAACGCCCAGATTCCTCCATCTTGTGACTCCAAACCCCATTCTAAAAATCCCAAAATTCTACTTTTCACCCTGTGACAACTACTTAAACTTTTGTGACTTGTAAAGTTGGTGATTTGCTCCATGGGTTAAGATGGAAATCCCAAGTGTCTTTGGCTTCCTGCCAGGGTCTCAGAGCCCCTGCCAGGATCTTGAGCCATTCAGGGCACCCAGAGGGGTGTCTTGGGTTCTGACACACCAGCACATCTCCCAGTTTAACACCTGACACATCTGGAGAGCAGCTGGAGATGTGCACCAGAGGTGGCTGCTCAGGTGGTACCTGTGTGTGGATACACACCTGCCTGAGCCTTGGAAATTTCTGCCGCTGTTCTTTCACGGATGAGCTCCAGCTCTGCTGGCCTGTCTGACTCCTCCTGTGCAGGTATGGCTCGTCCTAATGACCCCTCCACCAGTTCCAATTCCTCCTCCATGACTAGTGGGATAAATTTGGTGAGAGAAATAGGGAATTTTAGAACTTTACGTGACACTGCTGACTGACTACATGACACAAAATCTCAAACTATGGTCTTTATAAGTGTTACAGTATTTTACATTAAATTTTCCTTCACTTTCAGAGTTGCTTTACATTTGTGCTCCCTCTTGGCATGGACAGTTCTCACCCATCTCACTATAAAAAAGGGACTGTCACAAATGCTGATATAATGCCAGGAGTGACATTGTTGTCACCAGCAGCTAACAGATTTGGTGTTCTACTTTCAGATCCCGAGGACTGGCATTTAGTTTGGATTGGAATGTTCATCACAAGGAAATTGTTCATGAGGCAACTTTTTAATCTCAGAGAAAGCCTCAAGAAGGACTGAAGATCAGGTGGGATACCCAATCTGTAATGCAGATCCCTGACATTTTCATTTATTCTCTAGTGGATCTGGAGAGGTACTTACATGAGGTCCTGCTGTCCTCCTTCCAACAAGCACCGGTAGGTCTGGATCTCCTGCTCCAGGCGGCACTTGACGTCCAGTAAGGTCTTGTACTCTTGGTTCTGGCACTCTATTTCTGCTCTTATTTCAGCCAACTGCTGCTCCACACACGTGATCTGGTTCTGTAGCTCACTGAGGAGACTGTTGTACTGGCACTCCGTTTCAGCCAGAGATGATTCCAAGTTATTTCTCTGATAAGATAAGGAAAAAAACAACAGTCGTTTTAGTGTCACCCTCCAGTCCAAAAATGAACTACCATTCACCACCATTGTGCTAGTTGGTGGGTCTGGCTGTTCATGCTAAGAAACCCAGCAGTGACCAGTTGGAGCTGTGAGTCAGCTCGTCACCCACCTGGCTGAGCTGAGCTTGGAGATCGATTTCCAGGGCTTGCAATTGGCGTCTCAGTTCAGTCACCTGGTTGTTGCACGTCTCCACCTCCTGACCGCTCGTAATAACCTCCCGATTCACCTCCTCAATCTGAAATCACCAATCCAGGATAAAGAGCTTTAGGGATATCTGGGTATCCAGGGAAAGCTTTTACAGGAGCAGAACATGGTGAGTGTTCAGCAAAAGGAAACAGGGAGCAGGGCAGGTTCTCTGTGCACAGGGTGTTCCCTACCAGCTCCACTGCTTGTTCTTTTTACAAATCCCCTTAACCTCGTGGCTATTAAATCTCTTTAATCCAAATGTGGAATATCTCTGTTCCAACAACACACCACAAGCCTTGTGGCAAATGCTGCTGTTCCAGATGGGACATAACAAACTGGTCAGACAGGCCTGTGGCTCCTGTGGAACACAGGGTATTATGAGTACTGCTCTTGGGCTTCACTGGGAAGGAAGAACTGCTTATTGTCTCCATGCCTGGTCTCTGAAAGGCTCCTGGGCCTGGGGCTGTGTGTGTCAGTCTGATTTGCAGCACAAAGGTTGCTTACCTTGCACTCGTACCAATCCTCGACTTCCTTGCGGTTGCGCGCTATCAGTGTTTCATACTGGCATCTCAAATCCTCCAAGATTTGCCTGAGATCTGGTCCCGGGCAGGCATTGACCTCCACACTCACATCTCCAGTTGATTGTTTCCTCAGGCAACTCATCTCCTGGAAATAAATCCCAGATCAGATCATACTGGTTTTTGGAAGGCAGCACAGAAGAGCAAAGCTCAGTGGCCAAGAACTGCCCTCCCTGTGAGACCTTCCTCCCTGCTGTGGCTGTGAAAGGCACAGGAGGATGGTGCAAGTGTTTGCCCAAGGAATCTGTTGGCTAATTTGTTTCTTCATCCACTGGAATCAGCAGCAGCTTTCCCCTCTCTGGAGCTCCCAGTGTGAGCACAGCCCCAGGAGCATCGCTGCTCCTGCCAGAGCTCCCTTCCCTTCTGAGGCTGAGTAGTCTGAGCCCCAGAAAGTTTGGTGAGAAAGCTGTGGCCTGCAAGTGGACAATTTAAACTCCAAGCACAGTGGCAATGCTTTCTACCAGGACCATTGTGGTGTTGCATTTTAGTTAAATGGTATGCTCTGTCTCACCCCTCGAAAATGTACGGTTTATTCCAAGCTGTGTTGCTGCCCTGGATTCTCATGTATCTGTAACCCCATTGGCCCAAATCTTATTCTGCTCCCACTTTGAATCTCCCTCTTAAGCTGTGTGAGGTGGACCAGACTCTCTTGGCCCTTCTCCCCCTAGGCTCTCCCTCTCTCCCCCTCCCTTCCCCCTTCTCCCTCAGTAACCATGCTGCTCCCGGGGGTGGGACCCCCAATAAACCCTCATCTAATCAGCACCCTCAGAAGCCGTGTGGAATCTCCTTGCCTGCCTGCTGCCACCAGCGAACACACAGCTTGGGGAGCCCCCTCAAACCAACTGCAACAATCCACGATGCTCGCAGGGGAGAGGGCAGGACCTACCTCCTCATGGTTCTTCTTCAGGCAGCAGAGCTCCTCCCGCAGCGACTCCAGCTGTGCCTCCAGGTCAGACCTGCACAGCGTCAGCTGGTCCAGCACCTGGCGCAGCCCGTTGATGTCGGCCTCCACGCTCTGGCGCAGCGCCAGCTCCGTCTCGTACCTGGGTTGTGTCAGAAAGCACATTTCAGGATGGGGACGTGCCACATGGGTTCTGTTTGCGCCACGATCTCCTTGCCCAGCTCCATGCTTTGACCTGCATTTTGTTGGATTTCTGCATGCCTTGGATTTCCGCACCACTTCATGTCATTACATGAAAGCTTTTCTTTCTCAGGTTTTTTTTCCCTGCTCCTGCTCACTGTATATTCGGTATCACTTACTCAGCTGCATTTCTGCTTTGTTGATCTCATCTGTGCTGGTCTGGGGTGAAAATGGGCCACTCCCTGAGCTGCCTGTCCCCAGCCTCACCACAAACGCCGTTGCTAAATGTTTTACCCAAGAACACTAATTAAGGGAGGGCTGGTGACCAGGAGCAAAATGCCTTTCATCATCCTGCCCTACCAAAGTGGTGTGGAGAGACGTGTCTGGAGCCTCTGTAATTAGTGCTCTGAGCCTCCCAGGGAGGTGGAAAGGAGCAGGGGGGAGGCAGCAGGTTCTTAGAGGGGCACTCACTTCACACGGAAGTCATCAGCAGCCATCCTGCTGTTATCAATGTCCAGGATGATCTTGTTGTTATCAATGGTTGCGCAGACAATCTGGAAAACAGCAAACCATGAGAGATGTCTCCTCTCTCCTGTTTTACTCCATAGGTTTTTCTGCCTTGCAATTAGGTAGGAACTCTTCACATTTCCCTTTTTCTGTTACCTTCTTACCTAAGTAACCTTGTCCCTTGAGCAGAGAAGTTGAAGGACGTGGCTTTGCCTCCTTTACTCACAGAAGAAAGGAGATCAACCACATAGAACTGGGAATTAAAGAGCTGTGGGATGGGACTTCCCAGTTTCAAGATCTGAAGGCAAGTTCCAAAGAGGCTTCAAAAAATAAACCGGAAGAACCTTCCTTAAGATAGTAAATCTCAACTGACATTCAAGCTGGCATGTTCTGGGCTTCAGATTTAAGGACCTTCAGGGAACATGGAGGGAAGGTGTCTTTAAGCCTTAGGATCAGCCGTAACTTTCATTGTGGACTTACTAATATTAGGCTGTTTGTGTCACTGTGACAATCAGTTTCAATTCTCAGCTTTCTCACCTAGAGATTTATAATGTTTCATTTGATAAAGCATCCAAACTGTATGTTTTTGATTGTCCCATAATTTGCTTTGCTCTTCCTGTGGGGCTGACACCACTACATTTCCTCAGAGTACATTGGTAATATTACATTGATAATATTACATTTACAATTGTATAGTCAAATACAATGTACCAAAGCATCCTTTTCCTCTTTCAGAGCATTTTCCCACCCATACCACCTTACAGCACGCACACTCAGCAATATCTTTGAGGAATTTGCTAAAATTTCTGTTTGCAAAGACATTCACAAGCACCAGAGCTCCCTCCATCAACTGCAGTAAGTTCTAAACACAAACTCAGGAATAAGCTTTCAAAAGGGGAGGAACAAGCCGAGGGGGGATTACCTGGTTCTGAAGATCTTCAATCTCTTTGTAGTAGCAGCTGTAGTCGCGGGGCTCGCAGGACAGGCCCTGTGTTGCGTACCACTCTCTGATCCTGCACTCCAGCTCAGCATTCTCCTTCTCCAAGCACTTCACCTTGTCCAGGTAGGAAGCCAGGCGGTCATTGAGGTTTTGCATGGTGACCTTCTCATCGCAGGACGAAAGCAAGCAGTCGCCACCAAGACCCCCAACAACCACCCCACCTCCGATGCCAAACCCGAGGCCATTGCCATAGCAGTTGCCACCTCCATAGCTCCCACCAGCCAAGCTACCAACGCTCAGTCCCCCTCCATAATTCACTCCACCGCAGTAACTCCTTCCAGAAAAACCTCTGCCACTGCCTATGCCAAAGGAAGAAATCCGTGCTCCACCACCACCACCAATGATGCAGCTGCCACCGCTGCTCCTGCCTTTGCTAGACACAGTAATAGTCTCCTTAATGTTGCAACTCATGGCGACAGCGGTTGGAAATGCAAGCAGAAGCCCAAAGCAAGATGCACAGCTTGATACGAAATCAGACTGCAGGCTGGCCGTGGCCGCCGATCCCTATTTATACCTTCCACAGTGGGTGTCACCACTGCTGCTTCTTCCCATGAGGCTGGCTACTCCAGCCATTGGTGCCAAGAATAATTTCTCAAAGGGAAGGTTCCTTTCAAGAAGCCTGGTAGACAAGGAAGATACTTTACATGTCTCTTGCTAATTTCAAAAATACATTAGCAATAATGTTTTATGAATCATCAGCTTTTTGTTTATGATGCAAACTTACAGCATTAAGCCAGGAAAAACACTGTCCTAAATTACATACCAGGAAGAAATCATTAAAGGTTATTGCATCAAAGAGGTCTTTATCTCTCATTAATTTATTTTCATTTTATTTTGACTTGAATAAGCAGTTTTGATGCAAGGTGCTGAGGTTGGAATATGTAAGATGAAAAAGAAAGAAGAAATACCAAGTTTGCTTTTCGAGTGATGTATGAAGAATGATGTAAGAACTCTGGAAAGATCAGAGACACGGAGATTAACCTTTAAATCTCTCCACTGCCAAAATGACAAATCCAAAGCACTGCTGTGAGACAAGTGAGACCAAGGAGGGATCTTGTAATGGGCACGGATGAAAGGTTCTTCATACATGATTGTGGCTCTCCAGTAATCCACAAAGGATTTGTTTCATTATGTGGAGAGTGTAAAGGAAGGTAAAAGTGCTTTAAGTATTTCCTGTTGTTCAGTGAAAGATAATTTCTGCACTTCTCCTCATTATGGATTGTAATTGTTGCTGGGAAAGGGTGGTTTTGAAGCAGTGGATGGGAGTAGAAACATCCTATGGCAAATTTCTCTGTCAATACAGGCTGCATTTTAATCAGAGCTTTGAGATTGCTGTCCTGGGACATATAAAGACAGAATTCCTGACAGAGCTGCAGAGCAGTCACTGCCCTGTGCACTTCTACCTGGGCTGGAGAAGCTGGATTTGCTACAAACTAGAGGCTCTCTATCAGTAATGGTTCTAAATCTTAATTAAGCAAAGAAAATAAAAAGTAAGAATCCTTTTGCACTTTTGTAATCAAAATTCAGGCTAAGCTTCTTTTCATGAGATGTTTTGCTGAGGTTCCAGAGCACTGGCCTCCCTAGGGAGCCCCTTTCCAGTGGCCATGGAGCAAGGGGCAGGCATTCCATGGCTTTCTGAATCCAGCTGTTCCTTCTATGAAATTCTCCAAACCTCCTTCACCAGGGAAAAGTGAGTTCAAACTCTTGTTGAAATCCTCACTCAGTGTCAGGATTGTGGATTGGAATAGCTATTGTTATGGCACGTAAATGATCCCTTTACTTAAGGACTGACTTATCCCAGTATTCATGGATTTACCAACATTTTATTACTCTTATTTCTCTTGGAAAGATGTCTCCCCTTTTCTTTGCCTCCTTGGATGTTCCTTATCCATGCCATGAAAGGCAGAAGCATTCCAGTGATCTCTCCAGCAGGCTGGAGACAGGTGTGGAGAGGCTTCCCAAAGTGATTTACTCCAAGCTGGCCGAGCTGCAGCTGACGCACTGGGCCTCCCTCTGGACCAAAACACACAGAAATAAAACTCAGAATAGGTAAAAGCTCAAACAAAGTTATTGTGCAGAGGAAGGAATCACCAGATTTCATTCCTAGGACTGGAGAACATAATTGGGAGTCAGGGTGTGGTGGCAGGAGAGAACCGAAACTGCTGTAAGCTGCGTCGCTGGAAGCTTCGCCTGCTCTGCGGATGATTCCTCAGGAATTTCCCAACAGCTGCGTGCAGCAAGCATCTCCTGAGTGAGCACACATTCCTTCCCCAGCCCCGCAGTTATCACACGGGCACATCAGTGTAGCTCAGGCAGAAACACGGGATGACTTGTACTCCGTGGGAGTGGAGGGTGTCTGCAGGCTGGGGACGCTCCTGCCCGTCCCAGACACCTCGGTCCCCTCTGCCCCCAACAGCTCTGTGTGCCTGCAGCAGCCCCCTGTGCCCAGGAGCTTTGCTCTGCACACACACTTCCCTCTGTCTTGTTATTTTTCCTGTTTGTCTCCAGGAAATGAGAGCACTAGATAAACCAAGACAAAACTAAGTAATTGTTCCGAGACCTTAAAAAATTAAATTAAGCTTTCCCTCGTGTTTTCATTCAGTTATTTGAACTCATGAGCTTCCTGGGTCTGTCTCATCAGCACAAAGGAATAGGGAAATCTTATGGAAATGTAGCTTCCAACGTTTGCAGCTCCATAATTTGCAGCTCTTTAATAAATGAAGTGTTTCCAGGGTGTTTTCTGCTGGGGAACTGTTAATCACAACCTGCCTCTCCTGAGCTGCCTTCCAGACTCATCCCAACTTGTAGGTCCACAAACAACATCAGAGCGTCCCAGAAGCTGAGGCTGTACCCTCCAGGGGCTTTCCAGAGGCATATTCATAATTTCTGGATCACTAGAGTCTTTTTCTGGCCGTGTCATTAGTTCTCTTTCACCTCTCAGGAATTCAGGACAGCTCCTTTATGAAAGTGGACCTGCTGGATGTGGTGGAAAGGGTGGGAAGGTCTTTGATATGAGCTCAGGGAATCTGGAGGAGCAGCTAGATGTCAGTAGCAGTTCGCAAGAGGAGGAACCAGCCCACAGCTGGTGGGAATCAGCTGGGGCTGCCAGCAGAGACTGGGAAGCTTTTACCTACCATAGGTAGCCAGGAGTTTCCAGAAGACTGGAAACTGGAAGAGTGTCAGTGCAGTGTCTTTATATTTCTAGAAACAAGAGTGTGAGGACTCAGATTGGGAAGGATTGAGGCCAAAAAGGGCAGCAGTGGGTTATCTCACTGCCTGTCTGCACTGAACAAGGCAGGAGCAGACAATGGGAATGGAAACGGAAAGATTTGCTTTTCAATTTCTCAGCCAGAGCTCTGAGAACAACTAGGATATCCACTTGATCCAACACAAGGAAATTTGCCATTATAGACACTATTTGTATCTCTTTTGATCTCTTGTGAAGCACTGGCCATACATGAAGAATTCTTCAAGTCTCCATCAAGTCTGGGGCTTCCTGTAGGGCTGGAACTAAACTTTAAATAAGGCTTAATTTAGTCTTGGTTTAAAAACTTCTACCTTTGGCCACTCCTCTGAGTCATTGCAGGTGTTCCAGGACTGCATTATCGTGTCTTGTCCATGGATACTATTAGTGTCTGGTAGGTGAAATAAAGAAATATCACTGAAACATCTTCTCTCTGTGTCCTCTCACAAGGAGAAGGGCACCTTTCACCTGCTCCCTGAGATATTAGTGGTTGAACTTCTTCAGGCACTTGCTACCATGTTAAGTAAATTTCTGTTTCATCAGAGAAATTGGTGTCTTTATAAAAGAACAGGCAAAAGAAAAGTGTGCCACACTATACTGTATGTCCAGTCCTGAAGTGGTTTTGTCTTTGTACCTGCTCTCCTCCTGTCCTGAGTCTGGCTGTTCCATAACCTCCAGCCTTTGATGGAAAAGGAATAACCAGGAGTTTTGCTTTACTGGGTCATCTCACAGGTGAATGTGACCTTGTAACAGCCACACCACTACCAAAACCACCATTGCTTGGCTTTCTGGACCAACAATTTAATCCTCAAAACACCCTCATAATACTTTGAAGTGCCAGTTGTCCAAAGCCAGAGTGACTCTGCCAGCTCACCGTGGCCCAGGGCTGCTCTGGCAGGTCAGGGCCAGGACAAAACCAGCTCAGCACCAGCTACACAGCTGCTGGTCAAGGCCAGGGAGGGCCTGACCTGCCTGCTCTGTGACAGTTGGGTGGCTCTGGGTGTCCAAACCGAGTACCTGGCTTTTTTCTCAATTCTGTTCTCTCATAAGCTGCACTTTTTCAGTTCCCACTCTGCTCTCTGCAGCTCCCCAGACAAGGTGTGTTTAACGCAAAGATGATCTTTCAACCACTCTTGATATTCAGGTTGAAACTCTTGGCAATCAGAGGATGACCAGTAAATGACTCAGTCACTGTGTGAAGAGAGGAGATAAAGCTTTTGCCTCCAGTCCTTTTCCCAGTGTGAAGATTCCCATAGAATGAAAGGGATAGGTTTGAATATGAGCTGTGTCAGCAGAAATTGAATCAGTTGTGGAGACCAAGATTTCATCCTCAACAGTCTCCAGGCTGTGGGATGGAGCATGAGAGGGCTCAGCCCAGATCCATCAGCACTAGACTGGGACCAAGGCAAACTGTCTCTGGATGTTCCATCACTGACTTTCAAAATTCTTCTAAAACTGTGTTTCAGCCCAGTGCTGTGTGGGAAGGACACCAGCCTCTGCCTGAGCTGCCTGTCCATGGGGGCATGTGTCACACAGGAATGGGCAACATCTGCCTCAGGCTCTGACAGCAGGGAGGAGCTGGACAAAACCTGCCAGGTCAGCAAGGCCACTCTCTCCTGCTGGCAAAGCAACTTTGTTCCCAGTGCAGGATGGTCCTGACCAGTTTAGGTGCCCCTTGCTCATGGATCAGCAGCTGGGGCTCAAAAGGAACTCAGTTTCAGACACAGGTTCTTGATTGCATTAGGCAGAAGCAAAGTTTTATTAGAGACATTTTTCACCAGCAGGTACATAAGTGATCATAGCCCTGGCTGACTACAGCAATAGTCTTGGTGCTGGGCCACACACAGCAACACAGACTGAAAAGCAAATAGCAAAATAAAGCAGAATGTGGCTCAATGCTCTGCTCATCCCTCTGACACATTGCTTAGCATGGCTGAGCAACAGACGAGCACGCTCCGTGCTCTCTGCAGACACATGCACTAAATATTCTCTCTCTTCATCTGTAGCTCTGCTTCAGGCTTCTCTTGTTGGATATTCTCGTTTCTCTGCTTAATCACAAATTCTTCGGCAAGGCACTGGAGAGATCAAAGGAAACATTACTGTGTTTATAGCAAAAATAGATTCTTTCCCACACTGTCATTCCCTACACGTGATCGTTTCACAAGCCAATTCAATTAGAATTTCAGATAAATACTGCCCCTTCCTGGGAAGATCTGATGGCTCCTGCCAGCCTGGCAGATGGATCTGTCACTGGCTGCAGCACAGACTGCCTCAAAATGCCAAAAGGTGGAAGCTGCTGCAGACACTGCTCCAGCAGTGATCTGGATGAGGGAATGGCATTGGGGTCCTTGATAAATCAATGCCCCTGCTCATGTCGTTCTCCTGGACCAACTGTCACTATATTTCCTTCTTTTCTTTTCAGTTTGGCTGGAAGTTTCCCTTTGAATTAGGGCTACTAGTTATCTGCCAGTATTCCCACGATTCCTGCCTTTTTTTTGCCCACCTGATTTCTGAGTACATTTCTTTTATCCCACATTTCACATCAGTCCTTCCTCCATGCTCTCCATGGCTTGCCTGCCTGCTGGCTCTGTTCCTCTCCCTTCTATCCCTCTTTTCTTTGGCAATTCTCAGCAGAGTCCCAGCTCCCAAAAGCTCTCCTCTCAGCCACTCCTCTGTTGCTCCTGTCCTATATTTCCCAGGGGCCCCACAATAAAACTTTCAAGTAGCACCTGTAAGCTACATAGGAAAGATCTTTCTTCCAGCCCATCAGTGTTGCATTAGAGCAGAGAAGACTCTGGAAACGTTTAGAGTGGAACAGTTCTTACCTTGGATCTCCGCAGCTGCACAGGATGGGATCTGGGCAGACGAAGTGTAAGTGTGGCTTGTCCTAATGATGCCTCCTCCTCCTATCCCACTGCTTCTTGCAACTCCTCCTCCTAGACTTGAAGACTGACCAATTCCTCCTTGCTGACTGAGGAGACAGGAAAATAACATCTTAGTGACAGAAATGACAGATAAGATAGAGCTACAGATTGTCAGCATCGCTACTGCTCTCAGTCTGCTTCCCTTTTCAGCAGAAAATTGGCAAAATGTTGCAATTCTCCTTGTGGCACCAATACCACCTTGACACCAGGCAGGCCAAATAGGTCAGTAAGGGAGAAGGAGCTCAGCAGGTCCTTCACTTTGCTCTTATGTTGAAATAACCAGGACACAGGTATTTTATTGTATTTTTTTGCTGTGTCTCAAGCCCACTTACATAAGGTCCTGCTGGCCGCCCTCCAGCAGGCAGCGGTAGGTGTGGATCTCCTGCTCCAGGCGGCACTTAACGTCCAGCAGGATCTTGTACTCTTGGTTCTGGCACTCCATCTCTGCCCTCAGGTCAGCCAGCTGCTGCTCCACGCAGGTGATCTGGCTCTGCAGCTCAGCAAGGTGGTTGTTGTAGCGACACTCTGTCTCCGCCAGCGAGGACTCCAGATTGTCCCTCTGAGGAGCGACATGGGACATAAGACAAATACAGGCAGGAGAAACGCTGCATTTAGCTATGACTTCTGTGAGATGGATGAGGTTTGCACCAGCTCGTCACCCACCTGGCTGAGCTGAGCTTGGAGATCGATTTCCAGGGCTTGCAATTGGCGTCTCAGTTCAGTCACCTGGTTGTTGCACGTCTCCACCTCCTGACCGCTCGTAATAACCTCCCGATTCACCTCCTCAATCTGAAATCACCAATCCAGGATACAGAGCTTCAGGGAACGTGCAGTATAAGTTGGACCAAGTATTAAGGAAAGAGCAAAGAAGTTAGCAAAGACATGAAACAAGAAAGGTTTGGGTGGAAACTCTCATCCTAATGGTAGTGTAAACGTGGCTGGTCATTCCTCTTGCTTTTCTAATAATGCTGCTTCCAGATCTTCTCACCACTTACTGTTTTGTAGAGAATTCTTACTGCAAGTCCCACCAACATGCAGCACTTCCTTCAGCCCATGACAAGGACACAGGGTGGCAGTGTCCCTCCCTTGTGTCACTTGGTCAGTGTGAACAAACACTAAATATTCTTACAGTCTTTTGTGTGGTTTTTACATGCAACAGATCCCTGTGGGATGATTGCCGGGGTGTTAGCCAGGGAAAGACAGAGCTGTGGGAGTTATTTACTCACCTTGCACTCGTACCAATCCTCAACTTCTTTGCGGTTGCGTTCAATCAGCGTCTCATACTGGCACCTCATCTCCTCCAGGATCTTCCTGAGGTCTGGGCCAGGGCAGGCATTGACCTCCACGCTCACATCTCCAGTCGATTGCTTCCTCAGACAGCACATTTCCTGGAAACACCAGGTCAGGTTTAAAACAAAAGAAAGAACTGAGGGAGCCAAGTTCAGAGCCCTTCAGAGCCCTTCTCTGATGAACCTGCGCAGCTCCAGGGTCACACGATGGTCTCCATCAACCACTGCCCTCCGCAGCAGCACCCCGGAGTGATGGATCCCACAGGAGCGAATGCTTTGTACGGGAGAGGGCAGGACCTACCTCCTCATGGTTCTTCTTCAGGCAGCAGAGCTCCTCCCGCAGCGACTCCAGCTGTGCCTCCAGGTCAGACCTGCACAGCGTCAGCTGGTCCAGCACCTGGCGCAGCCCGTTGATGTCGGCCTCCACGCTCTGGCGCAGCGCCAGCTCCGTCTCGTACCTGCCAGGGAGGAAGCAAGAAAGAGCAGTCAGTGTCTGACACCACCAGCATTTCTGAGCTCTGACAGGAAAACCTTCCCCTCTGAAAGGCAGCACATGCTGGAACAGCAGCTTGGCTGAACCCTCACTGCTCCCAGTCTGCAGATCCCTTCTGCTTCCTTTAATGTCTACTCTAAACCAGCCTGGCATCCCAAACTCCCCCTCCTGGAACTGCCTCTAATTAGACAATGGATGAGAGAATCCTTCTGCACAGCCTCCAGCCTGTCCTGGGTCACAAGAGAGCAGCTGAGAGCCCTGAGGGCGGTGACAGAGGAGGGGACAGCCCCAGGTACTCACTTCACTCGGAAGTCATCAGCTGTCATCCTGCTGTTATCGATGTTCAGAATGATCTTGTTGTTGTCTATGGTTGCACAGACAATCTGGAAAAAGAACATTTGTTCCTGGTCTCTGCTCCTTGTCCTTGGGCTCAAGGCACCCACTGCCTGGTGCAACTACACTCTCCTTCTCCCCCTCTTTTTTCAAAATCCTGGGTATTATGGATGGGGATCTGACAGGTGCAGCACTCTCAGGGATGTTCAGGGAAGGGCAGTGAAATCATTAAAATTATAACATACATGGTTCAGGTGCAGAGAGTCCAGGAGGTGTAATTACTGTCCAGCACCTGTTACAATCCACCTCAGCCTCTTAAATCTAAATCATGAGATTTAAAGTTTTATTTCAAGAATTAATGATGTGCCTATCTTATTCAGTCCCTTTCCTGGATTCTTTTCTCTGTATTCTTTGTGCATTGACATCTTAAATCTTTGCCAAACACTTTGCAAAGATTTTGAATTTTAAATTGCCCATTCTAAATGTGTTATGGCCGTGTTCTCTTTTTTCTTGGCTTTAATTAGATGTTCTATATTTCCCAATTCTACATGAAAGAGTAAACTAATAAGGAAAAGGAAATAAAGTTTAACTGAAATTCTGCAAGACTGATGACAATAACATAAATTCAGGCAAATTAATGTGATCCATTATTTATTTATCTTTTAGTTCTTTTCTTGCCATGTATCTATTTGACCACCTTGGCACAAAATAAATTCATAAAGACTACTGAGCCCATCCAGATGAATTCCACGAAGTAAGATTTTCCCCTTCAATATGTCTGATGAATAACAGCAACAGAGACAGCCCACAAACTCTCCAGTTTGAGGTCTGGACTTTCCACAGGCAGAAGCTGTAATAGCTGCTTGCAAAAGGCATTTTACAATGATTTCTTACTCCCTATAATGGACTGAGTTATGAACCAGCACCAGAGAGAGCCTTGCAAAGGAGAAAGCAGCTGGGAGGGGATGTTACCTGGTTCTGAAGATCTTCTATTTCTTTGTAATAGCAGCTGTAGTCCCGTGGCTCACAAAAAGGGCCCTGCTTGGCATACCACTCCCTGATCCTGCACTCCAGGTCAGCATTCTCTTGTTCCAGGCACCTCACCTTGTCCAGGTAAGAAGCCAGGCGGTCATTCAGATTTTGCATGGTGACCTTCTCGTCACCAGAAAGAAGAATGCCATCACCAGCAAAACCACCTCCACCAAGACCCATACCCATGCCACCTCCCATGCCACCGCCAAAGCGAGCGCTGCCACCACTGAATCCCATGCCTGGACATCCTCCGAGGACAGCGGCTCCTAAGCCACCTCCATAGTTTCCACCGACCAAACTGCCGGTGCTCAGCCCTCCTCCGTAATTCACACCGCCGCAGTAGCTCCTCCCGGAAAACCCTCGGCTACCGCCTATCCCGCAGGTCGTGTATCTTCCAGAGGAGACCGAGGAGATCCGCGCTCCGCCACCACCACCGCCACCGATCACACAGCTGCCCCCGCTGGTCCTGCCCCTGAGAGAGCCAGTTGTCTGCTTAATACTACAGCTCATGGCGAGGCCCAGCTGCAGCGCCAACCCACAGCCCAAAGCAAGATGCAGAGCGTGATACTGAGTCCGACTGCAGGCTGGAGGCTGCTGCAGGTCTCCATTTATACCTTCCAGAGGGGGTGTCACCTGTGGGGTGTTTCTTCTTCCCACGGGGCTGGCTAGTCTGGCTGTTTATGCCAAGATTAAATAGCCCATAGGCAGTTTCCCTCTAGAAATCCCAGTTCACAAGGAAGATACTTTACATGTCAGCAGCTTATTCCAAAAAGTAAAATAGTGTTTTATGAGTCATCAGCTTTTTGTATGATGCAAACTTTGCAACAAGTCAAGAAAAAAAGTTGCCCTAGATTATGTACAAAGAAGAACCATTGGTATTTATAACATCAAAGTGCCTTTTATCTTTTATTAATTTGTATTTATTCTTAGTCCAATAACCATTTTTATATCACATGGTAGAGCTTGTGAAACAAAAAATGGAAAACTAATAGAATTTCTCACTTTCTGAAAAGTGTGAACAGTTGTGACTGTAGTAGAGAACAGACCACGAGCACT
This sequence comes from Pyrgilauda ruficollis, assembly GCF_017590135.1. Classification (NCBI taxonomy): domain Eukaryota; kingdom Metazoa; phylum Chordata; class Aves; order Passeriformes; family Passeridae; genus Pyrgilauda; species Pyrgilauda ruficollis. The sequence goes on along the minus strand of NW_024514876.1, from coordinate 959,314 downwards.
GTGGTGTGGATGTTGGTCACCTGGCACAGCTCTAATACCTGCTCTATTGTGAGACTTCCAAAATCACTGAGGTAAATCCCCCATGGATTTAGTTTCCTATTTATAGCTTAAATGTCTTGACACAAGAAGTCAAGTTGCTCACACTGCGAAGCTCAGGCCTGCTCAGTGTCCCCTGTGCATGAGTGACACACGGGTTGATGTCAACTGCATGAAGGACCTTGCTGAAGTTATTTTTCAATTGCTTTAATTGCTGTCCATGCTTTCTCAGTTTGTGGTGACGATAGATAAAGACAGAGATGACAGGAAAGGGAGTATCCACAGGTGATATATCCAGATCCCTGGACTCAGATGGGACTCCGCAGGTCTTTGCCATTACGAAGATTGTGCTGTGCACCAAATAAGAAGGAGAAAAGCTTTCTGCATTTCTTATGGAGTTTTTCTGAGCAGTGGCAGGCATCAGCACAGCCTGGCTGATCAGAGGAGCACAACCTTCCAACCAGGCAGGCAATAGCCAAGGGAGAATTCAGAGAACTGGCTCCACCAGTGCCAGTGTCCTTCTCCAGCTGCCTCTGTAATGAGAGGATATTCCGCTCTCCGGGGGACGACGGCTTCTGTTCCCTACAGCGTGGAATTTCCACGCAGCTCTTACTCACAAAGCAGCCTTTGACTGGAGGACGTCCATATGTACAGGAGCAGTTGTGACAGATCCCTGTTGGCAGTGAGGGTGACACTGAAGGAGCTCTGAGAGCAGCATCACCCCTGGAAGGAAGAGCAGAGAAAACCAGCGCTTATACCCTCAGCCACTTTTACTCATCAGAAGTTGGTGACTGCTGTCACCATGGTAGGAGAGTGTCCCCAAGCACATTTAGATAGGATCATCTTCACACCAGCATGAGTTAAAGCTCTCCACTCTCCAGTGGGATAATTTATTTCTTTACTTAGATCAAAAATGATAAAAAGCTGCCTACCCAAGGCTGGCGGCATCCAGGAATATTCATTATTCATATGGTGCAGGGAAATAACTTGCTTAAGGACAGAGCTGAAGTCTGTCAGAGCTCAGATTCCTCGCTGAGACTGCAGTGCCTGAAATACAAGTCCATCCTCCCCCAAGACACAGCCCCTGTGCTCCCCACACAGCCTAAACTCACAGTCGGGAAAATCAAGAACAAAAAGGAGGAGAGGGAGCAAATCTGGCTTTCATCCGTCATTTTGAGGAATATAATTGAAGACAGGGTGTGGCTGTTGGAGCCAAGAGAAATTAATATAATGCTTGCTTGGAGCTTCGCTTCTGCTGGGGAGGTTTTCATGAGTTACCCAAGAGCAACCTGCAGAGATGGGGCTGGGGGTGCATTTCTTTCCTTTGCAGAGCGTTGGGTTCAGGAGGAGACCCTGCAGATGTCGGGCATTTTTCTACAGGTGGGCATAGAGCACCCACCCCTGCTTCCTTCAGCAGTTCTCTGATGGGAAGAAGGAACAGGTCGTGCTCCACAAAACAAACAGCAGCAGCACTGTACAGCCTTTCACTCATGTCCTGGTGGAATGGTCCACAGACTCTCAAATCCCAATTTACCCATGAAGATTAGACATGACCATACAGTTCTTCTCAAGAACTCATATTTAGGATGCAGTTGCATTCTTTGGAGTTTTTCTGGGCTCCTGCCAATGTCACTGGGGCATGGAACATGTGTTTGATACAGCAAATGCACCCAGCAGCCGGTCCCTGACTAACCTGGTTGTATCTTAAACACAAACTGTGGTGTTCATGTCCTCATGGCCATGTCAGGGCTCCAGGGCTCGGCACTGAGACAGGCACAGGCTGTGTTCCCTCAGTGCTGACTTTTTTCCCCACTAAACTGATTTATTTACCTCCACTTTTGTTATTACTGTGTTCCTGTAGCCTTGGGACACAGCCTTGAGGCAGAACAGAGGGAAGGGACTGTGCAAGTCTAAGACATAAACGTGTCCCTAAAGTATTTACAACCTCAGTGTAGACTGGAGGAAACAATTGGTTTCAGGTGCAGGACTGGAGGAAACAACTGGTTTCAGGTGCAGGAAGCCACAAGAGGCCCCACAAGAGGCCAGGACAATCAGCAGTGGTCGCTCACAACATCAGTGCCACGCTGCTGAGTCTTGTGGGCTTGATGGATGAGAAGAGAGAGTGAAAGGGGAGGAAGAGGGGATAAGGGTGAATTTTGGTGCCCAGGCATGGAGGAGGCAGGAGGATGCCACATTCCCAAGGGGTGCTGTGGGCAGGACAGTCTGGTGCTGTGGGAGCTGTGGCTGTCGCTGTGCCCAGCCCGGCTCCACACGCTCACCTCGCTTTGCTTATCAAAGCTGATAATGTTTTCTTGTGTCAACTACAAGAAAGGTGTGTCTGGTTCAACAGAACTTTGCTTTCATAAGCATTGCCTCAGTGATGTTTGTGCAACCACACTGGAATATGATTTTATCTTGTCACTTGTAATTACCATTAATAATTTGCATAATGGCCATTAGGCATCACTTATTAAACTCTCCTTTGATGTGATACTGAGCCGGCTCCAGGCCCCATACTCCCATCTTTCAAATGCAGACCACGACTTTTTCCTGACTAGTGACTCACTGGTTTATACCACCATGTTTAGCCAAATCCTGTAAGGCAACTGAAATAATTACCACAGTGGGTTTGGTAACAGCACAGCCTTAAATACGCCTTGGAGACCGAGAGCTTTACTCTGTTTCAGCTTCTTTCTTGCTGAGTGTTCACATCTGCAGACTCTGAGCATTTGCAGTGCTGAAGGAGAAGTCCAGCAGGACATGGAGCTGGACACAACCAGGTTTCTTCCTACCAAAGTTCAGTCTCCCCTGATTCACTTGATGAAGAGTATTAGATCCTTCCAGAACCTGCCAGGTGCTGACAGTGCAGTCAGGCCTCCAGCAGGTGCATCTCTGGTGGCACTGGAGGTTATCACAGCAGAGGAGAGTCCTGGAGAACTTAGGACATATGGGAGTTGTGATGGGTGATGAAACTGCAGCAATTCACTGCATGGAGAGCTGAGCACAGTGCAGGACAGGAGGGAAACCAGGGCTTCAGCCTGTGGTCTCTGCTGCAGAGCCACAGGATCAGGTCACAACTGGACAATCTGGAGTTTCAGGTACTTCCTGCACTCAGGCACTGTCCAGTGGTGCAACAGAGCCAGGCAGGCAAAGATGCAGGGCAGCCAGAACTCCCCAGACTGTCTTCTTTTATCTTCAGATCATACTTGTGCTAAAAAGTCTCTTAATTTCAATACACTTTCAATATATGGCTCATACTGGTAGTTTAGGTTATATTATTCAGTGCACTGAACTGAGAAATCTCCTGTTGGGTTACAACAGCAATTTGCTCATCTCTTGTAATTCTTTACAAATGTTACATAGCCAATAAACAAAAATCTAAACGCCACAAATAGTTACTGTGGGTGTTAGTCTGTACCTGTCTGCATACTGTATGAAACAGACTTTTGTAGAGAAATTACAGTTTGTGCATCACAGCAGAACATGGCCTGCTTTTCCAAATGCACTGTGCCTGTAATCAGAGATAATTGTCTGTGCCACGCAGTCTGAAGCTCATGGCTGATTTCCAGCATTGGTAATTTACAAAACTATTTGTTTTCTTCCAATTTCTTCACTGCTCCCTTAAACCTCTGGTGTGTTAATTCCTCAGGGGTTTTTCCTGATGGTGGTGTAATTCCCATGTTCCTGCTCTCTTACAACACAGACGCATCTGCTGGAGCTGTCACAGTGCGTTTCACTGTCTGCTTGCCAGCCCAAGTGCTGCTATCAGCCCTGCTCCTTTTGGGGGCATCCACCCTTGCTCTTTGTATCCTTGGGTTCCTCTCCCTGCCCTGTACCTTCAGCCCAAGTCTCTCTGTCTTGAAGTTGCTTGTTTGTTCTTGCTTTGCAAGATTTGCATGTCACAAGAGGACAGAGCGAGCTCCTTTTGAGCTGCACAGCCCATGAGCTGCTGTGCAGTCCAGGTCCCAGGTCACTCCTGTTCTGCTGTTCCATGCACTGTGTCCTCCCCATTTCATTTATTTTCCCTTCCCTGTCTCTTCCTGTGCTGTCTCCACAGCTGTCACCATTCCCCATCACTTATAAACACTGGGCAGGGAAGGCAGAGTTGTGTTTCTGCACAGATGCAACGCAGTGACCTCAGAGGTGCTGCGTCAGCACTGAGGTGGCTTAAATCACCCCAAAATGCTCTGCATAATTAGTGCTGCAGGAATGGGAGATGCAGAACCGAGCAGGGAAAGTAACACAGAGCTTGTCCAGGAGCTCATTAGAGCAATTACTCCACAGGGCTAACAAGTGTCCTGGACAGAGCCCAGGAAGAGGCCATGGCCGAGCTGTCTGAGCTGTTTCTCTCTTTAGAAACAGACACTAAATCAGACTCATTGTATTCCCCAAAGCCTTATTGTTAGAAACCTTCATGTCAGGCCCCTGTCTAAGGTCAGTCACCAAACCCCATCCAACATCTCATGAGAGAAAGAGCCCCACAGTGAGGAGCAGGGGCTGTGCCACCACTCCCAGCCCATGGCTCGGACGTTGCTGCCAGCGAGGAGGGACAGGCTGGATCCTGAGCCTTGGCTTGCACACACAGCAAAATGCAGTTGTGTTCCTAAATGTGTTTGCCATTCCCTTCTCTGGACTAATAAAATGACAACAGCTTTTTTTTTTCTTTTTTTTTTTCTGTCTGTCTGTTTATTGTGTCTCGCTTTTAAAAAAATTCTCTCCCACATATTAATTTGTCTCACCCTTTTATCTTCCCACATGTTGCCAGCTGGTTCTTCCTGTTTGCCTTTTTTACAAATCCATTTAGAGGTTCTTTATTTAGTGTTTTCTCTGGGAATTGTTTTCCTCCACCAGAAAGGTGTGGAGAGTCCAGCAGAGCCTGGCTTTCAAAATTCCTGCTTTGGTATTATTTGAGAAATCTTGTTGTTCTTGATTTTATCCTGTTAGAGTGCATCTGTAATAACTCAAAGGTGTTGTGTATTACATTGTACTATGTGATATTATGTATTATATTACATTTTATTATATTATATTAGCATATGCCTGCTTAAGTGAAGACTCCCTTTTCTTTGCAAGGTCTCTCTCAGTCGCAGACTGTCAGTCAGACAGCCCTGAGATCCCTCCCTGCCCTCTGCCCAGCCTCCCTGGGTGTTTCTTTCCTCACCACCTTCTGCTTCATGTCTTGGCTCTTGCTTCCTTCTCTGGTAGCAAATATCCCTTTCCACAACATCAGCTGCTCCTTCTCTCCACCCTCCATCCCCATCCTCAGCCTCTGAGCTCAGCTGGAGCACTGATGGGAACATGGCTTGTTTTCCTTTTTCCCTGTAGTGATTGCTGTGTGGTTGGAGACTGAAGGTGGATTCATAATCTGTATTTTTTAAATACTTGTATATTGATTTACTTGTAGAAATTATTTCCCAAGGCTGTATCAGCAGGAGCAAAGTTTTATTGGAGACAAGCCTTGGTTGCTGTTGGAGAATGGCCACAACCCAGGGAAGCCTGGGTGAGGGGCAGTGGTGGGATCAGAGCAGGGTGGCCAGGAGGTGCCATCCTGCAGAGTCCCTTTGACTGCTGCTGGAGCACAGCTGACAACTCCCAGGTTATTTTTGCCTTGTTTTTCCAAAAGACTTTTGCTTCAGAGAGCTCCTCAGGGGATGTGCAGTGGGGCTGGCAGGGACTCTCTGGTCTGCAGTGACCTGAAGAAGAGGGGGAAGAATTTTTTCAGGGGGGTCTGCATCCTGTGCCTTTCTCTTACACCACTTTGCTTTTGTACTGACCTTTCTCTTTCCCTCTTCTCCCCAGCTTTGCTAAATTTTATCCTTGTTGAAAGACTTGTGACTGACTGATTCCCCTGCCAGTTCCTCCTCCCCATGTTGTGCTGAAAGCCTTGTTTAAACACACATTTACTGCTGGGCACCCCCCAGTGTCAACACAACTTCTCTGCAGAGGTTTGTAAATAAATATCCCATAGCTGCATCCCTTATCTCTGCTTCCCACCGCAGCCCAGTCAATCCCAGTGCCCTACCACCAACAGTCACAGCTGTGATCCCGAGCGTCTGACTCCAGCCCAGCCTCTCTCCAGGGAAAAGCCCCTCCAGCCTCTCTTCATCACCCAGAAAAGCCTGGAGACCTCCTGTTGTGCAGGTACCCAGCACTAAAGAAGCAGTTCATGGTCCCCCTTCCCTGGAGGCCCCCTCACCTGACAGTCCCTGGGCTGCCCAGGGCTCAGGGCAGGCAGGGCTGGCACAGGCTGGCTTTCAGCCCCGCGCTTCTCCCAGCTGCTGCGGCACCGACTCCTCTTCCTGCCGACCCTCTGTGGAAAAAGACAGCTCTGGACACCCAGGCCGCCAGCACTGCCACCCTGGAGGTCTCCCCCTGCCCTCCTCACTGCTTTAGCTCTGTCTCTTCAGTCACAGTCACAGTTCCCCCTCCCAGCCCCGAGGTCAGCTGCAGCCACCACCCACCTCTGTCCCTCACCTCTGTCTTTTGGCACATGATGCTTTTCCATCTGGCACTCAGGATTACTCCAGGCAAGCACCAACAGTGCCGCTTCAGCCCTTGCAATAGGTATTTTGGGACAAAAACCTGATTTTCTTGTAAATAATTTAGGACTGGAGAGTCCAGAGGAGCCCACATCAGGGCACCACCATTCCAAAGCCTCCTCTCCCAACAAAACAAAAGGAGTAGGTGGGTGCTCAGGGCAGTTTTGTGTGTGTGCAGCCATGTCTGGAATTAACAGCCTGCCTGTTTCAAAACCACAGTCAATGGAAGGCAAGGCAGAGCCAGCTGCTTTGCATACAAATTAAACTTCCAAAACTTTAATTAAACTTGTTGTGCGAAACTGAAAATGTTTAGATAATTCATCGTTTCAGTTAATTTACCTGCTAGTCCCTAATCCTGTCTCATTCTGGCAAGCCAATAAAACTCAGTTACATGGCTGTTTGTCCAGCTGCTGGTGAAGTTGCCCTTAAAGAGCTGCTGAACTGTGCCAGGAGCTGGGACAGCTCTGGTGGCTCTCCCAGCCTGTTCCCTGGCCCAAAAATTGTTTTTGGTGTGCTCCCTGGACATTTATCAGAGCCAAATCCTCAGATGCCTCATGGTTTTCTAATCAGCCCTGTCTGGAAGCAGGTCAGCACTAGCTCCTCACCACAGTGTTGCTTTTCCTACCAGGATCACGAATTTTCATATCCCTGTAAGGCAAAGCACAGAGATTTTAGGGTGCCCAGCTCTGTTTGCATACATGATGTCGTGTTGGCCACCCTCCAGCAGGCAGTGGTAGGTCTGGATCTCCTGCTCCAAGCGACACTTGACGTCCAGAAGGGTCTTGTATTCCTGGTTCTGGCACTCCATTTCCGCTCGGATCTCAGCCAGCCGCTGCTCCACGCAGGAGATCTGGTTCTGCAGCTCAGCCAGGTATTTGTTGTAGCGACATTCGGTCTCCGTCAAAGAGGATTCCAGGTTTTCTTTCTGAGAATAGAACAAACACACAGGTACCTGGGTTTGACACAAGAACAGCCCTGCTGGTGGGAGCTGGAGCTGTGAATCCTTGTGGCATCGCCTACCATAGTGAGCTGGGCTTGTACGTTGATTTCCAGGGCCTGCAGCTGACGTCTCAGCTCAGTCACCTGCTTGTTGCTCGACTCGATCTCCTGGCTGCTTGTGACAACCTCCAGATTCACCTCCTCCACCTGCAAGGTCAGAAAAGAGCGACCCTTTCCTCACCTCCCCACTGCATCTGGTGGTGTCCAGGACCTCCCCTCACCCTGCAGTGCCCCAAGCACGTCCAAGGCTGACACCCTGTTTATTCCATTCTGACCCAGTGACCCAAGTGGTGGTGCCTCTGCTGTGGATGGAACACAGAAATCAGGCAGTACAATTAGATCTGAGCACATCTGTGACACTTGTTGTTATTAGGACACCTCTTAATCGCTCATTTTTTCCCTTCCCCCTTGGGGCAGAGCTGGTGCAGCTCTGCAGACACGAGGTACCTTGCAGGCGTACCACTGCTCCGTCTCTTTGCGGTTGCGCTCCATCAGCGTCTCGTACTGGCACCTCAGATCCTCCAGGATCTTCCTGAGGTCTGGGCCAGGGCAGGCATTGACCTCCACGCTCACATCCCCAGTTGCCTGTTTCCTCAGACAGCTCATTTCCTGCAGGAAATACGTGGCTGTATCAGTAATATCCATCCACCCTTGGGGAGACTTTCCTTCTTCTCAACTCCCTGAGAGAGCTGACCTCCTCGTGGTTGGTCTTTAGGCAGCACATCTCCTCTGTCAGAGCCTCACACTGCAGCTGCAGGTCGGTTTTGCAGCTGGCCAGCTGGTCCAGGACGGGCCGGAGGTTGCAGATGTCGGCATCCACGTTCTGCCGGAGACCACACTCGGTCTCGTACCTTAAACCACAGGCAGCAAACAAAGGTCAGCCCGGCAGCAAAGCAGGGCAAGGCCTTCAGTTGAGGTTGGGGGAAAAAAATCAGGATCAAGTTCTTTCACTTCAGAACATTGCCAGTGGTATCAGAGATCTGTTTTACTATGCAGTGTGACAGGCAGAGGGTTGGCAGGGGGATCTCCCCGTCACCCCCTTCACCTGCCCTTCCATGGGCCAGCAGGGGACTATACTCACTTCACTCTGAAGTCATCAGCAGTCATCCTGTTGTTATCAATGTTCAGAAGGATTTTGTTAGTCTCCATGGCTGCACACAGGATCTGGAAAAGAAATTGTAGAGGAATATGTGGGCTTGCAGCTTCCTGCTTCCTCTGCCTCCAGAAGACTCTGGAGGAAACACCTACCTGAGGTATTTTATAATAATTCCATATATTGGGGTTATTAACCAGTTATGTTGCATCACAGCAGGGAAACCCATGCGCCAGCTGTGTGGACCTGGCCTTGCTGAAGCATCAGTGCTCAGTAAATGCAGGATGCCCCCTCCCACAGACCATCATTTCATATAAACCATTGCTTCAGCTGCCCTTTGACAGGGCTCTGTGCACATGTGAAAGCAAAGCCCAGAGAAATATTAGGATTTTCTTAACAAACAAGGGTTTACCTGGTTCTGAAGGTCTTCAATTTCCTTGTGGTAGCAGCTGTAGTCCCGTGGCTCGCAGATGGGCCCCACCTTGGCGTACCACTCCCTGATCTTGCACTCCAGGTCGGCATTGTCCCCCTCCAGGAGCCGCACCTTGTCCAGGTACGAGGCCAAGCGGTCGTTGAGGTTCTGCATGGTCGCCTTCTCGTTGTTAGCAAACAGGATCCCATCCCCACAGCCAGCCCCAGCCCTGGGGAAGCCACCTCGAGTGCAGACGCCTCCTCCGCTGAATCCCAGGGCAGAACAAGCCCTCTGGCCGGCTCCGAAGCTCCCGCCGGCCGCGCTGCCGGCGCTCAGCTGCTTCCCGAGTAATCCCTCGCTTACGCTGCCGCCGGAGAAGCTGCCAACCACAGCACCCAAGTCATAGGCAGCGTGTCTCCCCGAGGAGGCAGAGGAGACCCTCCTGGCAGTGCCAGCTGCGTTGCTGCCTGTGCTGCCCCTGCCCTGGGTGCAGGTGGTGACGACCTGCCTGACAGTACAGCTCATGGTGTGGGTGCGGAGCCAGCAGAGCCCAAGGCAAGCGCTCAGGTCGCTGCAGGATCCAACTGGGATACCTCTGTCCCCTGGTCCTCTATTTATACCAGTCCCTGTGGATCGTGCCACTGGAGAAGGGTTGTTTATTCTTCCTCCTTGTGACCTGGCTAGGAGGTGTTTTCTTTTTTTTTCAGCCGGAAATAATTCCCCAAAGGCGTTTGTCTCCAGAAATCCCACAACAGAAAGATGCTTTGGTTAACAGAAGCGTGTTTCAAAACTACATCAAAAATGTTACTTCCTGAATCATCAGGTCTGACTTGTGATGACAACTCAACAACAGTGACACAAAAACCCGACGATACCCAAGAGTGCCCGGGGAATGAAGCACCACAGCAATTATCCATCCCCGCCGTGGGCGAGTCTACCCGGAAAGTGAAAGCTGTGGGAAAGGCACCCTATCTGACAGAGCCTGTTCGACCCCTTTGTGACCAGAAACGAGGGTGTCCCCTCACTCAGCTGGCCTCAGTCCCTGGGAGCAGGGCCAGGAGACCACCCTGGGCCTGCAGCGAGGGTCTGTTCCATTCCACGTGGCTGTTGGAGTGAGCCCCTGGTCTGGGTCTTTAGACCTCAAATGCTCCAGGAGAGCACAGAGGAATATTGCACTGGAATGTACCAGGGCTGGTTTATCCCTTCTCTTTATTCTACATCCATCAAAACATCCCCTTGAGGAGGTCTGGGTCGTTTTTCTGCTTTCAAGGGTGGACAAAATAGTCAAGTATTAATCCAAAATATGAAAGGATATTTGCTGGACACCAAACATGCAGTCCACTGAATATTCACTGCCACACAGGATGTTTCATAAGATTTCTGAAACAGTAATGTAGAGAATTTCAGGAGATGCATGACTCTACAGAAGTCTGATCCAGTTCCAACCAGCGCCATGAAAACTCTCCAATACAATCTAGGTGTTAAATTTAGAAAGGACAATAGAAAAGATCTTTTTAAAAGTTTATTAAACTAATTTTTTAGTCCTGGAATGCTAAATTGAGGAAGAAGGGAAATAATTAAAATGTTTTGTCATCGGAATCTTTCATTTTATTAATAACATTAATATAGCAATGCTAATATTGGCTGGCTCTCACCCACATGTGGTTCCTCCTTGGGTTTGGCATCCAGGTCACCTGGCCATGTGGCATAAAGAATGTGTCAGGTGCAGCCTGGCTCACAAATACTGCTTCTGCCATTTGGGCAAGTTCATTAAGCTAAATTTTATCTTGACACTGCAAATCCAGCACTCCTGAACTGCGGGGTGGTTCTGTGGGTGCCCATCCTTTGTTAGAGCCATCGTCAGGAAGGGAAGCTGGAGTGCTCTGGTGCCACAGTGGTGGCCAGAGCCTGCCTGGAGCCAGGGATCAGGGTCAGGCAGGGCTGCCTGGAGCCCACCTGCAGCCTGGTCACAACTGGTCTTTTTTCTACCAAAGAATTATAAAATTACTGTGGAGTAAACATTTAATTTCATTTAATTGAGATTTATATAGTCCTTCATTTTTCAAGGCCAGGTTGGATGGGGCTTGGAGCAACCTGGTCCAGTGGGAGGTGTCCCTGCCCGTGGCAGGGGGTAGAATGAGATGGTCTTTAAGGTCTCTCCCAACCCAAACCATCCTGTGGGATTTTTTCAATGAGGAAAACACCCACAATGAGTAGAGGGGTTTTTTTCAATTACTGCAAACTAAGCAGAGATGTCCATATCTTTATTTCTCTTTCTTTTCTTTTCTTTTCTTTTCTTTTCCTTCCTTCCTTCCTTCCTTCCTTCCTTCCTTCCTTCCTTCCTTCCTTCCTTCCTCTCTTTCTTTCTCTCTCTCTCTTCCCTTCAGACTTTACCAAAGGTGATTAGAATTCCTACAGCTTTTGTAAAGGAGAACAGTAATTTTTTACTATTTTCTTGGAATTGTGTGCTCTTCATGGCAGCTTTTTTCCTTTCCAAAATTCAAAACTTTATTTAAAACCAGCTCTTGCTTTTACATCAGAACAAACCTCAAGCCCTGCCAGCAGTCACAGCCCTCATTTTATTAAAGCCATTTTCACTTTGTGATGAGGAGACCTGCTAATGATGGGATCTCCATGCCTAATGGAAGGCTCTTTCCAGAATTAGCTTTGATTGACTTCCTGGCTGGAGTCTGCAGACGGAGATTTGCTCCCCACATCCTTGCAGGCAGCCGGGGGCGATGCTCTGATGAGCTGTCCTTGGCTGACTTGGGAGCCCCTCGCAGGCAATTGCTGCAAAAAGCCCCTTGCTGCACCCCAAGGGAGGAAGGGGAGCAGAGGAATGACAGGGGAGCAGAGGAATGACAGGGGAGCAGAGGAATGACGGCTCATGAGGATCTCCCGTGGGCATTTCAGGAACAGCAGCACAGGTCTGACCAGGAAAAATTACTACTTCGAGTAACAAATGAGCAGAAGAGCCTCCCCCAGGCAAAGGTGTTGCTCCCATGTAATGAGCTCTGTAAAAAATAGAAAGGAAGGGATTATTTTTCAGGTTTCCATCTGCGTCCTGGGCTGTGTGACAGAGAGTGGGGTGGTGGCAGAGGATGGACATGCTGGAGTTATTCCCAAGAGTCTTCTTCCCAAGAGCAGGATTATCAGACTCAACAGGGCAATGGAAATGAGAAAGATTATATTTCCCTGCAGGGAAATCCTTTGGGAGTCTCAGGATATCTTTTAAGGCTGAGGACTGTTTCTTAGGCTAATGCAGATGAAGTTTAATGTGCCCCCAAGAAGGAGATCCAGCATTTCATGTTACTACAAACACTCCCTGAATCACCAGGTGTTTTCAGGTCCAAGAGAACTTCCTCGGGGACTCAATGACTCAGACACAGCACCAAACCCCAAATCCCTGCTGATGCCCAGGCACAGGAGGGCCAGGAGAGGAGCTGGAGCCAGGCACTGCCAGCACCTGCCAGCCTGGCCAGGGACAAGCTCCTCTCTGCTCACTGCTGCTCACTGTCAGCTGAATTTCCATGTTAACCTATGGAAAATCCTGTTGTTCTCAATTTACTAAGTATTTACAAAGTATTTGCTTATCTGGCTGGTGATGGACCTGTCACACCACTTTCTGTCAGCCTGTTATTGGCTGTACTGAGGCTGATCTCCATCTTACTGGTGACACCAAGTGCTCCAGGGTCTGATCCCAGCTTTGCAAGTCACCCCAGGCAAATCGTTCAGCTCCTCCAAATCTCAATTTCATGCTTTGTAGGGTGGAAAAAACAATAACAACTATCCTCCTCCTTGAGGGTGTTGTAAAAACAACTGTCTGAGGAGCACATGGGGCGTTAGAGATGGGAAAGATGGCATTTAATTCAGTATTATTCATTGTCAGTGTTCTTGTTGTTTTATATTAGTCTTGACACAGGCACATCCCATCGATTTCTCTCTATGTCTCCATCAGGAAATACTTTTACAGGATGTTCATAGTTTCCATTTTTGTTGTCCATAAAGTTTCACCATCATTCACTGAGGTCTTGCCTCTGTAATTCCTAACTGAATCCTAGAAAGACCTTCTTTTCTTGTACTTGCAGCTTGCAGCAAATCTGTAAAATGCTCTCCAAAACCAGTGTTTGTCCATCTCTTGGAGATGCAATTTGTCCATGTTTCAGACACAAATGTGTGTAGCAAGGGGTAAATAACAAGCAATAAGTTACCTTGTAGTTCTGTGGTATTTTCCTTCTTCAGAGCACTATAATGTCACACAGAGACCATTTGTGCTGAGCTTGGACTTTGCTCTTGCCTGTGATAACAGGGTTACACTGAGCTGTATGCAGAATTAAAGCCTTTTTCATTGATGCAAATATGTGTTGATGAATATCCCCTGATAAGGTCCTCCCAGGGGAACTGAATCCACTGATTACAAACCAGGCTCTTCCATCAGCTCTCCCAGCTGTTTCTCCCAGCTCTCCTCAGGATTTCATCTCAGGCTGCTCCTGCTGATTCCTGTAAATATCTCAGCACGGGGTGACAGATCCCAGAGATGACTGAGTGTTCTGCTGGATCCATCTCTCCCCGTGCCCTTTTGGCTGCAGAAGGGGCCACGTCTCTGTGCTGCCAGCAGAGCAAATTAGTCTTGGACTGACGTCTTCTTTTAGCCTCCTACTTATATTTAATCAGTTATATTTGTGGTTTGCAGAAAGCTTTTCAGTGTTCATACACTTGGGGCATTCTGCAGATGGTTCAAGACTTAAAAAGCCATTTACAGCTAAAGTATAACAACTCTCTTCTGATGCCAAAAAAAAAATAAAAATAAAAATTAGCAGTTTGCTCAGAATTTCCAGCCTGCAGCTTTGCCCACTGCCAGAGAATCTTAAACAGCTTGAGGCTCAGGTACATTTTTCCTTTATCTGCTCTTCATTTTTGAGATAGCTCTGGTTTGCTTGGCCTGGAAGACTTTCCCCAGGGAAGGTCTGTCATCCCAGCAAAGGGAGAAGCACAATACCGTCCATGAACTCTGCACTCTGCTGTGTTTCGTTTCCTGCCCTTTTCTGTAATTACTGAATGATGATACAGGGTGATAAAATCTCACACTCCCTTCTCTGGAAAGACCTGGCAGGTTCCCCACTTCTTCGATCTCCTTTGCCTGTCCTGTCATGCCCAGCGTGACATCATCAGCTCTTTCCAAAGCTGCTGGGGCCAGGGAGCACCCTGGGGAGTGCTCATGGGACTGTGATGCTGTGGGGAGACTCAGGGAGGATGAATGAACCACTGATCACCCAAAGGATGAGCGAGCTGAGCCTCAGCTGCAGGAGCCTCTTGTCCATTGCTATAAGGGAAGCTGATTTAATGCAAACTGTTCCCTCTCACTTTGGTCTGAGCCCCAGATCTGTATCCTTGAGGTGTGGGATGGACATAAGCTGATGCACAGGGCTCCCAGCTACCACAGACTAAAAAGCATGAAGTTGGGTCAAAGTGATTCCATCAGGCTTTTGGCTCTAAAACGATTTCCTCTCCTCTCTGGCCCTGCCTTGGTCGCTCTCCAGCAGGCGAGTGGGCACAGGCACAGCCAGAACCTGCTGCTGCCCAGCTGAGTCACTAATCCTGAGCAGCAGCTCAGCCTCAGGCGTCATTTCTACCTTGTGTGTTTCAGGAAGGGTTTTAGCAGTGATCTGTTACACACGACAGTGATAGAAATTATTGCTGCTCATCCCTGTGCAGATTAAGCAATGGTTACTTTAGTTCCTCAAGTGCAGCCCTGGGGCAGCATGAATAGCTCTGTAAAAGTTTTGTGCCTGATAGTGTGATTTAAGAGTCAAAAGAGACAGAAGGCCTGTAGGGATGAGGTTTGCCAACCAGCTGGCTGCTGGGCTCATGTCTCAGAGAGAGCACCTGACAGCAGCAGTCTTGCTGAAGCTATCCAAGTTCTGCTTACAGGAGAAAGTGACTTTTTATGATCCTAAGAGTTAGAGAACTGAGCTTTATTTTGTTTGCTTTAATTACCAGTCTTGTGGCACACTGACCTCAAACCTCATCATTCCATAACTGCCTTCATTTTGTATCACACAGTTTATGTCTTAGCCAATCCCATGTACTTACAAGCACTGAGTTCATTAGAAAAAACTGTCTCCAATTATGTTCATCCCAGGCAGAGCCCCTGTCCCTCCAGGTGGAGCCCATGTCCCTCCATTCCCCTCCTCTCACTGGCTTCTTGTGATTTCGTACTTTCCCTGGCAGGAACACAGAACCCAGAGGCTTTGAGGGATCACATGTCAATGATCAGACAAGTCTGCAGTTGCACGAGCGAGAAGAAAAAGCTTTATTAAGTGTGTCCAGAGACACCTGCATGGAATGAGAGCAACACATGAAGAAGAGCAGGTGAAGAGAGCATTTGGGAACACAACCCGACCACGCATGGCCTCAGGCACTTCTTGGCTTAGCCTGATGCTCTCCCGAGCCAGGGGCTGTCCTAGCGAGTGGTGAGGGCGACCTGCTCCCGGGAGGAGACCACCTTCCCGTCCTGCACCTCCTCGACGATCGTGCGCACCTGGCGGGACGTTGTCGTGACTGCAGAGGAAAGGGCGACAATTATTCACGGCAGGAAGGAGAGAAATTGCTTAAAACATTATCACATATTGCACATTCTTCAAGAGCTGGTGGGAATTCCAGAAGGGAGTGGAAAATGCTGCTTTAAGCAGCCCTGCTTTGACTGGGAAGGGGAGAGAACCAGGCTGAGAGGAAAGGTGGGTTCTTACCATCTCTGCCAGAGTGTGAGGACATGGCTGAGGAGTACTGGGAGGAGATGCTACAAGAAAAGCACAAAACCAAAGAGATGTCAGGGACAAACATTGCTTGTTGCTCCTACACAGGCTCTGTGTCCAGACAGGAGAAAAACAGAGGAGGCTCATGGAGATAAAAGTGTTGCTCCACTTGGCCTCTCCTGAGGAATGGAGGAACCACAGCAACATCCCACTACCGCCAGACACCAGGGACAGAGCACTGGGCACCCACAGCTGGTGTGAACAGAGAAACCAGCCCTGACAGCTATGAGGACTGACACCCTTGGCACTTTGTGTCTATGACCCATCTCCTCCCAGCCTTCCTCCCAGCAAAGCCCCTCACGCACTGGGCGTCCTCTCCCTCCAGCAGCCGGCGGTACGTGGCGATCTCCTGCTCCAGGCGGCACTTGACGTCCAGCAGGACCCTGTACTCGTGGTTCTGGCGCTCCATGTCGCAGCGCAGCTCGGCCAGCTGCTCCTCCACGCCCGTGATCAGCATCTGCAGCTGGGCCAGCTGCGTGCCGTAGCGCGCCTCGGTGTCGGCCAGGGTGCCCTCCAGCGCCGCTTTCTGTGGGATGGGCACAGGGATGAGCCCACAGGATGGGCTCAGGGTGCAGCTCAGTGGGCACAGCCCTCATCCCAGCAGCCCAGCCCTCGTACCGTGCTGAGCTGCGACTGCAGGTCGATCTCCAGGCTCTGGATCGTGCGCCGCAGCTCCGTGATCTCCGTCTTGCCGCTCTGCAGCTGCTCCGTGTTGATGGCCACCTCCCGGTTCAGCTCTTCTGTCTGCAGCGAGGCAAAGCCGTGCCCTCAGAGCCCTGGCAGCAGCCACGGCCCCGGCCCCGCGCTCAGCACCAGCTCCTCACCTTGCTGAAGAACCACTGCTCGGCGTCCCTGCGGTTCTTCTCCGCCAGGCTCTCGTACTGCTCCCGCATCTCCGCCAGGATCTTGGTCAGGTCGATGCCAGGAGCAGCGTCCATCTCCACGCTGATCTCCCCACCCACCTGCCCACGCAGGGCAGTCATTTCCTGACACAAAGAAGACACAACACACGTCAGAGTGACATGGCATCTTCCCATGGTGAGAAATTTCTTATCTGCACCCAGCACAGGAACCCCACAGACTTCCTGCATGTCCTGCCTGAAGGGATTATTTCTCTCCCCCTTCATGCTCAAATGTGTCCTGACAGCCTTGATTCCAGAGACTCCTGGCTGTTTTCCTGGTGGACAAGGAATGTTTATAGATCCCAATTTGAGCCCAACTCTCTGCTCACCTCCTCGTGGTTCTTCTTCAGATAAGCCAGCTCCTCCTTCAGGTTCTCAATCTGCATCTCCAGGTCGGCTCTGGACAGGGTCAGCTCATCCAGGACGCGGCGCAGGCCGTTGATGTCGGCCTCCACGCTCATGCGCAGAGCCTGCTCCGACTCAAACCTGGGGACACACACACAGTTGCATATACCCACCTGATGCAGCATTTTTCTTGTCTTTTCCTTCCCCAACTCAGTGTATTTTTGCCAAGAATCTTTAATTCCATGTGCATGCACAGGTCTCACAGTGCAGAAATAGCAGTGCTGTGCTCAGGAAGAGATGAACTATTCCCAAATGTCCCACTCCAGTGGAGCAATCCCAGGTGCAGGTAAAAAGAACCTTGAACAGCCTGGCTTTCCCCCTTTTTCACAAAAGCTCTTGGAGGTGTTGGACTCACTTGGTTCGGAAGTCGTCTGCTGCCAGCCTGGCATTGTCGATCTGCAGGACGATGTTGGCATTTTCAACAGTTGCAGAAAGAATCTGATGGGGGATAAGTGAAAGAGTTAAAAAGTAATTTCAAACAGTCTGAGTGATCCCATCCAGAGAAGGACTGGAGCAGCACTGGGCCATGGGGCTGGACTTCCATGTGGGCTCTACAAAGAGGGAGAGGGGGTGCTCGTTTCCATCTCCCAGCAGCACAGGCTCGGTGCCCTGGGAACAGTGCCCTGGGCATGTCACCCTGCCCAGGTGGCACCTCCAGCTGCTCTCACCATGCTGAGCCCTGGCAGCACTCCAGCCTTTGGGAATGGGTGCAGCCCAGCTAGGAAGGAAAAAAGGGTTGAGGAAGGAAGGAGTGCCTTGTGCCTACCTCATTTGGCTTTCATAATTACACCTGAGGTGCAAGTATTTGCTCTGACATTATGAAAATGATTGGCCATTTAGTGAGCAGGAATTTCTGTAGCCACGAGCTAATGAAGAGCTGTAAATTCTCCTGCTTCAGGGGATATCCAAGGAATAATCCAGGAATATTGATGTGGTCATTTCCCAGCTGAGGGGGGAGAGGGAGGGAAGGATCTGCCTTCCCCTGGATCAGGCGCAGAAGGTTTCTGTGAAATCCAGCACTTCATCACTCAAACCCAGAGACAGCTCCTGCCTCCAGATGTTTCACCAACATGCTGGAATCTGCAGAGGAACTTCCTGCATCAAGGCAAGCCCTTTCTCCCAGGGTGAAGCCCAAGAAATTTTAGGAATGTGCGTTCCCCCCAGGGGCTGACCCTGCCCCATTTCCCAGGAATTTATTCTTACAGACCAGGTATGACATTGCCCAACCGCCCACACCTCATTCCCTCAGTGAGCCTGAGCTCACTGGGGATGAGTGATAAGGGCTGAGGTGGGCAAGCAATGGCAGGCCAGGGAGGGATGGGCAGATTCTGGTGTTTTGGCTGAAGGACTTTTGTTTAAAATCATCCAGGGAGCTGCTAAGAATAAAGAAATTACCTTGGCCATGACTTCATCTGCTGCATTTTACAGCAGGGCACACACCTGATTTCAGCACCTACCAGAGCCCAGTGTGTTCCAACCCTGGATTGGACTCTGTGTCTGCAATTCCCAAAGAACAACCATCCCATAGGACAGTTTCTTTCTATTTTAACCTCTACCTTTACCCTCCTCACAGGATAGGGGGGAGAAGTCTGATTTGTAGGATATTTGTGAAAATGACAATTCATCTCCATCTGCATCTCACTCAGCACTGAATAGGGCCAGGACATAACAAG
This sequence comes from Pyrgilauda ruficollis, assembly GCF_017590135.1. Taxonomy (NCBI): domain Eukaryota; kingdom Metazoa; phylum Chordata; class Aves; order Passeriformes; family Passeridae; genus Pyrgilauda; species Pyrgilauda ruficollis. Next base: position 940,440 of record NW_024514876.1, on the reverse strand, counting down.
TCCTGCCTGCTGAGAGCTCCATCAGGAGCCTAACAGGGAGCAGCTATGGGGCACAAGTGTTCAGAAGGAAGGCAGGAGGTGACAGTGTGGCAGCAAGTATCATCAGCTAACCTGAATCTATCTGCCTCCTTTCCTGCCCCATCTTTCTCCCTACACCAGAACAGTCAAGAGAAAACCCATTCTGGTGCTGGTGATCTGCTATTCATAGTGACTGTTATTCCAAAGCTCTGGTTTTCATTTCAGACTAATGACCTGCTATTTGATAAGCCTCTCCCCTCCAGCTGTTACCAACAAGGTCATCTCTTCACAAGTGACTTTGATGAAGATGTCACATTAATCCCAGCATCCTACCTTGTTCCTGAGCTCCTCGATGGTCCTGTAGTAGGGGCTGTAGTCACGCTCAGGACCAGGTCCCTGCTTCTTGTACCACTCCCTGATCTTCACCTCCAGGTCCGTGTTGGCCTCCTCCAGGGCTCGCACCTTGTCCAGGTAGGCGGCCAGGCGGTCGTTGAGGTTCTGCATGGTCTCCTTCTCCCCCGCCGGCAGGATGCCGTCACCGCCTCCAAACCCTCCAAAACCTCCTCCAAAGCCGGCCCCAAAGCCGGCCCCATAGCTGCCCCCGAAGCCCCCTCCTGCGCTGCTGCAGTAGCTGCCCCCAAAGCCGCTGCCGAGCCCCGAGACCACGCGCGAGGAGACGGAGTAGCTGCCGCAGCCCCCGTGCACGCTGGGGGCCCGGTACCCTCCTCCCCCGACACGCACGGAGGAGAGCCTGCTGGAGCCTCCCCCCAGGCTGCCGAAGCCCTTGAGGGACGTGGAGGAGGAGTATTGCCTGACTGTGGTGCTCATGCTGGAGGCTGGACGTGCGGGCACGGGCGGCTCGGCGGCGCAGCAGCAGCAGCAGCAGCAGCGAGTGCTCGCTCCCCTGCCTCGGGGCTCTTTATAGCCCGGCCAGGAGGCGTTGCCTCACTTTTTTTTTTTTTTTTTTTTTTTTTTCTTTTTTTTTTTTTTTTTTTTTTTTTTCTTTTTTTTTTTTTTTTTTTTTTTTTTCTTTTTTTTTTTTTTTTTTTTTTTTTTTTTTTTTTTTTTTTTTTTTTTCTGCATTCCCGACGATTTTCATCACTCAGAAAACCTGAGCCAACTTCCAGAATCGTCATTTTCGCCTTTGTTCTAGTCATGCTTTTTGTCATATTCCACTTGAAGCTTTTTCTCTTACAAAGGGCATCTTTATGCTTCTTCCGTTTCCAAGTAAATTGTCAGGTGTGATTAAAAGGAGGAGGCTCCTTGCTCAGGGCTACGATTTAATTCCCTCTGCACTGTGAGTTTTGAAAGAGAGCGGTGCAGGCAGCATTTGAGGGAATAGCTCAGCATCTCTTCTGCTATGGCTTTTTGTCCCAGCTACAGTTTCCTGTCCCTGCTTGGGCTGCACACACACACCTGCAGGGACAGCAGTCGTGTTGTGAGGCCCTGAATGCACCTCCAAACCCCGTGAGTACAATGGTGCTGGAAGGAACTTGGCTCCCAGTCCTGGAAATACAAGTCCGCTCTTTTATCCGCAGGGAGAGAGGGATGATCAGTCGTGAAAAAGCAATGAAAAGGGAATTTGTGCTCCAGGGCTCACTGGAGTCTTCACTTCAGAGACCACCCAAGAGTGGGGGACTGTGGAAAAGTGATAGGATGGTTTGTTTTCTTTGTGAACAAGCACTAGCAAACCATCCCAAAAGGACAGGGCATGGTAGTTAGCTAGAAATTATGAGATCTCCAGGGAAAATCTGGGATAGCAGAAAGTAGATGAAGGACATAAGGAAAAAGCTCCTGGTGTTAAGCCCTGTGAACAGGAGCACAAAGCTGACAGGAGCACAGCTCAGCAGTGCTCAGTGATGTCTTCTGTGATGTTTTTCTGCCAGTTGTGAGCAGGCAGGACAGCTTCACTGTGAGTTTGGAGTTTACAGCTCCCACCTAAACGGAGCTTCAGGAGAGACAGAGATTGTCTCTGGCAAGCAAAAAGGTTCCAGAACTGAGCACAGTGGTGTGGCCAGGCCCTGCTGACCCACAGCACAGGCAGCACCCACCAATCTGAGTGTGCCTGGCTCATCCTGCGGGGTGTGGAGGGGAAGGGATTGCTCATGTGTGCACACGGTGGATTGTTGGGCTGTCTCTGCAGACAGGCCCCAACAGCCCCTTCCCAAGAGCCAAGTTCTTCCTTAGATCATTTGCCAAACGAGGGGAGAAAGGGTATGGAAGGAAGAACAAAGGTACATTGCTAAGGAGCTCAAAGGGCACAACTCCCTCCCCTCCATCTGCAGAAAGCTGGAGACGGTACAGCAGTGGAATGTGTCCTTGGAATATCAGGAGTTGGCTGCTGTGCAGAAGTGGTTCCCTATCTTCCCATTTGCTACTGGGGGATGGAGACAAGTCTGTGCAGCTCAGAGAGCTGGAGGATCGGGGTCCCTGGAGGACTGGAGTCACTGGAGGTTCAGGAACCCTTGGAGGTTTGGGGTCCCTGGAGGTTCGGGGTCTCTGGAGGTTTGGGGTCCCTGGAGGATCAGGGTCTCTGGAGGTTCAGGGTCTCTGGAGGATCAGGGTCCCTGGAGGTTCGGGATCCCTGGAGGATCAGGGTCTCTGGAGGTTCAGGGTCTCTGGAGGTTTGGGGTCACTGGAGGTTTGGGGTCCCTGGAGGATCGGGATCCCTGGAGGATCGGGGTCACTGGAGGATCAGGGTCCCTGGAGGATCGGGGTCCCTGGAGGATCGGGATCCCTGGAGGATCGGGGTCACTGGAGGTTTGGGGTCCCTGGAGGATCGGGGTCCCTGGAGGATCAGGGTCCCTGGAGGTTTGGGATCCCTGGAGGATCGGGGTCACTGGAGGTTCGGGGTCACTGGAGGTTCGGGGTCCCTGGAGGTTCAGGGTCTCTGGAGGTTCAGGGTCTCTGGAGGATCAGCGTCTCCTCCGTGCTGGCTCTGGCTGTTCTGTCCCCTGGAGTCAGCGTGTTCCTGTCGTGTGAGCGCCAGGCACAGCCCCAGGGGACGCCCACTCGCTGCTCGTCCTGCCCAGGTGCAGATGGAAAAGGTGCAGCAGCGCGGGGGCGGCCGGGACGTGTCTCTCCCAGGAATGTGCTTCGTCCCCAGCTTCATTTCCTCACCTCTGCCCGGGCAATGCCGCGGTTTGTCCTCTCTGATCGCAGCAGTGATGTGGGGAAAGGGGAATGCCGGAGACAAAACCAGTACAGAGCCCCTTTGTGAGTCCAAACGCTCAGGCTTGCCCTGAGCAAAGCCCCTCAGAGTGGCACAGTGTCACACTGTCACCTATGTGTCACACAGGTGATTCACGGCTCTTCCTCTATGTGGAATTGCCTTTTCTTTCATCTTTTGTTTGCCATTGATCTGCTATGCCATAAAAACACACGTTGCCCAGAATATCTGTGATACTTTGGTAATGCCACAGGGCAGCAATTGAAATCATGAGCATTAATTAAGACTTAAAACTACATTAACCACTCAAGGACGTTATTTCCATGACCTCCCATTGAACACAACCACAAGGACTGCATGTTGTTTCTATCACACCCTTTGAAGTAAAAGGCTCAGTATTAAACCAGATCCTGCCTCTCTTCTTGAGCACGTGCACGCTGTGAGCCCATTTTTAATATTATTCAAAATCAGAATTCCAGTTCTGCAGCATAACAGGAACTTCATGGTAGCACAATGGTGTTCCAACATACAATTGGTCTTACTTTGGGGGGAAAATGGAGGTGAACTTCTGGCTCCAAAATTACATATCAGCAGATGCTACCTGGATAAAACCACTTCCCCTCTTTTTATATATTTATAAAGTTTGCCCTGGAGTCAAATTATCATTAAAAAGTTCCCTAAAATGAGCTGAAAACCACGCATTAATGTCTGTTTCTAAAGTGGTCTTCTCTGTCAGAGGAATTCAGTGTTGCCTGAGAAGTCAAACCATCTTTCTGAACTAAATTCCCACTTTCTGAGAGCTGCCTCAGGCTGCCACTGCCTGTCAGCGTGAGCCACCCCTGCATCTCCCTCCTCTGTGGGGTTTCCTAAGGTCAGGACTAATTATTAATGCTCAAGGCAGGAGAAAATTGACATCTGTTTTCCACACCTCCCTCACACTGTGCAGGAATAATTAAAGCAAAGTGTTATTTGTTGTTTCTATAGGAACACAGGTGTGCCAAGACTTTTACAGGAGGAAAATATAAAGCAAGGGTGAATTCCAGAGAGGCACCTCAGCATCCCTGCACTGGGTGTTGCAAGGGCAACAGCCAGAGGGGCACAGGCATGGCAGGGGACTCAGAGGAGCTGCAAGATGTGTTGGAGGTCCCTGCACCACCTGTGGGGACAACAGGGTCCCTAAGAGGTGACCTGGAATGGGGTGTGGCCGTGCAGGCTGTGACTGTCCCAACCTTTCTCAGGTATCTGATCTTGAGTGATTCAACCCTGTTTTTACCCAGCTCTGGGACATGAATTCCCCCAGGGAGGGTCCCTGGGCTGCTCTGGGCTCCCTCCTCAAGGCTGAACCGTGGAGGTGCTGGGGCTGGAAGTGCCTCAGGTTGGGAGGGTTGGGAATTGTGCTGCTGCTGACCTGTGGGTCAGCCATGGAGCTCCACGGGGATGTGCAGCAGCCTTTATCCCGACCCCGCTGATGAGCTCACGGATCATCAGCACCAAACTTCAAACCAGAACTCGGTCTCCTCTGGCCAGTGGATGCTGGGGATGCACAAGGGTCCCAGGGGTCTGCTCCAAGGGGACAGGGGGACACAGCCCAGGCTCTGGGCAGAGCTGCAGGGCAGGGGCATGGGGGTCCTTGAAACTGTGGAGCCCTGCCAACCTGGCTGCAGGGCAGATGATGCACTGCAGGCATCATTCCAATGTTTGGGGAAAAATAAAGAATGCTCTCTTATCTCCTCCTGCATTCCAGACAGATTTCTGGAGAAGGGTCATAAAGATGTGTGGCCAGCTCTGCTCTCACTCTCACTTTAGTTGCGCTGCTCTGATTCATTTCATTGAGTTAGAAGCTGGATTTACAAAGTAATAAATGTGTCAGAAAGCAGCCAAGAATGTGTCTGAACTGGCTTTCCAGGAACGCTGGGCCGGCTGACGGCAGTGGGAACTGCTGTGTCAGGAGCAGCCACCGGCAGCCGGAGAGTGCCACAGGAACTCCCTGAAGAATTTTAATCCTTTTTCTTGCACAGACCATACCCTCCTCTTCCCATCACTGTTTTCTTCACCCTTCAGTGGTGCCTTTGGAAGCAGGAGCCCAGCTGAGCTGAGTGTGCCTGTCTGGGGGGACAGCAGCCCTCCTGACAGATCCCTGTCCTGCCTGCAGCTTCAGACCATTTCACCCCAAGGTTTGGGATCCAGAATGGGGAGCAGCTGCTGGGGGAGAGCTGGGGCGTGGCATTTGCAGGGTCCTGTCTGCATCACTTGGGCTTAGTTCACTTGCTTGGCCTCTCTGGGTTAAAGCTTCAGCACTGCTGTTGCTGGGCATTGCAGCAGAGCTTTGTCCAAACAGGTATTCTTACAGGCTTCATCTGCCAAGACCTGTGGGATCAGCTCCTTTCTAGACTCCCCCTACACCCTCTCCCCTGAAGCTGCCAGGTCTCAGGAGTCACAGGGGTGTGGGTGTGCAGGCCCCACCAGCAGGGTACCAAGGATGGAGAAGGTTGCTCCATCCAGGGAGGAGCTCTGACCCACAGCTGCAGGGGTGGGACAGCCCCAGAGCATCGAGACCAGACCTTGGTTTGCAGGACTGCAAAGAGAAGCTTTATTTGATTTCTGTGTGTGGCACAGAGCTGAGAGAAGGGTGAGAGAGGGTAAGGAATGGGGTAATAGTGGGAGAAGGTGCTTTTGGTGATCCATATGGCAAGAGCACGTCAGCTGGGATCTGCTTTGCTGTGCTGGGCGAGGTTTGCAGCAAAAGAGGCAGTGCCTCAGTGGGCAGCCTGGGTGATCTGCTCCCGGGAGGAGATCACCTTCCCATCCTGCACCTCCTCGAAGATGGTGCGGATCTGGCGGGTGGTTACTGGTCCTGCAGTGGGGAAAGAAGGAACTGTTACTTCCAGGGCAGCAAGGAGGAAGTGTCTTAAAGATCTTAGAGATTTGTTACTACAATAATCACATCAGAAACCCAATATAGCACCACATTCCCACTGCTAAATTGTACAGATTCAGTCTGTTCAGATAATTTCTGACACATGTTTTGTTATATCATAATACTTGTTATATAATAAATTTGTTATATCATAAAATTTTGTACATAAGTTCAAATTTTCAAAATATAATCAAATAGTAACTTTAGTAGAAAAGTAAAAGGAGTCTGTGCTAAGAAGGTGGATGAGGGTATGAGAGCTGTGTATGATCAGAGCTTCAGCCAAAACCTGTTCTTACCTTCTTTCACAGGCTGCGAGATGTAGTGGGAAGACATGCTGTGGGAGGAGAACAAGGAAAAGGAGGTGAGAAACAGGAAAAAGTGAGTAATCTCCAAGATGAAATCATCATTTAAACCCTGCCTTTATATTTTGTACCAATACATGATTCAAATGCTTCTGGAAACCACCAGTGTACCAACTGAAGGAAGAAACTGTTAAGGATGGGTGTGTGACACAGGAGTTCAGACACCAGTGCAGCACCCACCAAGCTGCTCCCTGCCTGGGATGACACTGACATGGAAGGATGGCAGGCAGAACCCAGGGATGCTGCAGGGCTGTTACAACCACTGGGCTGTTGTGGACTGGTGGGACTGTAAAGAGAGACCCCGTTGCATGCAATGGGTCAGGGAATGCACTGAGAGAACCCTCCAGGGGATGCAGGTGGTTCATTTTCTGTTTCCTCTGCTGTGACCCATCTCCTCCCAGCCTCCCTCCCAGCGAAGCCCCTCACGCACTGGGCGTCCTCTCCCTCCAGCAGCCGGCGGTACGTGGCGATCTCCTGCTCCAGGCGGCACTTGACGTCCAGCAGGACCCTGTACTCGTGGTTCTGGCGCTCCATGTCGCAGCGCAGCTCGGCCAGCTGCTCCTCCACGCCCGTGATCAGCATCTGCAGCTGGGCCAGCTGGCTGCCGTAGCGCGCCTCGGTGTCGGCCAGGGTGCCCTCCAGCGCCGCTTTCTGTGGGATGGGCACAGGGATGAGCCCACGGGATGGGCTCAGGGGGCGGCCCAGTGGGCACAGCCCTCATCCCAGCAGCCCAGCCCTCGCACCGTGCTGAGCTGCGACTGCAGGTCGATCTCCAGGCTCTGGATCGTGCGCCGCAGCTCCGTGATCTCCGTCTTGCCGCTCTGCAGCTGCTCCGTGTTGATGGCCACCTCCCGGTTCAGCTCTTCTGTCTGCAGCGAGGCAAAGCCGTGCCCTCAGAGCCCTGGCAGCAGCCACGGCCCCGGCCCCGCGCTCAGCACCAGCTCCTCACCTTGCTGAAGAACCACTGCTCGGCGTCCCTGCGGTTCTTCTCCGCCAGGCTCTCGTACTGCTCCCGCATCTCCGCCAGGATCTTGGTCAGGTCGATGCCAGGAGCAGCGTCCATCTCCACGCTGATCTCCCCACCCACCTGCCCACGCAGGGCAGTCATTTCCTGACACAAAAAGAGAAATACGTCATCATGCAGTTCAAGAACCAGCATATAAAATGTTCCTCTTCAAAGAGAGTTCTTCAGGAAAGCGAGCATTTGGGGGCTGGTCAAAAGGGAGCAAATTGGGGTATTTGCTCCAGGACCACAAATAAAATAATTCAAATTCTTGTGAACTCCCCACTGCAGTTAATTCTCCAGAGAATAAAGCAGTGCCTGTAGCTGCTTCATTTCTCAGGGAACAGACCTTCCCAGCCAGAAGCTGCAAGGGTTGTTAATAAACCTCTGACAGCCACAGTGGGTATTACTGATGTGGCAAGTGGTGAATGGGAGTTCCACAGGCTCCAGGGAGGATGTGCTGCTGTCCAGAGTGCCTCACCAGCACTTCTCACCTCCTGCCCAGCAGTTCAGAACTCAGCATAGCCTTAAAGGCTTGACCACAACTCAAATTTCAGTGCCCGGGGTGGCCTTTTCAGAGCCCAACTCTGTTCTCACCTCCTCGTGGTTCTTCTTCAGATAAGCCAGCTCCTCCTTCAGGTTCTCAATCTGCATCTCCAGGTCGGCTCTGGACAGGGTCAGCTCATCCAGGACGCGGCGCAGGCCGTTGATGTCGGCCTCCACGCTCATGCGCAGAGCCTGCTCCGACTCAAACCTGGGGACACACACACACACAGGGTCAGCAAAGCTGCACCAGCCCTGCCAGCTGGGCACACAGCACCTGGCTTTGCTGCCTGCTGCCTCCACACACTGCTGTTGGCATTGTGGCAGAGCTACATGGCCTCATTGACAATTTTCCTAAGGGGAATTCTGAGCAAAGTGGGAGGAAACTGATAAAGTGTCCACCTGAGTCCATAACACCACCCTGCTCCTGGCACCACCAGGCCTTGGTACTGGCCCTGGGCTCTGTGGAGTTGCACACACACATTAAGGGCACAGTGAGGCACAGGGCAAGGTCTCTGAACAGGCTGTACCAGAGATAAACCAGCAACAGGAATAAAATGGTGGTTTTGGATGGAAGCAACATAATCCCTGGGTGCCTGTAAGGCTGAGAGAACCATCTGCTTTGGAAATTGCACCCTCATTTTGAAGGCTTTGCTTCCACATTGCCTTTCTGGGGTTTGGATGGGGATTTTCTTCTCATTTCATCAAACTTCCCTGCAAGCTTTGCTTCATTTTTTCCAGGAAATGTGTCTTACTTAGTCCTGAAGTCATCTGCTGTCAGCCTGGCATTGTCAATCTGCAGCAGGAGGTTGGAATTGTCCACTGTGGCCACCAACACCTGGGCAGTGAAAGATAAAAGAGTGTCACAGGAATTCCTCCTGGCTGAGTGTTGGGACAGGAACAACACTTTTGGGGAAGTTTGGCATTTCCTTAGCAGAAGTGTGTCTGGAATCAGGACAAGTGAAATGCAGCTGAGACTGACTGCTGGTTACTCCATGACCTCCCTTTCCAAAAATCCATCACTAAGTGATTCAAAAGGCAGAGTGAGGCCACAAAAGATGTGTGAGATCTGATGGTGGCCTTTGTTCCTGTCCTCCAGGGCAGGTGCTGTTTGTGGAAAGGTCAGAGGGACCAGAGGGGTGTCTGTGCTTGGCACACCTTGTTCTGGGGTGGATTTAATTGGTTGGCAACAGAAATGGAGCAAAAGGCAGTGAGCAGGTGCCTACAGATTCTGATTTTCATATTACCAAAGTAGGAGCAAATAACCCACACTGGGAGGAGAACTCTGTTGAGGAGAGGGGGGGAAAAATGAGCTCCCTGCATCCTTTGCCAGCACTCCTGCAGCTCCAGCTGCCCACAGCTTCTGGAATCCCTGGGGGTAATTCATACATGGGAAGTAACAGAGAACAATGTAAAATCGAGCATTTCCTCCAAAATGGTGTGCTGGGACTCAAATCAAACAGAGAGGAATCCCCCTTGAGCTGCCTGGGCTGGGGACTTCGTACCAATTCCAGCCCTGAGGCAGTAATTACCAAAAGAGGCAAAAACCTCGTTATTGGTCAGTTCCAACCTTTTATCATCTAATTCTCCTCAACAGGAGGAGCTGAAACAAGTTTGCAAATTCTTTGCCTGAATGTTTCCAAATATGACATCAGTGTTTCACAGTTCGCCCAAAGCTGCAAATTTCCCTGCACCTTAAACTCCCAAGAACCCACATGATCAGTGCAGACTTGTCCTGTTTTCTTCATTTTTGTGTTACGTCCTCTTAGATCTGTTCCTGCCAGTGAAAGCTGCCACTTGTCCCACTCGGGAGGATGTAACCAAAAGCTGTCATTGAGACATCTCTAATTCCCAGCCGGGCACTCCACACATGCCACTGGGACACTTTTTACGACATAATTACAGAGGTAACAGTCATTGTCTCTGACTAATTACAGAGGTAACAGTCATTGTCTCTGCTTCCTCTCTGACACGCGACATCCCACTGTGATAATCCCAGCATCCTACCTTGTTCCTGAGCTCCTCGATGGTCCTGTAGTAGGGGCTGTAGTCACGCTCAGGACCAGGTCCCTGCTTCTTGTACCACTCCCTGATCTTCACCTCCAGGTCCGTGTTGGCCTCCTCCAGGGCTCGCACCTTGTCCAGGTAGGCGGCCAGGCGGTCGTTGAGGTTCTGCATGGTCTCCTTCTCCCCCGCCGGCAGGATGCCGTCACCGCCTCCAAACCCTCCAAAACCTCCTCCAAAGCCGGCCCCAAAGCCGGCCCCATAGCTGCCCCCGAAGCCCCCTCCTGCGCTGCTGCAGTAGCTGCCCCCAAAGCCGCTGCCGAGCCCCGAGACCACGCGCGAGGAGACGGAGTAGCTGCCGCAGCCCCCGTGCACGCTGGGGGCCCGGTACCCTCCTCCCCCGACACGCACGGAGGAGAGCCTGCTGGAGCCTCCCCCCAGGCTGCCGAAGCCCTTGAGGGACGTGGAGGAGGAGTATTGCCTGACTGTGGTGCTCATGCTGGAGGCTGGACGTGCGGGCACGGGCGGCTCGGCGGCGCAGCAGCAGCAGCAGCAGCAGCGAGTGCTCGCTCCCCTGCCTCGGGGCTCTTTATAGCCCGGCCAGGAGGCGTTGCCGGCGCCTTTCGACACCCCTGACAGCCAAAGCCAAATTCCAGAATCATCATTTTCCTCTCCTTGATTTCACATCTTTTGTCACATCCATCGGCTCACATGGCACCTTCTTCCTCTTTGATTCCCAGCACCTGGCGTGGTCCAGGTCCCTGCTCCGGGCTGTGTTTTGGCATTCCCGGTGTCCATTCCAGCTCCACCCGCTGCTCCCTCATGATTAACACAAGTGAATCCTCTGTTATCCGCCAAGTCACCTGCAAATATCATTGCAAACATCTACAAATCTGTTTATTTGTTTTATAAAGAGTTTAAAGCCAAAGAAAGCTGCCACTTAAGAGCTCTGCACATCCATAATCTTTGTAAAGTCCAAGCCAAAGCCGGATGGAAACTTTCCTGCCAGGACCTTTATTGCAGGACAAGCACAGACCTGGCAGGATTTGTGTACTGATACAGGATTTGGCAGAAATCTTATAGCCCAAAAGAGAATAAACTCCAACAATTTCTGCTTATGTACCAGCCTGAGCTGAATTTCCCTACGGAGACTGGAAAGTCCCTCCAGTGGTGGGTTTTCAGTCACTTTAAAGGGCAGATGAGTAATGTTTCCCAGCAGTACCTGCTATGCTCCATCACCTTCCCCAAATCCCACACAAAAAATCCTGTGCCACAATTTCTGCTCTCTCAACACTGAGGCAGGGTTTAATGCTGAAACATTCCAAATCAGAGGAGAGGAACTGAAACTCTACCAGACACAGCCAGAGCACGTTACTGCCATTCCTGATGGGAAGAGAAGGATCAATCCTTATCAATGGGAAGAGTAGGATAAATCCTTATCAGTAGGAAGAGTGTGATCAATCCTTATCAGTGTTTGTGCTCTAGGCTTTTTCCTACAGATTTGCAGCTGAAGACAGCGATGCCAATGGTAGCAGGAGCAGCATCACCTCTATCAAAAGTGTCCAACACACCCAGCACTGGGGGTGAGGAGCCTGCAAACACCGAGAGTTTCACCACACCAGCACGGAGGGGAGGCACAGTGCTGGCCACACCTGCCCCAGGCTACTGAAGGACTGAGCAGAATGATTACAGCAGCACAGCTGGACAGGTATTGGTGTGAAAAAAGCAGCAAAGAAGCAGGAAATGTGGGACTGCTCTGTTTTATTCTTATTTGGGATAAAAGCCCATTGCTGATGTGACACCAGCTCTTGTTGTGCGCAAGAAAATCGCACACCCAGCCTGGCCTGCCTGGCTCCAGCCATGGCATTCTCAATAAAAGAAGTTATTTTAACTTTTCTCAGAGGTGCCTGTGAGGTAGTGAAGGAGTTATAGGGATTAGGAACCCTTTTGTGTTCTCGCTCATGTTGTGATCTCCTTCCTCCCCAGCCCCCTCCGGCTGTTTTCACATTATAATGCACTAACAGATTTTGGAGGTGCTCAGATGTTCCCAGAGCCTCACCCTCGGTAATTCATGCTGCCTCCTTTCTTTCATGTTCCCCGAAGGACACAGTAACAACAAGGCTTTATCTGGCTCCCGTTGGATCTCAGGACTTCACAGCAGTCACGCTCCCTTTAGCAGCTCCAGGGCTGTGGGGTGACTTTCTGGGCAGCCACCAAGGAAACAGCTCCTCTCATTCAAGGGCTCTGCTCCCTGGGCAGCACTGCCTCACGCCCATGGGCTTCAGATTTGGAATTCTGACTCCCCAAGCTGCAAAAACTGGGAGTTTGGAATGCACACGTTCCCCATCCCTCAGAGAGCTGGGGAAGGAGGGGACCTGGGCACAACCCAGCACTGGCAAAGGGCAGAGTGAGCAGAGGACAGGGCTCAGCTCCCAGCACCATCCTGAGTGTTGATCAGCTGTTCTTGGCCCGTTTCCCTCTGCAGTGGGGGGTACAGGATTACCCAACAGCCTTCGTGTGAGATTTGTGCTCCAGAGCCATCCTGGGCCACCCCTGCTCCCAGCTCTTCCAAACGTGCTCACTTTGCTCATGTTTGCTCCAGCAAACACCCTCCTGCTCCAGGCAATTCCCTCCTTGGCCCTGAGCCTCCCACATGGGTTTAAACCTCTGCTGGGAGGTCTGACCCCCCTCAGGTCACCCTCACATTTCAGGCCAAGTTGCGAGTCAGCCTGAAGGTGACAACTGCCCTCGCAGGAGGCAAAGCCCTTCCACAGCCCGCAGGAAGGGGACACCTGGCCTCTTCACAGCTTTTCTTGTATATTATGAACCTCAGCCCGGGTTTCAGTTCTTTTACCATGTGTGGCAGATGTCAGACAGACAATCTGGAATTTGTCCTGCAGTATCAGCTTTTCCCGGGTCTTTTCTGACCAGTGCTCAGCTGCTGCCCTGGCCCTGGCTGAGCTCCTGAGCAACAACCCCAGCCCCACTCTGACATCAGGAACCCCAGCACAGAGCTCCCCTGGGCTGGCTGCTGATGGGACATCAGGACACAGAGGAGCAGTCCTGCTTCAGCTATTTCATGTTACCAGAAGAATTCAATCTCCCAGGCTTTCCTGAAGCACTCACCCACAACAAATTCCCTTGAGATAAAAGAGAAAAAGAAGACATCAGGAGATGGTATCGGAGTCTGTTCCAGCAAGAAGCACGCTGGAGATGCTATCTCTGCCTCGTGTGCTGCAGTGGGGAGGAAAGGGCTGAACTCCTTGGTTTGCACTGGAGGGGAGGTGACATTACCTGTTGGGGTGACCACGCTGCACCCGCAGTGCCCAGAGTGGGGAGGGCTGCTGTGACACAGCCACGGTCAGTGTGTTGCATTTACCTCAAACAATAGCAGCTAATTGTGCTGCTAATGTCATGAATAAGAGCTAATTAGGAGTCATTGCGTTTCCCCTGTGGGCCAGCTTCTCCCAGTGCCTTCCACAGCAATTCCCAGCTCGGTGGGAACTCGCTGAGGGTTGCAGGTCTGGGAAAGGAACGTTCCTGAGTGTGAGAAATGGCAGCACAGGCTCTTCCCCGGCCGACGGCTGTGCTCTGTGAGTTCGAAAAACAGAAAATAGGGAACAAATATATCAAGGTGTGGAGTGACAGATGATGTCTTTGTTTCTATCTCAGCTGTCGATTCTTTACCATCTGCCAGGACGTGTCCTGACGGCCCCCCCACATTATGTGGAAAAAGCCATCGCAGATGCTATTACCATGAAAGGAAAGAAAAGGTGCCTGTGTGCAATGGAAACTCCCTCTGCGCTGCCCGGGGCACATTGCCATCAGCCAGCGAGCCCAGCCTGGCTGCCCGAGCTGCAGGGTGGGGCTCAGGGGTGATGCCACCCCCTTTAATCCCTCCTGCCCACACCAGGACACTGAGATGGACAGCACAGCCCGGCCCGGCTGCTGCAGAGGGGAAGAGGAGGTAAAGGAGGCAGCAGGGAGAAGAGAAGGACAAGGGGAGGGACTCTATTGTCCCTCTCCAGGCTCCAAACTGGAGCAATGAAGTCAGATATTGCTGTGCCACTGGGACCCTCCACCTGCCCCACTGGCAGCCCCGTCAGGGCCACTCTGGGCTAGTGATGAGCTCTCCTCTCCTCTCCTCTCCTCTCCTCTCCTCTCCTCTCCTCTCCTCCTGTGAATGTGGAACAGGGTGATGTTCCTCCGTTTGGCCCAGCTCCTGAGTGGTTTGCAGAGCATCAGGTGAGGTCCCAGCCCTGTGTCACTGATGCTTCATGAGCCACCTCCACCAGTGAGGGCCATGAGGGCACAGACCTGCTCCCCAGCAGAGCCCCTCGCTGCCTGTTTTGGCACAGGGTGCACCAAGGGGATCCCTCAGAGTGACTCCCAGGGAATCAGCACTGCTGACACAGCCAGCCCACAGCTCTGCTGCTCATCCAAGTGCCAGGCAGCGTGGGGCAATGGGATCTCTCTGCTGCATTCAGGGATCATGGGCCCATCTGGCACAGATGGTCTCTCCACAGTTGTTGAAGCTCTTCCCCCCAGTCCCTGTGCAGTTGTTCATCCCCGTGGCCACCAGGCACGGTGACAGCCCAGCCCAGGCTGAGCATGGCCTCTGTGCTGGCACATCCTAGCCAGGAGGATCCTGAACAAATTGTGATCACCGCTCCAGCCTCCGAGGGCTGGCTCAGCCCTCCTGCCTCTGCCTGGGGAGCAGGGACTCACTCCAGCAAGCCCAGTGCTGAGCAGTTTGGCTCCCTGAGGGCTGTCTCTGGTGACATCCCAGCCCGTACAGTCCAGCCTGGTGACAATGGTCACAATGACAATGGTGACAAGAGCAGATCTGGGGGTTCCCTTGTCCAGAGCTGTGTGGGACCAAGGCTCTCCCTGTGAATCTCCCCCAGCTGCAGAGGTGTGACCAGGGTCACTCTGGCAGGCAGAAGAAGGACAGACAGACATACCTCAGGGCTTGTTTTACTCAGACAGAAGAATATTTCTATGTCTGAGCAGAGCCAAAGTCCCAAGCCACCAGGAATTGCTTGAGCTCCATCTCCATGACAAACTCCAGCCTCTGGAGTTTCCCACGTTAGCTTTTCAGCATCTCTCTTCCAGGTAGCAGCAGCTCTTGCGTTTTCTCATGCCTCATTCCTCGGTGTGGCAATAAAATCACACCCTGTCTGCTCATTCTTCTCCCCTCACTGAGCATGGCAGAGCTGGCAGGGAGCCACAGGAACATTCTGCTGACTGTGGGCAACAAACAGCAGCTCCCACACTCATCCTGCACCCACACCACCCTCAGGGCAAGGTCTTCATCCCGATGGGAATCCCGGCTTGGGACACCTGTGACGTTGGTGGTGGGGTGAGGCAGGTACCAGCATTGGCCTGGGGACACTTGTGCTCACAGAAGGGAATCGTGATTTAAACCCCACTCTGAGGTGAGGCCAGTCACACCAAAGGACCCAGGGGGATGTGACAAACCTGCTGGTGGTGACAGGGGCTCCACCAGCCCTGTGACTCCTCCACAGGAGCCTCTGCTGGCATTAAGTGCCCTCCTGCATCCAGGCCTTGTCCTGGCCCCACGCAGACCCTCCCAGCAGCACAGCCCTGCTGACCAGGAGGATGGGCAGGAGCAAGGGGAACAGCCCCCACACACTGTGATTTCCAGTCCCCACAGACTGTGATTTCCAGCCCCCACAGACTGATTTCCAGCTGCCCCCAGGGAAGCCCCTCTCCTCCCTGGGACCCCAGCTGTGGTCCCAGTCCCCTCTGGAAGTGGGCTGTGGTGTGGCCCCTCAGGTAGGACGTGCTGTGTGCCCTGGATCTCTCTGCCCTCCCTCTCCCTTGCTCCTCGAGGGCTGATGGTTGTGGCAGGTGTTGCCCTTGTCACCTTGTGCACTTGAGGGGACAATGGGGCCGTGCTCCCAGGAGGCCACCAGAGCTGCTGGGAGGAGAAGGGGCTGCCCAGCCCTTGTGCTCAGGAGATGTCCCCCAGAGCAGTCCCTGTAACCGGGCTGTGCTGTCACTTCCCACACCATGGTAATGACTTGGCTGCTCCTTAATCTGTACTTGGCAGGGAGTTTTATTAAGTCATTAACAAGACTGAAACAGGCAGTGCCTACCAGAGGCCCCTGGCAATAAAACTGTCCCATCCCTCCCTGGGTCCCCCCCCCAAGGCCCTGAGCCCCCACCCCAACCCTGCTAAAGCCCCTGTTGGGACCCCATTCCTGCTCCTGCCATGCCCACGGCACTCCTGGCCAAGTGCCACTGCTCCACCCTGGAGCTCTAATGACACTAATGATTTTCTGAACACGAGTTGGGAGTGCAGAGCCAAGGCCCATCAGCCGTGGCTGGCAGGAGGTGATGGCTTGCCTGGGCCTGGCACACGCTGGCCCTGCTCTCGCCCGGAGCGCGGCGGATTCTCCGATACGTAACACTAATTACACGCTGCAGCTCCTTAAGAGATTCACCTCTGTTATTATTCTCTTAATCCAAACCTCTGGCTCAGCCCAGTGCTGCAGGTCCAGAAGAGGCTTGGGATAAGCTCTGCACACTGCTCAGTGCATGGATGTAGTTCTGCACCTCCAGGGCTGGGCTGAGGCTCCCGGGCAGAACCAAATGCTGGGAGCCCCGGTGGTGCCAATGGTCCTGGTGGCCCTCGTGCCCCAGAGTCCCACTGATCCCGGTGGTGCCAATGGTCCTGGTGGCCCTCGTGCCCCAGAGTCCCACTGATCCCGGTGGTGCCAATGGTCCCAGAAGTTCCCATGCCCCAGTGTCCTGGTGGTCCTGGTGTCCTGATGGTTCTGATGGTACCTATGGTCCCAGTGGCTCCCACGTCCTGGTGGCTCATAGTCCCGTGTCCCGGTGCTGCTGGCGGTCCCAATGCCCCGGTGATGCTGCTCACCCCGCGGGAGCCCCGGGTGTGATGGGACTGCAGCTGGGCATCTGCGCTGGGACCTGCCCGGGGGAACGGTGCTGGGATCCCGCTCTGGGCTGTGGGCCGGGACAGAGGGACCCGGTGGGACCCCTGGGGCCGGGAGGATCCGAGGGGACCCGGTGAGACCGGGGGACCGGTGGGGCCGGGAGGATCCGGGGGTCCCGGAGGTACCCAGTGGGACGGGTTGGGACCGGGGGTACCCGGTGGGAGCGGGAGGACTGGGGTGCCCCGTGGGGCCGGGAGGATCCGGGGGTCCCGGTGGGAGCGGGAGGACTGGGGTGCCCCGTGGGGCCGGGAGGACCCGGGGGTCCCGGGGGGAGCGGGAGGACTGGGGTGCCCCGTGCGGCCGGGAGGACCCGGGGGTCCCGGTGGGAGCGGGCGGGACAGCGGCGAACCCGGCCCGGGAGCGCCGGGCGTGCCCGGGGAGCGATCGCTGCGCACGGGCTCCCCCTGCTGGCAGCGACAGGCGCGGCGGAACGGGAACGGGAACGGGAATAGGAACGGGGATGGAAATGGGAATGGGAACGGGAATGGGGATGGGAATGGGAATGGGAATGGGAATGGGAACGGGAATGGGAACGGGAACGGGGATGGGGATGGGGATGGGAATAGGAATGGGGACGGGAATGGGAACGGGAATGGGAATGGAAACGGGAATGGGGATGGGAACGGGGATGGGAACGGGGATGGGGATGGGAACGGGGATGGGAACGGGGACGGAGACAGGAATGGGAACGGGGATGAGAACGGGGATGGGGATGGGAACGGGGATGGGAACGGGGATGGAAACGGGGATGGGGACGGGAACGGGAACAGGGATGGGAACGGGAGTGTGGGGCAGTTCTGGGGTGTTCAGGGGGTACTGGGGTGTGCAGGGCTGTTCACAGGTGCCCTGTGGGCAGCCGGTCCCTGCCTGCATCCTGCCCGCGCTGCCCCCGCGCCCCAGCAGCTCCTGAGCCCCGGTGCCGGTGCCGGTGCCGCACGGCCGGGCCGGGTGCTGAGCCAGCGCCTGAGTCTGGCCGGGCAGAGCCGGGCGGAGAGGGGAGGAGAAGAGCGTGATCAGGTGTGTGAGGTGAGCACGCTGCTGCAGTTCTGACACGCACCCGAGGCTGCTCCGCACACACAGGCTACCGGGAGAGCCCCTCTGGCACCGGGCACTGCCCCAGCCCCGTGCCCGTGACCAGCCCCAGGAGCACAGCACAAGGGTGAGAGCCCGGCCTCAGGGCACTGTGCAGGGCTCCTTCCCGAGTGATTCCCCTGGGGATGCCCCCAGCAGGCTCACCCCGAGCCCCTGGCCCTGAGATGCCGCTGAGCACTGCTCCGTGTCTAGCTCCTGCTCCTGCTCCAGTTCCTGCTCCTGCTCCTGCTCCAGCTGCACAGGCTCCCCTGAGATGGGTCCCACCCTGTCAGTCCTGTGCAATGTCCCTCAGTTTTGACAGCCCCGTGAGCCAAGACCCTTCAGAATCCACTGCCAGCTGCCAGGAATACGTGCACTGGCCCAGTGACGACGTCCCAGGGATGATGGCAGTGGAATTGGCCAGGGTGAGGGACACCAGGGGCACAGATCAGACCAGCAGTGCCCTCAAACTGTTTTCCCAGTTTGCTCCCTCACAGAGCCAGGGAGGCACCTTTCTCCGGGGTCTGCTGAGACCCTGGGAGTGGGACATGCTGGGATGCCAGCAAGGTGTGTCCCCTGGGGGAGAGCAGTGTCTGGCCGATCAGCCACCCCAGGTCCAGGCTGAACACGGGGTCCCGGAGCTGCAGAGCCCAGTGCTGTGCCCCCACCCAGCAGCTCGCTGCCCCCGCGGGCCCCGTGAGTCACGGCACGCATTCCTGGGGCAGGAGGGGACATGTGAGCTGCAGGGACAGGCCGGCCGCGTCATCCCCTCCCTCCCATGCCCCGGGCCGGGGCGGCCCAGCTCCAAGCTGAAACTTGTCTGACAGTAATTACAGGGGAGACGAGCACTTCAGAGGATTTACATTCCTTTTGGGCCACACCTGGGAAAGAACTTTCACCATCAGCCAGTTCCTGAGAAATAACTTTCCACCTGCGTGGCCCAGCCACAGCCCTGCCCAGGGAGCCCAGTGGGGCTGGGGGGCTCCTGCCAGCCCCATTTTGGCTTTGTCTCTCTGCAGACAGCCCCAAATCCCCTCCTGCTGTCCCCAGAGCTCCTGCAGGCCGGGGTGCTGGTGCCTTCTTTCCCTGTGTGGGGTCAGTGCAGCTCAGTGCCCAGCATGGCTGGGGTCTGACCATCCTTCCCTGGGGGTCAGAAAGCGTGGTTTTGGTGACTGGAAGCTGGGGTGAGGGGATTGCACCAGTGTCCCCAGGAGATTGGAGTCACATGGGTGGCCAGTCAGACTCTTCAATTGGAGCCTTGTCAGGAGGCCTTTCACCTTTGCTTTGGCTAAGAACAGCTCCCCAGTGACTGCCTGGGACCCAGGGCTTTGACCCAGGCCATTGTGAGGAACTGGGGGACTCGGGGGACACATGAGGCTCACTGGGTGAGGGGCCATATCTGCTCAGGGCATTTCTGTCACCCCCAGTGACACACAGCCTTCCCAAATTACAGACAGGGCTGGACCCGCTGAGACCCTTGGACACATTCTGTTCATCCCAGCTGGGAAAGACCTGAGATCCCCCCATTCCTGGGCTGTGTCTCTCCATGTTCATGGCTAACAGGGAGAGCCCTGTTACCCATGAACATGGAGAGACACAGGCAGCCAGTTCCTGAGCCAGCTTTGCCAGTGTCTCCTGCCTCCTCCTCCAGCCTCTGCTGTTTCCCACCCTGTGCTGGTGACCCCTGGGGGATCCCTGGGAGGCTGGAGCTGCTCTCCTGCCTCTGGCCCTGGCCCAGCTGTGCTGCAGCAGCTGTGGCAGGGCTCTGAGCCCTGACCACTGCAGCTCTCTGCCCTGTGCCGTGGCTCACTGGCAGCACCAGGGACACGGGTGACCCCAGCCAGGCCAGTGTGGCACACGGCACAGTGTGGCACTGCCGTGCTTCATGTCCTGGGCCTGGGAGTCGAGCTCCATGTGCAGGGCAAGTCCTATGGCCAGGGCTGCCCCACATCCACCCTGTGGGTCCCTGCCTGTGTCCCCTTATGGCCAGGGCTGCCCCACATTCACTCCTGTTCCTGCCTGTGTCCCCTTATGGCCAGGGCTGCCCCACATCCACCCTGTGGGTCCCTGCCTGTGTCCCCTCTCCATGTCCCTTGCACTGCTGACAGGGCACTGCCACACCAGCCCTGTGGGGGTTCAGAGCAGTCTTTGCAGGGTCCCGGGGCTCTCAGCTGCAGCCCAGCGAGGGCAGAGGGGCCATTTCAGCCTCCAGGAGCTGCTGGGAACTGGCGGCGTCAGCACAGCACCGAGTCCAAAGTGTTTTGCAAGCAGAAGGGCGCGGGTTCTTTCCTTATTTGGCACACCTGGCTGGGGCACACCTGGCTGGGGCACACCTGGCAGCGCCCGCTGACGCGGGATGGGGACGGGGCAGGACCCGCCTCGCTAATCACAGCCCAGCGCCGGGCGTGGGGACACGCCGCGGCAGGGACGCGGCCCCGCAGCCAAAACAACGCCGGTGACACACCTGCAGCTCAGCCCAGCACCCCCAGCCCGGGGGTCTCCTGCCCTGGGGGTCCCCTGGGGCCGCTGGGCTGTTGGCACATTTCTCTTGACAAAGAAAAACAAAACACAATTCTTGCCAAGAATATTTGTGAACGTCACATTCTCCGAACATCCGAGGAAGAAAACACAATTCTTATCTCGTTTGCTATACCTGTGTTATACCAAAATAGAATAAAATATAAAGATCATTTATCCAAAGTAAGAATGTACTGTTTCCTTGGCCTATCAGGGCCAAAAAAGTGTATGTGTCAGACTGCCACAAGACAGTCATGAGAAAATCAGAAACAAGTGCAATTCTATGCAGTTGTGAGCAAGGGTGAGTGTGAAGCAGATTCAGTTTAGATATAATGCATATAGCATAGTATAATAAAGTAATTAATTAGCTTTCTGATGATAGAGTCAAATATATAATTTTCTCTCCCTCACCCACCTCAAAATCACCCTAACTTCGATACTGGGCAGCCCCTGGTCCCTGTGCCATGTTTGTTTCCAGCGAGGCTGGCAGGCTCAGGAAGAGCCCCTGAGCAGGGGAGGCTGTGGTGGGGAGTTTATTCCTGCTCCTGGGTCAGGAGTGAAGGAAAAAAAAAGAGAAATGCAACCAGAGTCTGCCCTGGAGCAGGGGGACAGCTGGGGAGCCAGGCAGTGCCCACTTCTGATCTCAACCCTGCAGGGTTTGAACACCTGGCCCAGCCTGGCAAGAACCTGCTGTAGGGTTGGGAGGTTCAGGGCCAATATTAGCCTTGGCACCCCAGCCCTGGCCTTCCCTGTGCCCCCAAAATCCACTTGATCTGCCAGCCCTTGCTGCCCCACGCCGGTGCAGCCACTGTGGCTCTGCCTCAGTGCAGGACTGAGCCTGGGGCACAGGCACAGCAGAATGTGGAGCAGGGATGTGAAAGGCTCCATCTTGACCTGGTTTTCCCAGGAAGCTCCATGCCAGGGGGTGAGTGCTGCCAGGCAGGCCACGAACACGGCAGCTGAGCAGTGCTGTTCCATGGAAATGCCTCTGCTTAGGGGTCCCTGCCATGCCATAGCCAAAAGAAGGGGCTGTCACCGAGTGCTTTTACAGCTGCAGCCCCAAGGCAGCGCCTGCTGAGGTTTCCCTGTCCCCCTGCCAGGCTGGCACTTGTGGTTTCTGAGATAAGGTGACCAGGCAGCTCTGGGATAAACACACTGCTCCTGCACCTTCGGGGTGCCAGGGGAGCCCCAGGAGTGTGCACAGCACAGGGGGCCGGGCTGCACAGCCACAAACACGAGCTGTGGCTCCCAAGGACCTTGAGCTCCCCAGGGGCTGACGTCCCCTCGAGTGTCCTCTGCCACTGTGCCCTTCCCAGACCAGCCTGTCCCAGCGCCTGTCTGCCTTTGGGAACGGGACCACTGGGACCCCAGAGTGTGGCCATCCCACCCCTGCTCCCATCTCCAATTCCCAGCCCGACAAGGGAGTGCCACGGCCGAGTGTTTCGTAAGAGGCAGATCCCTGCGGTGCCAGCATCATGCCGGGACGGGCAGCCGGGCTGGGCTGGGCTGGGCCGGGCTGGGCTGGGGCTGGCAGCGCTGGCCCGTGGCCAGTGTTTGGCCCTCGGGGAGTTGGTGTAGGCAGCGATGAGTGTGCCCGGCCGCGGGGCAGGGAAGGGGCCGGGCTGCGGCTGGAGCTGCGTGGGGATGCGCTCACACCCCGCCGGGTTTTGCCTCGTAAGGGAAATACGAACCGGAGCGAGGCAGGTGCTGACCAAGGTGTTTGGCCTGACCTGCCCCTCTCTCTGCTCGAGTCAGCAGAGTGGGGACAGCTCTGCTCTGTGCTCATCATTCCTGCTGCTGTTACCCCAAAAACCTCCTGGCCCTTACCCCCAGATCAGCAAGAGCTGGATTCAGCTGGATCCATCCCTGTCCCACCAGGGCAGGATGAAACCCCTGAGCTGTCTGGCAGCCAGGCTGGCTCCTCCCTTGGAACAGGGAGGGCACAGGGGCAGTGCACAGTGGGCACTGCTTCTCCAGGCAGGGCAGGGGCTGCTCCTCTCAGGGCCTTGCAGCCCCGGACACGGAGAGCTGCTCAGAAAGGTTTGTCCCCTCTGCCCTCGCTGTGCCAGCACAGGGGACTCTGCTGTGACCCTCTTTGTGCCAGGCAGCATTGGCAGCACGGGGCAGGTGTCAGGGCACCTGGGAAGGTCTCCCAGTGCTTCCCAGTGCATGTGGGTTGTTCCCGTTGCTGGGCACCCACCATGGCAGGAAAGGGCCCAGTGCACCCATCCTGTGTCCAAAGACATTGCCATGCTGGGGCTGGTGATGAGCTGGCACATGCCAGGAGCCCAGCTCAGGAGGGCCCTGCCTGGCACACAAGATTCCAGCAGAGGCTCATCCCAGGGTCTCTTCATGGCCCAAATTCTCTCCCTGGCATGGAGCAGGGAATTCCTTCCAGATTGGAGGGGACCTGCCTGGCTCAGGCAGAGTGGAAGGGCAAGAAGAAAGCAGGGGGCTATTATATTTACAGAGGACCTCCGTGGCAGGGAGGAATGATGAATGTGACTCCATGTTCTCAGAAGGCTAATTAATTACTTTATGATACTATATTATATTAAAGAACACTATACTAAACTATACTAAAGAATACAGAAAATATACTTAGTCAATGCTAAAAAGAGAATAATGAAAACTCGCGACTCTTTCCAGAATCTTGACACAGCTTGGCCTTGATTGGCCAGAGTCAAAACAACTCATACCAAAATCCAGTGAAACAATCACCTGTGGGTAAACAATCTCCAAACACAATCCACAGGTGAGCACAACAAATAAGAAGCAAATGAGACAAGAATTGTTTTTATTTCTCTGAGGCTTCTCAGCTTGCCAGGAGAAAAATCCTGGATAAAGGGATTTTTTCAGAGAATGTGAATGCCACAGGAGGCAGCAGAGCAGGACAGCTGCATTGCCCTGCCCAGATGGATCATGGAATCATGGAATCCCAGAAGGGCTTTGGTTGGAAGGGAAGCTCATCCAGTTCCTCCCCTTGCCATGGGCAGGGACACCTTCCACTAGATGAGGTTGCTCTAAGGGCCCATTGAACCTGGCCTTGAACACTTCCAGGGCTGGGGCATTGGGAATGGGTGGAGCAGGGCTGGAGCTGTGCAGGGCAGCACTGGGAGATGAGTTATGTCTCCAGCTGGACCCCGTGTCTCAGTCTGCTCCTTGCTGTGCTGGCTGACTGGATTTGCTGCAGCACAGGAGCTGTGGGAGCTGAGCCTGGTACCTTTGCCCCTTCCTGCGGCACTGGAGCAGTTCTGTGTCCCATGGCCCAGGCGTGACAAACTACA
Source organism: Pyrgilauda ruficollis (assembly GCF_017590135.1). Lineage (NCBI taxonomy): Eukaryota > Metazoa > Chordata > Aves > Passeriformes > Passeridae > Pyrgilauda > Pyrgilauda ruficollis. The sequence goes on along the minus strand of NW_024514876.1, from coordinate 916,566 downwards.
GCAAAGCAGGAGGGGTCTGGCATGTGCACACAGGCTGTGTGGGGCTGACAGCAGAGCTGCTGTGCAGGGATGATCCACACTCCCAGCACAGCCCATGCCGAGGCTCTGAGTCAGCCCTGGCTGTGCCTGGTGCCAACAGCTCCTGAATCCATCAGGAGAGGGAATGAAAATCCCATCATGGCTGTGCCTGTCCCTCTCCCAGCTGCTCAAGCTGCCCTCGATGCCTGCTCTGGGCTCTTCCACTGCAGAACACCCTCTGGACCTGCTGCCTGTCACTGGGCAGGGGCCAGTGCTGCCCAGAGGTTCTGGGGGTGTCTGTTGGAGAGCAGAGCTGCTGCCCTGAGCTGCTCCCACCCTTCCTGGTCTTTGCGATCCCTGTTCCCAGTCAGGTTTGCTCCAGGCTGATGCCAAGGCCCCAGTGACCCCCAGCAGGTGGATTTTATTTGATACATCCCTGGGATGTGAGCACGGAGTGATGCCTGCACAGGGCATCCCCTGGCCAGGGGAATCCCCATGGGGGGAGGAGAGAGCCCATGGGAATGACCCAGGAACTCGCCAGAGCTGCAGCAGGGGGAGCCCATGGCATCTCCAAAATCCTGGAGAACCTCCCTGAGCGAATTCCCCAGCCCCGGCCGGGAGGGGCAGAGCTGAGCCCCCCGTCGCTGTGCCCAGGTGCCGGAGGAGCGGGGGCTGAGCCAGCTCCCTGCCCCAGCTCTGCTCCTGCTCACCCGCACCAGCAGCAGGGCGGCTCAGCCTGTGCTCGGAGCTCTCCTGGCACCTCGCGGAGAGCAGCGGTGTCACAGGAGGGAGGAGGGACGTGGGGCCCTGCCAGTGCGAGGCAGGGTGGATAAATACTTTAAACACAGTGGTTGTAAAACACCCGGGGCCACGTCCGTGCCTGGACTGGGCTGACAGGGACCAGGATGTGCCCGTGCTGTCCCTCTGAATGTGTCAGATTCAGTGCCTCCATCCCATCCAGGTCCCCGCTGCGGGTGGGCAGCAGCCAGGTCAGCAACACCCCGGGGGCTGCAAATCTGGGATAAGAATGCCAGGAATAGTTGTGTAAAGAAAGGGAACGCAGGACTTGATCGGGGAATCCCTGCAGTGCCTCTGCTCCGTGACAGCCGGGTCACCCTGGTGCTCTTTCCAGGAGCAGGTTAATCACCAGGGCTGCCCGCGCTGATTAATGGGATCAAACATCCCTCAAACATCCAGCTCATCCCGAATGCCCGTCCTGCAGTCACACAGAGGCTGCAGGAAGGATGTTGGAGGAGAAAAGCTGGTTTCTAGGAATGTCCCAGGCCGGAGGGCATGGCTGAGCTGCGGGAGAAGCAGCAAAGCCAATGCCAGGATGATTCCTTCCACTCTGCTGCACTTCCCAGCTGGGCTGGGGGTGGCACCAAGACCCCCCCACCTCAGAGCACAGGGTGAAATGGCCCTGCAGGACCCAAAAAGGACAGAGAGAGACCTGCAGTAAGCACAGGCTGTCACCCAGCAAGAGCCCCAGGGCCGCTGCTGCAGGACCCCCACACAGCGTGGAGCTGCATCTCCCCGCGTCTCCGGGTCTGTCTGCGCACACAGGGGCACCAGGGAGCCTGAGATCCCCGGGGCTGCCAGGGGCACCCTGCCCTCGCCACCAGGACGTTTCCTTGCTGCCAAGGAGCACAGTGGTCCCCAGGAGCCCCCCCAGATGCCTTCCACCTCAAAGCAGTGACAGCACAGGTGTCACAGGCGGCTCTGGGCTCGCCCTGCTCCTCCTGCTGCCCCTGCAGCTCCTCTGCCAGGCTGCCCGGGCTCTCTGCCAGGCGCTGCCTGCCAGGAGAAGGCAGCAGCTCGGAGCTGCTCCTGCAGGAGACCGGCATTGCCACCTCGTGGGGAGCCGGGAGTGTCACCTCCGCGGGCAGGACGGGTCGGGAGCAGCTCGCAAAGACGGGCGGAGGAGAGGAGGATGCAGGGGAGCAGCCGAAGCCGCTCATGACTGCAGGTGCCAGCTCTGAATCCTGCTCACAGCAAAAAAAAAAAAAAAAAAAAAAAAAGGGATGTTAACACTTCCCTGAGCTCACCAGTGACGGGTTCAGCTCTGGTGTCTGACACGCTCTCACCCCTTCTGGTGTTGGACCAAAGGCTCTGGGGGCCCCGTGGCGAGGACACAATCAGGATGTGTAGTGTGGACTGTGCAAATCAGAAGTGACACTGATAAATCGACTCTCTGGGGTATCCTGGCTCAGCAGCAGGGCCAGCCTGCCCACAGCTCACATCAGACTGAACGTCTGATGATGATGATGATGATGATGATGATGATGATGATGGCTCTGCTGGAGTGTTTGGTGCTGGTGTTGAAAATGAAGAGCAGCCCTTTGGCTGCAGTGAGGACTTGGAAATGCCTCCAGCAGAAAGAGTGCAGTGCAAATCTCTAATTGCTTCTCCTGTCTGGCTACTCCACCGTGCGGCTGCTAGCGACAGCTCCTTCCCTGGGAGAGGAGGAAAATCTGATCAGAAACAGAGGAGAGAGAAGAACCATCTGCTCGTTCATGGTGGTCATGGAGCAAATTCATATTCTTAGGAGAATTTCAGCCAGTTTTCCAGCTGATCTGTCCCACGCAGAAGAGACAGATGCTTCAGAAACACCAGAGAGACACAAACACAGCAACGCAAACAATTCCCTCTGCCCGGTGCAAGAGAAACATTTACCTTTATCTTAAATAAAACCCCCAAGAATGATGCAACATCCGACCCACGTGGCGTGTGCCAGAGCCACAGATGGCAGCACCCAGCTGCCAATACCCTGTCAAACCCACGTCGTGCCTCAGAGACGGCTCCAGAGCAGGGCAGCAGCACCCACACAGGGAGCTGGGGCTGCAGGGATCCCAGGGGAGCTCCAGACACAGATGCTCAGCCCAGCAGGCCCAGCAGGGCGATGCTCCTGCTCCCTGCATGTCCAGGTCTCTGTGCTCGAGGTGACCCCAATGTAGGAGAAAGTTTCTTTTTCCCAGCCCTGCCACCAAAGGAGTTGGGATTCCTCAGCTCTGCTTTTCAAGGTTGCTTGTTTTCTCTTGTCTGTTACATTTTCCCCCTGACCAGCTGAGGTCTGTCCAGCAGGTCGGTTCGTGGCACACTGCTGGCTCTTGGGGGGGTGTTAACATTTTGTACTAAGAACTACCTGTACCTTATTTACAATAATTTTCCAATACCCATCACCTATGTTAGACAGTCTGTCTCTAAACCAATCCAAAAGTGTCACCATCACAGCAGAAGATGGACACTAAGAAGAAGCAGGAGGAAGGACAGGACATGCTCAAATCCCTCCATCTTGCCTCCTGAACCCCCATACTAAAACCCCAAAATTCTAATTTTTCACCCTGTGACAAATTAACTATCATTCTACTCAAACTCTCGTGTAAATCTTCACACAAAGCTGGCAATTTTCTCCATGGACTAAAATCAAAGGCACAGGTGTCTTTGACTCCAGGGCAGCCAGAGGAATGCCCTGGGTTCTGCCACGTGCAGCTCTGACCCCCTCCCAGAGGAGAGCTCAGGCTCTGCCTGGATCTAGGTGCCTTTTGACCCCATTAATTGTCAGAGATTTACTGTTCCTCGTTTCTGGAGTCTCAGGGTATTTTTAGTATTTTTAATCTTTTTAGTATTTTCAGTATTTTTAGTATTTTACCATGTCTCTGAGCAGGAGGTGATGTTCCTGTGGCAGCAGCCCCCGTGCTGGCTGGGACACAGCAGGGACACCCCCTGCACTTTGGGGGTTTTATGGAGGGGCTTGACAGCTGGCCTGCAAGCAAAGCTGAGTTCATAGAAGAAATAACAATTGATGATTTTCGAGTGTATCCATAGCAAGGAAGAAGACACGGCTGTCTTCTAACAGTGATAAACCCCAACAGTGACAGGGTTTATCCACGGAAAGCCACGGAATGGCCGTGTTCAGCAGCTCAGCCCAGGCTCCAGGCCCTAAAATCAGGACTCAGGATTAAAGCTGAGATCACTGCCGTGGTTTGGGCCCTTTGGGCTCACTGAGCTGCCTGCCAAGAACAGCTGTGTCTGTCACTGCACCAGGACAGGGACTGCCCCTTCCCAAGCACGACGGGCTCGCTGGGATGTGCTGACCCCCAGGAGCCAGGCTGGGCTGGGCTGCACTCGGGGCACACAGCAAAAACGGAGCTGAGCTCACCCTGCTGAGCTTTGCCAAGGCCTGCCAGGCTCAGCTGGGCTGCACTGAGCGCCAGGGGACTGGTTTAAGGAGAAAAACCTTCCTTTCCTGTCAGTTCTGGCCTGCTCCAGAGCTGTGCGAGCAGCCTGGGAACAGCACCGTGCTCTCTGCCAGCACCTCCCTGCGTGCTGCAGGTGAAGTGACACACCCACACTGCTCTCTGTAATCTATTTCACACTTTTGTGGGTTCCAGTCTATCTTGAAGTTTCAGAAACTTCCTCCACGAATGAGGGATCCTGACACCGGGATGTGAAAAAGGCCAATCACTTGTTTTTAGAGTTTTAAAAGTTTAATAGTAATAAAATGGTTATAACAATAGGAATATGGTTAGAGTAATAAAAATTTGGACAATTAGGATTTAGGACAATACGAGACAATAAAAACAAGGAGTTACAGACAGTCTGGGTAGCTTTTTCTGGACAAAACAAGCCCGAAAAAGGACCCACATTAACAGAGGATTAACCTTTAAAAGCAGCAGCCTGTTGCATATTCATACACCTCATACAGGATGCATAAATCCCATTCAAACAAAGGATTCTGTCTGGTCAGTGTCACCTTCTTCCTCTGAATCCTGAAGAACTCGATAAGAGAGCAATAAATTCTTTTTCTCTGAAAGATTTGGGTGTCCTGCGGCTGCTGTCCCAGTGTGAGCCCTCTCTTTAAAAAAAAAGCATCTTACACAGTTTCTATTTTATGTTGCAACCTAAAACTACGTTTAACACACTTCTTAAGAAAATTAACACGGCGTAACTTTCGAACACAACACATATAACGTTCGTTTCAATATTTGCGAAAAGCCAACCATAAAATACGCATTTTTCACAGGGAGATGAAGCCCTGGGCAGCAGCACCCGGGGGCTCTGCACGTGGCTGGGTGGCCAGGGAAACACTGAGGTGGCCACGGGAGCCCCAGAGGGGGGTCTTGAGGGTCCCAAGGGAATATTGGAGGGATACGGAGTCCCAAGGAGATTTTAGGGAAGCAGAGGAGGAATTGGGGGTTTGGGACTCCCAGGGAAGCTCGGGGGTCCCACAGAGGTTTTGGGGGGGCATAACGAGGGTGTTTTGCAGAGGGTTGGAGGCTCCCAAGAAAATCTGTGAGGGCTGGAGGGGCTTTGTGCCCCCCTGAGGGCTTCGGGCCGTGCCGAGCGAGTCCCAAGGGGATCCGGAGGGGTTTCAGCGCTCCCGGGGAGTATTCTGCGGTTCAGGGGGGTATTTGGAGGGTCTCGGGGAGGAGAGTGGGCGCCCCAGGAGGATTTTGGGGGTCCCGGGAGGATTTTGAGGCCTCCGGGGGTCTCGGGGGGCGGCGGAGGCGACCGTGAGGGGAACGGGGGTCCCGGGGGTCCCGGCCCGGCCCCGGCGCCGCACTGCGCACGCGCCGCCCCGCGCGCTGCCGGGCCCTCCCTCCCGCGCGTGCGCCCCGCTCCCCCCGCGCCGGCCTGGGCGCGGCCGCGTCCGCCCGATGCGTCCTGACGCCCCCGCGCGGCGGCCAATCATCGCCCTCGTTCGCCGTGCGTGATGGCGTCACGGAGGGGCGGTATATAAGCCGTCGGCGGCAGTCCCGCCCCCCTGACACTGCCTCGAGCCGCCGCCGCGAGAGCATCCTCCGCCCAGAGCCGCTCCCGCCGCCACAGCCGCCCCCGTCGCCGCCGCCGCCGCCTCCGCCGAGGGAAGGGAAGCGTATCGTATGTCCGCTATCCAGAACCTCCAGCCCTTCGGTGAGGCCCTTTGTGCGGTGGGGCCGGGGGAGCGCGCGGGCCCCGCCCCGGCCCCGCCCCGTGGCGCAGTTGCTATTCCGGGCCCTGTTGCGTCAGCCGCGGGGGGGTGGGGGCGCGGCCCAAACCTGACGGGCAGGCGCGGCGGCCAATGGGGTGGGAGCAGGGGCGGGATTTACCCATGACTGGCAGGAGTGTGGGGGCGGGGCTGGGGCGTGACGGACAGGCTCGGCGGCCAATGGGGCGTGCCGTGCGCGTGATGGGCGGGCGAGGCGGCCAATGGGGTGGCGGCGGGACGGGGCCTGACGGCGCTCCCCGCAGACCCCTTTGCGGATGCAAGTAAGGGTGATGACCTGCTCCCGGCCGGCACTGAGGACTACATCCATATAAGGATCCAGCAGCGCAACGGCAGGAAGACCCTCACCACAGTCCAGGGCATCGCGGATGACTACGATAAAAAGAAACTGGTGAAGGCCTTCAAGAAGGTGGGGTTTTGGGGCTTTGTGGGGGGGGGCAGCCACGCCCAGCAGGGATGTTTGTGGTGCTAAGGAGGTTTTTGTGTGTTTGCTGCAGAAATTTGCCTGCAATGGTACTGTAATTGAGCACCCCGAGTATGGAGAAGTGATTCAGTTGCAGGGTGACCAGCGCAAGAACATCTGCCAGTTCCTTGTGGAGGTAGGACACCTTCAGCCTCGCTGAAATCAGCACAGATTTGTCAAAAGCACACAGATCCCTGGGTGGGGGCAGCGTTTGGGTGCACAGGGGCATCACCCCATGCTGTGAATGCGTTTTCTGTCTTGCAGATTGGACTGGCTAAAGACGACCAGCTGAAAGTCCACGGGTTTTAAGTGCCTGTGGGCCACTGGAGCTTTATGCAAGAAGATATCCTTACCATGAAATTCCCACCTGTCCCTTGTGATAAGTTTAAAACCAGCCGGTTTGTGTAATGTAACGATCTTGGGTCCACTGTTGAGTCTGGACTGTTGTAATTGGTGATGTAATAAACTGACACGAGCCCATGCTATCTCGTCTGGCTGTCCCTCATTTCCCAGAGCTCACACGGGTGCTGGCACCATCCAGCCTGAAGCCACAAGCTCCAGCTGAGCCCAGGGACTCGGCCTGTCCTGATGGCTCCTCAGTCAGTCCAGCTGTGCTTCCGTCCTGGCAGAGGGGACTCGTGTCCTGCTGGTGCCACCCGGTCCCTCTGGGCAGTGCTGGCTCCTGGAGGCAGAGGGATTTGGGCGAGCAGTGACAGAAGAGTGACCTGGAGGCACGATGGCTGCAGCTCAGGTGCTGGAACCTGCGAGCCCTGAGGTGCCAGGTGCGTGGAGGAGCTGTCCCATGGGTAAAACCCGTGCCAAGGGCTGCGTGTTGGACTAACACAAGGAGCATCCCTGCAGCTGCAGAGCCTTGTGACTGCTGCTCGTATCCTGTGCAGTAACATGGCTTTGGTTTCATTTCTAATGTTTTATTGTAATGTATTTAAAGTTATTTAAATAAAACTGGTTTTCAAAAGTCCGTGTGTGGTGGGTTCCATCACTCCCAGGGGCCAAAGCACCTTCTCCTGCCAGCAGTGCTGCAGCCTCAGTGCTCATTGGGGGCCTGGTGGGGTTCCCTGCCCTTGGGGGGCCTGGGGGTTGCCCCCCACTCTGGCCCACTGCAGGAAGTTCCCTTGGTGCTGTCTCTGCTGCTCCTGCTGGGAGCTGAGGGAAAGCCGAGGAGTGGGTGGGTGCTGAGTCATTCCCTGCCCTGTGCTCGTGTTCTTGTCAGTCCCGTGAGCAGGGTCAGCTCTTCTGCTTCCCAGAAACTGCTCTGGGAAGGAACAGGAGGTGCTGCCACCCGGTCAGGCTCTGCCACAGGTGCTCTCTGTTTTCTGTTGAGCTCGAGCTCAACATGCAAGAATGAAATCTCAGTAAAAGGCGCTGGCTGAGGGCAGTGATGGTCCTGGGGGCTGGCAGATGCCTCTGGCACAGGAGCAGTGTGACGTGCACTGAGATGCTGAAGAGTGCCCAGGGAATCCCTGAGCTTATCTCCCACTGCCCCCAGCCCCTCTGTCCTGCAGCAGGGAGGGCCAGGGTGTCCTGGGGTGCTGCTCCCACCCTGGCCACCTGCTCATGCTCCTGGCAGCCCCCCAGAGCAGCTCCTGGCTCTTCATCACTGCCACAATGACCCCATCTCCCCTGTGCTGCTCAGAGCACTGAGTTCGCTGCCACTTCCCTGGGAGACTTTGCTCTTGGAAACAGAATTGCTGCAATTATGCAAAACAGCTGTGAGTGCACCAAGGGTGACCTCCAGCCCTGCCTTGGGGTGACCTCCAGCCCTGCCTTGGAGTGACCTCCAGCTCTGCCTTGGGGTGACCTCCAGCCCTGCCCATCCCTTAGAGTGACCTCCAGTCCTGCTTGTGCTTCGGAGTGACCTCCAGCCCTGCTCATGCCTCAGAGTGACCTCCAGCCCTGCCCATCCCTTTGAGTGACCTCCAGCCCTGTCTGTGCCTCAGAATGACCTCCAGCCCTGCCTTTGAGTGACCTCCAGCCCTGTCTGTGCCTCAGAATGACCTCCAGCCCTGCCTTGGGGTGACCTCCAGCTCTGTCTGTGCTTCAGAATGACCTCCTGCCCTGCCCATCCCTTAGAGTGACCTCCAGCCCTGCCTGTGCCTCAGAGTGACCTCCAGCCCTGCCTTGGAGTGACCTCCTGCCCTGCCCATGCCTCGGGCAGCACCAAGGCCAGCATCCACACCAGGGTGTGCGTGCGTGCCCACAGCCTGACACAGCCCAGCCTCTGCTCTGCCAAGAATGCCCGTGCCCCTCGTGTGTCTAGGCCAGACTTCTCCCTGGTGGACTTGCCAGGCTGCCAACAGATTTGGCCACTGCCAGGACAGCTGGCACCAGCCAGGTAGGGGTGAGGGGAGCTTGGTCCATCCTCCAGCTCAGCCTTGGAGAAGGGTCCACCCCAAGGCTTGGTAACAAACCTGCGTCAGGCTGATGCCAAGCCCGTGGCCCTGGAGGGAGCGGCCGCCGTGTCCCCATCACCCTGACGGCTCATTTGGTCCAGATTGAGCCATTAAAAGGCAGAAATTGGAAAACAATTTGTTTGTTCCTTGTGCAAGGCGCTCGGCGGAGCGAGCGATCGATGGCCGCGGGGCGCTGCATGGCTCCCGGCCGTCCAAAGCCCATTTGTTTGGGGGTGTTTGTTTGAGGAGCACTGACACAGCTCCTTGGGGACAGGGGACAGTGACGTGCCCCAGCCCAGGATGTCACTCACAGGTTTGTTGAGGGAAGGAGACAAATGGTCTCTACAAATACACGGATGGGGGGTCAATAGAGGCAGCAGGAACCGTCAATATCCAGCGGGGGTGGGTGGAAAAAGACAGGAGCTTCAGGGGCTCTGACAGGGGGGCCCTCTCTGCCACAACACCCCAAAGCTGCTGGGGTGCAGGGAGAGATCCAGAGCTGCTGGATCTGCTCTGGGGTCTGTGTCTGGTGAGGGGCCTCACACACTCTCACAGACACAGCCCCCCAGGTCTGCACAGCCCCCAGCCCCGGGGCACGGCACGTTATAAACGTGTGCACACACCTGGGTGTGGGTACAGACACACAGACACACATGTGAGAATGCACGTATGTGCTCACACAGGCTTCTGTGTACACGTATATACGTGTGCATGTGTGTTTATACAGATATATGCACTTATATTGCTATTTATAAATGTAGATATGTGGGTATGTGTATGCATGTATGTATAAATGTGCACATATTTAGATATATGTGTACAAATATACATATATATACACACATATACATAGACATATATACATATATATACGTGTATATATATACATATATATGTGTATATATATATACATATATATACACATATATACACATACATGTACATATATATGTATATATATACATATGTATACACATATATACACATATACATATACACACACACATATATATATACACATAATCCCAGAATCATTTAGGTTAGGGACTCCAAAAATCATGGAGTGTGTATATGTATTTGTGAATACTTGTACATACACATGTATATAGATATGTACATATAAACATATGCATATATATGTGCATTTATACAAACATTCATATATATACATATATCTGTGTTTCCATACATACACACACATATATATCTATATCTAATCTATATATCTATATATATTTATTATATATATTTGTGAATACTTGTATATACACATCTAATAGAAATGTACATATAAACATATGCATATATATGTGTATTTATGTAAGCATTCATATATATACATATATATCTGTGTTTCCATACCTACATACATGCATATATCTATATAATATATATATATATAAATATAAATATATTTATAAAATATCTAAATATAAAATATATAGATATAGATATATATGTGCATGTATGTGTGGATACATATATAGAGATGTGTCATGCTATTCCTTATGCATCCATCCCCACCCTCCATCAATCCATGATGTACCATTTCCTCATGCAGTCATCATCCCTATAAGCACACACGTGTGCACACGTGTGTCCATGCCTGTAGCTGTGATTCTGTGTCCATGTGCACATATGGATACCTGGATGTATTTACATAGATTCATCAGCCGTGTTATCTGTTAGAGATGTATGCATATGTATCTGTATTTTATACTGTATAAAGCCTTTATATTATACTGTATTATTTATGTGTGGCTGTGCGGGTCTGTCTGTGTGTCTGGGTCTGTCTGTGTGTCTGTCTCTGTGTGGCTGTGTGGGTCTGTGTGTCTGTCTCTGTCTGTGTGTCTGTCTCTGTGTGTCTGTGTGGATTTGTCTGTGGGTCTGTGTGTGTGTCTGTGCGGGTCTGTCTGTGTGTCTGTCTCTGTGTGTCTGTGTGGGTCTGTGTGTCTGTCTCTGTGTGTCTGTCTGTGTCTGTGTGTGTCTGTGCGGGTCTGTCTGTGTGTCTGTCTCTGTGTGTCTGTGCGGGTCTGTCTGTGTGTCTGTCTCTGTGTGTCTGTGTGGGTCTGTGTGTCTGTCTCTGTGTGTCTGTCTGTGTCTCTGTGTGTCTGTGCGGGTCTGTCCGTGTGTCTGTCCCTGTCTGTGTGTCTGTGGGCACACACAGGTGCCCGAGGCCCCCCGGCGGTGGCTGGCTGTGTGTGGAGCCGCCCTGGGGCGTGGCAGCCCCGGCAGCGCCTTTAAAAGCAGGACTGAGCTGGGCTGGTCTTGGAGAGAGAAACCCACTGAGACCCCCAGTGGGACCCCCACCAGGACACCCACAGGACACCCTGCTGAGCCTCAGAACCCCCAGGTGAGTCTCACAGGGCTCTGGCACTGCCTGCAGGTGACTTGGGGGGAAAGAGAGATGGAGAAAAGCCGAGGAGCAGATGGGAGGGAGAGAGCAGCTCAGAGACCCACTGAGAGGAGCAGAGGGGATCTGGGGCCTGGCCGTGCCCTGGGGAGGAGAAGCTCCCCAGCTCTTGCAGTTCAAGGAGGAGCTGGATGATGCTCTTAGCCACATGCTTTAGTTTTCAGCATCCTTGCAAGGAGCCAGGAGTGGGACTTAATCCTTATGGATCCCTCTGATTCTAGGGGAACTCTAGGGGAACTGGGGACCAGCCAGGAGAGAGGGATGGAAAAGACTTGGGGAGAAGGTGAAAGGGATGGAGGGGACTTGGGGACCCAAAGGGAGGGACAGAGGAGACTGTGAACTGTCCATGGGCTGGGGCTGAGTGCCCAGGCCGCCCTCACCACAGGCTGAGCATGTCCCAGTTCGGGAGCTGCAGCTGCCCCACTCCCCCCCGTTGTGTCCCCACAGCCATGAAGGTGACGCTGTGCCTCGGGCTCGTCCTCGCCCTCGCCGTGGCCTCCTGCCTGTGCCGGCCACCAGCAGAGCCACCAGCTGCCCTGGGGGACCCCCAGCAGCCCCTCCCCAGCCTGGCCCGGCGGGACTGGCCCAAGTACCTGTCCCAGGAGCAGCAGCACCTCCTGTCCCAGTTCCTGCCACACGTCCTCACAGGTACTGGGAGCTCAGGGTGGGCAGCCCTGGGGGGCGCAGCCTGGCCCCTGTGAGGGGATAAAATTCCAGCAATTTCCAGCAATTTCCAGCTCTAACTGCTGCCTTTGCCCTGGCAGAGCTGAACAAGCACGAGGCCTTTGTGCATGAGGATGAGGGGATGGAGGCTTTGCACGACCACTTCTACCCCGACTGGATGGACTTTGGCCGCCGCAGTGCTGAGGATGAGGCTGGTGCTGTGTAGCTGCTGGGCTGGACTGGCTGGGCAGAGCACTGCCACGCTCAGTGCGTGCCCTTTCCTCAATAAAACTCTGGCACCATGGCCTCTGCACTCCTGGCTGTGCTGGGGAGAGCCTGGGAGGGTGGGCAGAGGGGATTTGCCCCCAGCCCCAGAGGGCAGAGGGGATTTTCCCCCAGCTTCAGAGGGGATTTGCCACCAGCCCCAGAGAGCAGAAGGGATTTGCCCCCAGGCCCAGAGGGATTTGCCCCCAGCCCCAGACAACAGAGGGGATTTGCCCCCAGCCCCAAAGGGCAGAAGGGATTTGCCCCCAGCCCCAGAGGGATGCGCAGGACAGAGACTGAACTGGGCACAGCAGCACACACAGAACGTGGCAGCAGACACAGCACACAGCAGCTGCTCTGTGAATTCACATTTATTTGCCAGGGGATGGGGCACAGCTTGGAGGAAGGGACACAGCTGGGGGGAGCAGCAGATGCACCCCCAGAAACATCCCAAGCTGTGGATGCTGCTACTATTGCTACTGAGTGAGCAGGAAAGAGCTAAACCACCATTCCCTTTAAAAGCCAGTCCAGCCCAGGTGCTGGCCAGGGGCCCAGCCCAGGGGGCAGGGGTCTCCCCCTGGCCCCAGCAGGTTGCCCCAGGACACACCTGAGCCCAGACTGGGATTCACCCTTCCCTGCAGCATGTGGACAGCCCCAAACGGGCCAAGCTGCCCCTCGCTCCGCAGACAGGCTCAGCAGAAGCAGGAACAGTTTTTATTGCCAGAAACTGGCTCCTGTGAAGGGTCCACACTCCCCCAGCAGGGACAGGGTCAGCCAGCACCCCCTGTACCCCCCATACCTGGGGAGCAGTGCCAGGTTCTGTCCTTGCAGCCAGGGCAAAGCCCCCCATGCTGGTGCCAGGACCTGGGGCAGCACCAGGAGCTGAGGCTGAAGCTTATCCTGTCTCCATTTCCCCACGGATGAGTGAGGAAGAGGATGTGTCACCCTGAGCCTGGGGGCTCTGCGGCAGTGTCACTTCTGGGTGCCCCAGGCCCCTCTGGGCCGTGGCTGTGCATAGGATGTCCCCCCTCTGGCCACCACCTTGTCCAGCCCCAGGCGCTGCAGCTTCTCCACCAGGTTCCAGCTGAAAGTGCTGCTCCTGCCTGGGGGTCCACCCTGCCCCCTGGGCACAGGGGGCTCAGAGTGCTGAGGGTCCTGGGAGTGGAGTGAGGGGGCCCACCGTGATCCAGTCCTTGGTGCCAAGTGGGAATCTCGCCCCAGCAAGAGCCTGAAGAGTCCCAGGGGGGTGCTCGGGGGTCCAGGGCCAAGCGCCAGCGTGGGGGGAGTCAGTTCTGGTGAGGGGCTGCTGAGGCTCAGCCCCTCAAAGGGCCCACAAGAAGGCACGACGGCATGATACAGACTGGAGGGGAAGAGAGAGCAGAGGGGGATCAGCTGGGGGCCCTGTCCTGGGGGATGCTGCTGAGGGGGCCAGGCAGGGCTGCAGGCAGAGCAGGACCCTCTGTCCTTCACCTAAAGAGCCTTGGGCTGTAGGAGACCCCCCAAATGGGGGCTGCTCCTCAGCAGCCAGGAGAGACTGGGACACAGTCACTGCTCCACCAGCAATTTCCAGACACCAGGGTTTTGTCTAGCAGTGAACTCCAGCTCACACCAACCCCCAACGAGCCTTAGGGGGCCTCATTAGGGCTAATCACCGGTGCTCATTAATGAAGGGACAGCCCAGCAGCCGGCTGCGAAAAGTTCCTGGCTGCTGCCCAAGTGTGGAGGGAGGAAAGCTGTGTGGGTTCCCCAGAGTGCCAGGAGCACTCACTGCTCCCCTACCCGAGGAAGGCTCTCCATTCATCCCTCCATCATCCATCCATCGGGGTGCTGCGTGCAGAGGAGGGGGCTGGCCCCAGCCCCTGGCACACAGACACCCCAGCAGCCAGATTTGGGGAGATTTCTAGTTGCTGGCACCTCTCAGAGCAGCAGGAGCTGCAGGTGGCCCCCGGCTTGCCCTTTCCTCGAGCTGCAGGGAGCCAGGCCCGGGGTGAGGAGGAGGAGGAGAGGGCTCGGGGGCACGGCGGGGCCGGTGCAGGCAGCGCAGGCGGCGGGGGCCACGCGCCTTACCTGGGAGTCACCGTGGTGATCGCGGTGGTGGGGTGGAGGATGTGGCAGGTGGTGATGGTGAAGGTAGACGGGGTCTGGGGGAGGCTGTTAACAGAGAGGAACACTGGAAGGGACAGGAGACAAGGGGTCAGGACACAGGTGCAGGGCACGGCGGAGGGCAGGCGGGACAGCCAAAGCTGGGCTGGAAGCTCCTTGCACAGGGCACAGATTCAGCAGCAACTGCGTCTGGTGCCTGCTCAGAGGGGGCAGCCAGCACAGGTGGGGCCAGGAGATGCCGTCTGTCCCAGACCGGCCCCTTCCAGGCAGCGGAGGGGCAGCAGGGGCTCGCCAGGGGGATGGCGAGGGCTCATCCCGCCGGGGCAGCTGCCCGAGAATGTTCCTTGTGCAGCTGCAGGCGGAGCATCCCCGTGGGGACAGGCGGGTGGCAGGGACAGGCTGCGGCAAGAGGGGAGAGCCAGCCGAGACAGGAGGGCAGGGGCACCCCGGGGGCTGCTTCCCCTCTGTCCCCTCATCCCCAGCTCACCCCTGGGGTGCTCCTTGGCTTTGGCGGGTGTTGAGGTAGGGAGCAGCTGGAAGGAGCTGGGGTCCAAATCATCCTCCTCCAGGTCATTGAGGCTGTAGACTTCCTCCAGGTCGATGTCCAGCTGCCTGAAGTCTTTGGTGAGCACCCCGGGACGGGGTACCAGGATCCCGCCCAGGTTGGGCTGTGCCAGCTGCTGCCAGTGGTGGAGTGTCACAGAGCCTGGTGGGGGACACAGCCGGGGGGAGCTCAGGTGGGGGTGTTGGACCCTCAGAGCGCCTGCAGCTCTGCAGCCCCTCTGCCCCTCACCTTCCAGTGGCTTCACAATCTGCAGTTTGTCGGGTAAGTAGGTGAGGGAGCCCAGCGAGAAGCCGGAGCCGGCGGTGAGCTCCGAGCCCCCCGAGCAGTTGGTGCCGGTGGAGACAACGCTGCCCTCGGGGGTGAGGAAGCCGCTGGAGCTGTCCCCATCTCTCAGCCGCCAGAGCTTGCGTTCCCTCTCGGCCTCGAAGAAGGAGCGCTCCTCGGAGCCGTGGCTCTGCTGCCGCACCGAGAGCCGCTGCACCGCCGCCTCCAGGTCCTGCCGGCCCGGGGCTGCCCGGCACTCCTCCCCGACCCCCTCGGCCCTGCTGGGGGGCACAGCGTTAGGGCTGCAGCCCTACCCTGCACCTCAGGCTGTGCTGGGCCCCAGCCAGACCCTGCTCTCCCTGCCCCAGGCTGCTTCCAGCAGCTCACCAGCAGCCCAGCCCCTGTGCAGGAGCCGTCCCACCTGGCTCGTTCCCCCCCACCTGCCCCATTCCCCCCCCACACCTGCCCCATTTCCCCCACCCCAGCGCTCACTGGGCATCCTCCGAGCCGGAGCAGTTGTTGTGGGGGGTGCTGGCCCCCCCAGAGTGGGCAGTGGACAACTGCTTGGAGCCTGGAACGTGGTGGGGAGACTCAGAGCAGGACTTGGCTTTGGCTGCCTGGTTCACGGCCTTCACGGTCTCAAAGACGCGCTGGTAGCTCCTGTGGGCAGGAAGCAGCTCAGGGTGAGCCGGACCCTGCCCCAGGGCACAGCACCAGCCCCCGATGGCAGCACTCACTTGTAGTCTGAGGAGGAGCTGTCCGTCCTCTTCCTCATCATCCCCTTGATCTCGGCCGCCAGCGAGTCCTGGGGACAGGGGTACGCAGTGTCAGTGCCGGGGGGACAGCGGGGTCACCCCCCTGGCGCCCGGCCCCCGGCTCACCACGGGCAGGAGGCTGGCCGCGCTGTAGCGGCTGACGGTGCTGTTGGGCAGGCTGCGGCTCCGCAGGCTCTTCACCTCCTCCCGGGCCTCCTGCAGCATCCCGCCGCACTCCGCGTACTTCTCCTGCAGATCCCGCAGCTGCGAGGACACCGAGGGAGCTGGAGCACGGCCCCGGGGCAGGACCCCGCACCAGGGGGGCACCCAAAGCTTGTCCCGGGCTCACCTCCAGCCGGAGCTGCTGCTGCACCTCCTTGGCCGCGGTCAGGTGCTGCTGGAGCTCCTCCACCTCGGAGCCGTACTGCGGGCAGGAGCGGAGGGTCAGGGCGCTGTGCCCGCATCCCCCTCTCCCCGGCACGGGCAGGGGACCCTCACCGTGCGACACTTCTGCTGCAGGTCCGCCACCTGCGCCAGCAGCTGCGTGATCTCCTCCTGCTGCCGCGCCGCGTCCTCCGCCCTGTGCGCCAGCTCCTCCGAGAGGTGAACGACCTGCTGGCTCGCTTCGGCTGCGGGGGGGCCGGGGTCCGTCACCACCGGGCACGACCCCCAGCCGCAGCCCACTCAGCAGGGCAGTGCCTGCAGACCCCCGAGCCCTACGTACAAAACTGCTCCACGCAGTCAATCATCAGCTGCTGCTCCTGGTCCTCGTACTGACAGGTCTCAGTGGCGATGTTGGTGGCCTGGGGGAGAGGGTTGGGGGGGCTGAGCTTGGCAGGCAGGACCTGCTGTCTCCCTGAGGGGGCAGCTCGGGTGTCCCCCAGAGAGAGCAGGGCACAGGTGGGCACCGAGGGGCATCCACCAGCTGGCTCTGCTCACCTCCATGCGGAGCTTCTGGTTCTCCTCCTCCAGGCACCGGAGTTTCTGCTGCAAGGTGTCGTACTGGAAGTACTGCTGCAGGGACAGCGAGGACTCGTGCCTGCGCAGCCTGGGGACAGCAGGGATGGCCTGAGCAGTGCAGGCAGGGTGGGGCTGCCCACTCTGACCCCTACCCACTCCCCCAGCGACCAAGCTCTGTGGGGTTGGACCCACGGCCACCAAGGGAGGGAAGGGATGTGGCCAGTGCTGCCCTAGGGATGGTGATGGCTCCTGCCCAGCCCACAGGTGAGTGGCAGGACAGGGACTCCCACTCACGGTGTGGAGGTGGTGGTGGCAGGCTCGCTCTCCTCCGTGGTGGTGGTGTAGAAGTGGAGAAGGTCATCCCGCATGGAGACCTCGTGGCGCAGCTGCGCGATCTGGAGAGAACAAAGTGCTTCAGGACACGGCCAAGGGGACCACAGCTGCCCCCAGGGGGGCACACAGGGGCCCAAGGCTGTGCCCAGGAGCCGTTACCTCCTCTTTGGCCAATTCCAGCTGCTCCTCCAGGAGCTCATTGCGCTCAGTCAGGCTCCGGTTCTGCTTCAGCAGGGACTGCCCAATGCGTGCTGCTAACTCCAGGTCCCGCTCTTTCTGCGAGGGGCAGGTCTGCCTCAGCTGGGACTCCTCACCTACCCCTGTGTCCCCAGGGTCCCAGCAGCCCTCACACTGGTGGGATCTCCAACGTACCTCATCCAGCAGGTTGGTGACAGCGTCAATATCGTGGTAGGTCTTCGTGATCCTGACCACCCGCTCAGCACACAGGACTGGGGGAGAGGGCCAGAAGGTGAATGCCCACACTGTGGGAGTACTGACCCAGGGGTTCAGCACTATCCCCACAAGGCTGCCTCAGGCTGCTGTCCAAAAAGGACATTTTGTCTGCTGGGTGGAAACTCACACAGTGCCAGGCAGGGATCCCCACAGCTGGGACAACATCATGGGAAAAAGGGGGCTCACACCTCACCCCCGACCCTGCCCGCACCTTGGGGTGGCAAGAAAAATGTTGGGTCCCCTTGCTGACCCCACGACCACAGCACAGGCACAGTGCCAGCCCCACTGCAGGACTCACGGACAGAAAGGGGGGACGGGGAAGGACAGCAGCAGAGACAGGATCGGAGGTGACATCTCCAGCAGAAAGCAAGCTGGAGCTCCAGCTGTGGGTGGCACCGTGCCGAGCCGGGCTCACAGGCGGCGTCCCCTCCAATCTGTCCCTAGCCCCCTCCCCCAGATCTCCCCCCTGCCCTAGTTTCTCTCTGGGGGAGGGGATGCTGCAGCCCGCACCCACCCGGTGCCCCTGCAGCTGCACAGCACAACGCACAGAACGCACACAGCACCGGAGGCAGCTGCGGCCAGGACGCTGCGGGCACGGGCAGCTGCCCACCGCGTCAATCCGGGCCCCAGCGACAGCTCTGCCTCCCCCGCTGCTCCCTGGGTCTCTGGCACGGAGAGGAGGTGCAAGCACGGAGACGTGGGTCCCCCCGGTGCGGATCCTGCCAGGCAGCGCCGGGCACGCACCCAGACGGCGGCGCTGGAGCCGTGCGGCCGGAGGGAGCCGGGAGCAGCCGCAGGGCCCCGAGCCCTGCCCGCACCCCAAACCCTGCTTCCAGCCCGGGACCTGCCTGTACCCACACCCTGCCCACGGCACGCAGCACTCCCGGTGTCCTTTCTGCTGCTCTGCTGCCCCGAGGGTGTGTGCCTCAGTTTCCCCTGGCAGAGCAGCGCTGGCTGCGCTCAGGGCCCCCACCCGCGTCCCCAGGCAGAGCCACCCCCCAGTCGTGCAGACGAAGTGGGTTAACGGGGAAGCTCAGCCACACAAATCCCATTAGGCCTCCCCAGCTGGGGTTGTGTAATGGTGAGTGTGTTGTCATGGCGATGCCCCCACTCGCCACCCCGGTCCCGTCCGCTCCTCGCTGCCCCGGCTGCTGCCCCACGCCCCAGAGGGCACGTACCCCAAACACGGCCATGCGGAGAAGGGACAGCCCCAGCCTCACCCCCCTCTCCTCACCCCGACAGGCCCCCTCTCCGCGGGGGTCCCCAGCCGCACCTCGTCAGGCCCCTGAGCCATTAATTGGAAATAATTAGAGCATGAGCATCGTTACGGTTGGAGCGAGCGGCTGGCCCTGGGAGACGGGGGCTGCAGCAGCGCTGGCGAACACGTAAACATCCATCCACGATGGGCCCGACCCGGCGGGGTGCGGGAGGGGAGGACCCCGTTCCCACGGCAGGAGGGACGCCCTACCCCACGGGCACACGCAGACCTGGCAGGGCCCCTCTCCCCGTCCCTCCCGGCGTGGGGACAGGTCTCCTTGGGGTCGGGGTGACCCTGGGGGTCCCCAAGGGACGGGGCGGCGGCAACCCCGAGCCAGAGGGAGGCGAGGGGACCCGGGATTGAGGAAACGCACAGGAGGGGAGCACACGGCAGCTCCCGAGGGAAGACCCCGGCCCCGACCGCTCCGGACCAGCCCCGGCCCTAGGGAGACCCCGGCCTCGTCCGCTCCGGACCAGCCTCGGCCCCGGGGAGACCCCGGCCCCCGCCGCTCCAGACCAACCCCGGGGGGAGCCCAGCTCTGCTGCAGCCCCATCCCCATCCCCATCTCCATCTCCATCTCCATCCCCGGGGCGGGACCACCCGCGCCGCCCTCACCTTCCTCCAGCTCCCGGGCGATGGGGTCCGCGCCGCCGCCGCGCTCCGCGTTCCCGTTCAACTCATCGTAGGCGGCGGGGCTGCTCCAGATCTCCATCGCGCCGAGCCCACCGCGGCCGCCCAGCCCGCTGTGCCCACCCAGCCGTGCCGTGCCGTGCCCAGCCCAGCCCAGCCCAGCCCCGCCACGCTGAGCGGAGCCGCTGCGGCCGCTCCCGCCCCTATTTATAGGATCGCCCCGTCCCCCGCACCTGCCCGGCGCATCCCCCGGCGGCGGGGCCAGGGCCGGGGCCGGGACGGGGGCGGAGCCGGACGGGAGCAGCGCGGGGGCGATGCGGGGGTCGGGGGTGCCCATTCCGCCCCGTTTTCCAGGGCTACCCCAGGGACACGATCCCCATCAGGCACCCTAGGACTGGGCTGCTTGTGGGGAGCCCACCGGGACAATCCTGCTCAGCCCTTGGGGGCTGGTGCAGGTGTCACACCTCTTGTCCCAGCTCATAGCCCGGGGAGCCCGGGCACATCACACACCCGCGGGTGGTGGTGACTGCTGAGGGACACCGGGGGTCCCTGAGCAGCAGCTCGGCAGTGTTGACGCTGTGGGTCACGCACAAACAGCAGCTTCTGCCCCTTGGGAAGGACAGGGAGAGATTTTGGGCCCTTCACACAAAGCCATGGGGTCCCCATGAGAGTCAGGGTACATTTTTCTGGCCAGCCCTGATCTGCCACCCTGCTCTGGACTCCCCATCATCACCCACGCCACAAACCCTGCACCTGCAGTGCCCATTGCAGTGCTGGGACCTGCCAGGCCCCTGATCAGGGAAGGGCTTTTCCATCCCACTCCAGCCTCCCCATTCACCACCTCTGGCTCCAAGCATGGGCTGGCATGAGCCTGGCATCCTCTGTGCCCCACCCAGGATGCCCCACACTCCCTGGCTGGCACCCTCTCATCCCCACAGCCACACTGGCGCAGAAGCAGCACAGAAGCAGGAAAAGTGAATAAATCATGGTGTGCTGAATTATGGAGGAGCTGGCAGGCACGTAGCACAGGCCACGTGGGTGTGATGCTGGAAATGCCAACGTGCTCTGTCCTCATCACCTGCCCCAGTGCCCATCCTTGCTAGCACCCAAACAATCAGTGAAGGGAGGCAGCTGCCCCTCACCATCACACACCTTTGCCTGCTTGACTCCTTCCTGTTGGAAGGATCCTGGGATCCTGACCCCAACTGCATTCTGCCATAACCCCCAGTCCCCTCTGGAGCGAGGACTGGAGCAGGTGCCCTCAGTCCCAGCCTCTCCCTCCTCCTGGAGCTGCATTTTCTCTTGGTAAGGTCTAGGATGACACAGCCAGCACCACCAACTGGGCACCCAACCTCCAGGGACCCCAAGGACTCAAGCACGCGTCTCAGCATGGACAGGCAGGAGCTGCTTCTTCCTAATCCCCTGCCCCAGGATTTGCTCCTCTGGGCAGGTTCCCTGTGCCTGCAGAAGCAGATTACAGGGGACTATTTCTGACGGCAGCTTAGAGGTTTGAGTGAAGGAATGACGCCCTCCAGCACATGCCAGCAGCACTGGAGGCCTGGGTATCTATGACCTGCAGGATTCTGGGACTGAGAGCCACTGGCCCTGTGGAGCAGGGCTGGAGTCCTGTGGTGCTGCATGTCCCTACCCCATGGCACAGAGACAGAGTTTGGGGCTCAATCCCTCGTACTGCCACTGCAAGGGGCAGTGCTGGTGGTCCCCACCTGCTGAACGGAGAGGGGAGCAGCCACAAGGGGAGGGCTGCAAGCACAGGCAAGGCATGGTGAGGATGATGCTGAGCCTGACATGAGCAGGTGGGTGGAGGCCTCGGCCCCATCTGTCTCCCACTGCCCCACATCCATCCCCCAGCCCCTTGCTCTAATCCTGCCCCCGCCACACGCAGGCCAGAGGCACAAACAAAGCAGAGATAATCCGTCTGTGCCCCCCGCTGAACCCCGACCTCACCCAGGGGTGGGCCACGTCACAGTGCCACGGGCACTGCCCCTGCCTGGCCGTGGGGGCTGCAGGGATCTCCCCCTGGGACCACCACAGCTCTGGGGGCTCTGCTGGCAGCAGGGGCCCTGAGCCCTGCTCCAGGCTGGCATTCTGGGGCAGCAGCAGCCCTGGGATTCACTGGCACACCTTGCCAAGCCCACCGGTGCCCCAGCCCTGGGAGCCACGGCACAGCACAGGGGAGCAGGGACATGCAGGGGGTCCCGGGAAATGATGGGGGCTCTCTCCCAGCATACAGCTTGGCTCAGCAGCAGCTGCTCCCAGAATTAGCCCGGGATGTTCTGGGTGAGGAAATCCAGCCCGTCAATCCCATTAGCAATGATTAGCGCCCAGGCTGCCCCCACCCAGGCTGTGCCCACCGCCCTCGCCAACCCCGCTGCCTGCGGGCACTCACGGAAATACTGCAGGGTCTCCTCTATCTGCTGGGGGGTCAGGGGGGCTACGGGCTGCGGGGGGCCGCTGGGGGCTCGCAGCCAGTCGCCGTGGTCATAGCCGAACACGGTGTCAGCCCGCAGCGTGTAGCGGGGCAGCTGCTCGCCCAGCAGGCTGACAATCTCCACCTCGGGGGCATCCTCGCTGCACAGCTCTGGGGACACAGGGACACGGTGTCAGCCGAGGGTGGGGGGCATATGCGGGGAGTGGGCTGCACAGGGGGCTGTGCAGGGGAGTACATCCTGCACCCCTCACCCCACTCTGTCCCCTGGGGGTTTGGAGCTGGTGCCACCAGCTGTGTCTGTCCCCAGAGCCCCCAG
The DNA here is from genome assembly GCF_017590135.1 of Pyrgilauda ruficollis. NCBI lineage: Eukaryota > Metazoa > Chordata > Aves > Passeriformes > Passeridae > Pyrgilauda > Pyrgilauda ruficollis. Next base: position 894,262 of record NW_024514876.1, on the reverse strand, counting down.
TGTAGGGATTAGGGGGTCCCCCGTAGAGTGGCACTCAGGGACCCTTCCCCAGCTCTCTGCTCCCCCCATCGCCCGCTGCCTGCGGGCAGGGTCCTGCTGCCATCTCCTGGCCGCGCTCTGCCCGCCCGAGCGGCGCTGGGGACAGCGGGCGTGGGATGCAGCGTGCGGTGAAGGATGCCGGGACAATGGTTCATCTCCGGCCACAGAACGGAGACAGCATGAAGGAACAGCCCAAAGGACACCCAGCTCCTCACCCCTCTCAGCCCAGTTCCCCCGGGGTCCGCTGGCATCCTCAGCTCTACCCACCAGTGATGGTCGCGGCATCGCGGCGTGTGCCCGTGTCTGAGCGCTGGGACGCTGGGCTGGTGTGGGGACAGGCAGTGACAGCTGAGTCCGGGCTGGGCTGGACGTGGCAGGCGGGTGGGCTCTGGCTGGGGAGGGTCTCTCGTGGGACCGGGGTGTCCAGTTTGGCTGGTGTTACGTGGGGGCCTGGCTGCCATGGGGAGAGGCACCGTCCGCCCTGCCTCCCTGGAGCGGCGCTGGCGGGCAGCAGAGTCCCTTCTCCGGTCCCTGCCTGGGGGGAAGGAGCTGTTCAGGTGATGCTGGAGGGACCAGGGACACATCCTGAACCCCCACATCCCCCGCAGGACAAACACCTTCCTGGAGGCAACATCTGCCAGCCCGGAGGCCGGACGGCATAGCCAGGGCTCAGGTATCCCTGCTCCCTGCCGATGGCACAGGAGAGCTGTGGGAACAGAATCCAGCTCAGCTCCACCCCTGAATGTGGGGCAGGTTTGGCAGAGGCAAGGGGTCAGCGTACCTGGTCTGCGGTGCCTGCTACGTGACGCGGGGGGCTCAGCACCAAAGCAGCGCCAGGGCCGGGCACGACCGGACAGGACAGGACAGGACCCTGTCCCGCGCAGGGTCCCTGCGGGGTCGCTGCCTGTGGAGCGAACAGGGAGGAGCTGTCGAGTTGCCCGGCAGTGGGCAGACACAGCAGCGGTGCCAGGGTGAGCCCTGGGGAGCTCCACCTCGAAGAGCAAAGTCCAGCTGTGAACCTCCACCCTGTCAGCACCACGATGCAGAGCAGGGAGCTGCCGTGCCGTGCCGTGCCGGGCAGGGCAGGGCAGGGCAGGGCTGGGCAGCTTCTGCAGCTGCCTCATCCCAACCATAAACACATCATGAGACGGGCCATAAATCCAGCATATCCCTGCTCTCTGGCCACCTCCAACGGCTGTGGCTCAGGCTGCAGCGCTGCTGGCACTGCTGCCCCTCTGCCCTGCAGGGCAGGAGCCTCTGCACAAGCCCCGTGCCCCATCTCCAGCCCTGCTCCCACCTCCACCATCGTGGGGGCTGTGGTACAAGCAGCCCCTCGCTCCCGGCTCATGCCAGGGCATGGCTGCCCTCTCTCCTAGCACATTCTCAGGGTCGCTGCCACATGCACAGCACCCAGACCAGGCCACCCTGCTCCCCCCTGGCACACAGAGACAGCACAAGGCAACACACAGACCCCAAAGCACACCCGCAGCCTTCCCCAGCCCTGTGCCCCCTGGCACTGGGACCACCAAACCTCAGGGCCCAGTCCTGCACCGTGCCGCCCAGAAAGCAGCTCCCCGAGCCCTCAGACCCTCTTGTCCCCAGGGAAGGACGGGGACCCACCGTGCGGAGGTGCCGCGCTGCCGCTGGCTGCGGGGAGGGAGCGCGGCCGGTGAGTCAGCTCAGCCGGGACTGCCAGAGCCCTGCAGAGCCTGCTTTTGGCCCGGCTCCTGCACGTACATTTACTCTCCCCGGGGGAGCCTTGTTCAGACACGTGCCGAGCAGCTCCCATCGCCCGCTGCTCCCACCGCCCCCCGCTCTCGCTCACCCCGGACCCCACTGTCCCTCCCTCCACGGGGACCTGCCCCGGGAGCTGGGCGAGGGCAGGACGGTGGGACACGGGCCAGGAGGAGCAAGGTCCCGGCTCAGGCCGCCCCAGGTACCTGTGCAGACTCGCTCCTGCCCTGCCCGGTGCCGTCCTGCACCTCCTGCCCGGGCACCTCCCGAGGAGCGGCCGAGCGCCGTGAGAAGGGGAGAGACGGAGGAAAATTCTCCCGGGGATGCGGCAGCCGCCCTCAAATTGTCCGGGGAATGGAGGGGACCGGCTGGGCACGGCCCGGGGGTCGCCCGCGGGAGCTGCCCGGGGATTTAGGGTGCCCGAAGGACGTGGGACACCGTGAGAACCGGAGGCAGGGCGCACCCGGTGACAGCGGGCACAGCGGAGCTGGAGCGGGACACCGCGGGAGCCCAGGGCTCGCTGCACCGGGAGTGCGGGAGATGCCGGGTTTGGGGTGCAGGGAGATGCAGGTTTGGGGTGCAGGGAGATGCAGGTTTGGGGAGGGAGATGCGCACACTCTGGGCGCTGCTCCCGGCGCGGCGGCGGCTGCGGAGCCGTCGGACATCGCTCCCGGACCCGCCGACAATGAGAGCCGCTCCCGGCAGGCGCGGAGAGGATCCCGCACTCCGTCCCGCCGCTCCCGGGGGACCCCGCAAGCAGCTCCGGTTGCTCTGGTTCCAGGTGTCCTCTCGCTCTGCTACCCCACCAAAATCCCTTACAGCCCCTGGCAGCTCCGCACAGGGGACCTCGGGATGTGCATCCCTGCCCCAACATGTGCGGAGGGCACACCCCTGCCCGTGGCTCCAGAATGGCTGCAGGACCCGACCCCTCCTAGGGCAGATGTTCTGGGGCATCTCCAGACCCGCTGGCACTTTGGGGACAGCCAGATGTGACAGCAGGAACATTGCTGCGACCCGCAGCAGGGCTGACTGGCAGCCACGAGGTGGGGTCCAGGCTCAGCACAGCCAAACCCCCATCCCAGGCACACAGGGCTGCAGCCAAGGCCTGTCACTGACTGTCTCCTGCTCTGGCAGCAGCTGCAGCAGGCCAGGGGCTGGGCTGGCTGGCCCCCAGCCTCATCCCATGAGCCACCCCAGCCCCACTGCCCTCGGGAAGTGCACTGGGTTTTGCTGGGACTGCCCGGAAAGCAGCTGTTGTTTTGCTGTCCTGGCACGGGCTGTGGCAGGAAGCAGATCCATTTCCCTGAGCACTGGGCTTGGCTGCAGCCACAGCACCGAGCTCAGGCAGGATGTTCCCCCCAGTCCCACTTCCCAGGCCAGCTCCTGCTGCTTTGTCCCCGCTTGCTCCTGTCCCGAGCACGGCACATGAACCTCGGTATCCTGCCGTGCTCTGGGGCAGCCTGGGCCCACGGCCAGGCAAAGCAGGTGCCAAGCATGGGAATGAGTTCCTCAGGATCACTCTGGCTCGTGGAGGGACTCACCATGGGCTCACAGAGGGTGAGGGCTGTGCCTTCCCCTGGCTGCCCCGAGGGATCGTCCCCAGCCGACAGAAGAACAGGCTCAGGGCAGCACGGGGCTGCAGGGGTTATTTTATTCTTTGCTTTGGTCTATACAAAAACAACTTACAGAAATAATAAAATCTTCCATTCCTGACCCACACTCCAGTAGCTGTCCATCCCTTTCCAGCCGGAGTGTTAAACCACCATCAGATCTAAAGCCTCTTTTAAAAAATGCATTAGATAAGGGAGGAGGGGACGGAAACACACCACTCACCAAAGAGAAGGGAAACGGGTTAAAATGTGCAACAAAGATCAGTACAAGGACACAGTTCCTAATGCTGGAGTCACTCCTCTATGGGGACTGGCAGGACAGGGACACAAAGTCAGCTCCCAGCGGCTGATGGGAAAGAATTAAACCTCAGACACCCCGAAGGTCCTGGGACACGGACCCTTTGCTTTCAGCAAACTGGATTGGCCTGATTCAGTTGGAGCTTGCAGGAAGCAAAAGGTTTTTCCATGTCAGATTCCTCTCCTAGAACACTAACACGCAGAACAAACCGTGGGGAAGTTAGAAAGCACAAACTTAAAGACGGCAAAAGCCGTTGGCACCATATTAAAAATAAAAAAGAAATATATATTCATAGAAAAGACTATTTTGCCAATGAAAGATCACTAACGGTGCAAGGTTTGTGTTTTAAAGCTTCAGAAACAGTATCTTGGATGCTGGATGTGGCAGTAGGTGCTCGAAGCAGTCCCAGGAGGAAGGACCTTCTCCACAGACCCACAGCGAAGAAAACAAATCGGAAAATAAAACCTCTCGTGGGAATGGAAAAGTTTTGTCTTCTCAGGCACTTCTGTCTCCCAAGTCCTTCTCGCGAATGCTCAGCTCTGGGGCCACCCTCTTCTGCATGGAGAGAACACCTGCAGCGGCAGAGAACTCCTGTCACCCACCGAGGGGGGATTTGGGAGGAGACCAGAGTGCGGGACCCCCATGGCCCACAGGGACATTGATCCATGGCAGCGCCAGGGACCCCGTGGTGACACCAGGGACCCCCCCCAGCACGGCAGGGGCCATCAGCCCCCGTCCCAGGTGTGCTGGCAGTACCTGGCGTGGGGCTGCGGGCGGGTTAGGCGAGCATGTGGTCAGCGAAGGGCGCTCGGACGCCGTCGCTGTAGGCGTCCATGGGGTAGTCCCCATCCATGTCCATGTGCATGTCCATGGGGTCCAGGGGGATGTCACCCGAGTACATGGGGCGGTAACCAGGGTCCAGCTCTGCAGGGAAAGCATGTGGCAACCTCAGCTCCCATCAGATCCTTGTCCCCTCACTCAGGGCAGCTGGTGACATGTGGTGCTGTAAAAGGGCCCAACCACCCCCAGCCCAAGGGCATGAGCTGTGTGTGCTCCCTGGGAGCTGAGCATCCCAATCCCCAGCAGACTGGGCTGGCACTTGACTGACAGCCACCTGAAAAAGGTTTTAAAACCAGCCTGGCTTAGTGACACGAGGCAACTGCCTCCCCAGAACCCAGCCCATGGGGACCCTGCAAGGAGGGCTGGTGCCACACTCACCATCTGAGTAGGGCTCGTTGATGGGGATCATGCTCTGAGCCTACAAAAGAAGATGGCACAGTTGAAGGGATTGATGTTCACGATGCCCAGGGGCCATGTGGTGGCAAGCCCTGTCCTAGGTGGTGCCATGACCAGGAGCTGAGGCCACAGCCCATCTGCCTCCCACCTCCCACCGTCTGACAGTCACTCTGACAGTCTGAGCTCTGGTTGGAGGTGCTGGCGACAGCTTTTGGAAGCAGCACAGAGCCATCCCTGACCAGGAGCTGAGGCCACAGCCCATCTGCCTCCCACCTCCCACCGTCTGACAGTCACTCTGACAGTCTGAGCTCTGGCCATCCCCTGATGCTCTGGCTTCCCCAGGGAAAAAATCTGGTTCTCACCGCTTCCCAGGCTGCCGGGTCATGCTTGAAGAGGGAGTTGGTGAGCTCCACGGAGACACGTTTCCTGTAGTCAGGATTCTTGTCCTCCGAGATGCGGAAGAGCACAGCGGCCGCATAGGTGGCTGTAGGGACGGCCAGCAGCCTCAGCTCCTGCTGCCACGCAGCATCAGAGCCCAAAACCCCAGCTGGGACAGAGCGCCCAGCACAGCCCCCGGCGTGGCAGCACTCACCTGTCCCCTCATTCCGGGAGTGCAGCAGCTCCATCAGGGGAGCCGAGGCCCCCTCGGCATCGATGGCATCTGCCGCCTCCTTGTCCTGGGCCAGCTCGCAGAGCACGCCGGCTGCCACGCGCTGGATGTTCTCCACCGGCGAGTACAGGAGCTGTCAGGGGAGATCAGCGGCCGTGTGAAGCAGCCAGCAAGGAGCCCCTGCGCCCTGGGCATGTCCTGATGCATGGGGCCACCAGCCCAGGGCTGCAGGCTGGCAGGAGGTGGCCCGTGCAGCCCCTGTGTCCCCGCAGCCCTGACCTGCACGAAGAGAGGGATGGTGTTGAGGCGGAAGATCTCCATGCGGTTCATGGGGTCCCGGGCCAGGATGTGCAGTGCCCCCGTGCAACCCTCCACAATCTCTTCCATCTTCACTCCATCCTGGCAGGGAACAAGAGCTCAGACAGAGCCCTCACACACACAGGGCACGGCCACTTGAAGTGTGGGCACAGGTACCCCAGGGACGGGCTGGGTTTTGGGGTGCCAGGCTGTGCTGGGAGCGGGGCAAAGGGGTGGGGCTCACTGTGTAGGGCTGTTGTGTGCCAGCAGCTGCGTGTCGCTGGGCATCCTGGTGAGCCTTGACCAGCAGCTGGACCAGGCGGGGGATGACAGCAGCCTCCTGCAGCGGGGCGTGGTTGGCCGGACACAGCGCCAGGTTGCGGATCAGGCCTATAGTAGCCTGGAGGAGAGGAGGAGGAGGAGGAGGAGGAAGGAGCAGTTTATCTCAGCTGTGGATCAGAACAGCATGTGTTCCCCAAGAGACCCACTGGCTGCACCCCTCCCAGTCTGTCCCACCCCATCCCCTCTGTGGTGCGGGCTGACTCAGCTTTGCCCTGCCCTGGATCCATCCTCTCCCCCAGCTGAGCTTCAGTTCCAATCAGCAGCAGGCTGATTGAGCCACTGAGCCACTTCCTTCATCAGCTGCTGTCAAGGACACGACCCACCAGGAGCAGGGCTGTGGCAGCAGCAGCCACCACCCCTCTGTGCACAGCACCAGCTGCTGCCCCCCTCAGCAGCCCATCCCACCACAGAGCAGCAGCCAGGAGCTCACTCCAGCCCAGGCACCGGCCTCCTCCTGCCCCCAACACCCCTCTAGGCCTTTACCTTCACCAGTGGCCACTGGTTGGGCTGGTTGAGGAGCTTGACAATGGCGGGGATGCCGTAGTTGAGGCGCACTGAGTTCTGGGCCATCTCGGCCTCGGGGTGCCGGCTGGTGAGGTGCCGCAGGGCGCACACGGCCGGCTCGGTGATGTCCTCCTTGTCACCCGCCCGCAGGATGGTGTGGATCAGGGCCTCCACCCCGTTGGACTGCGTCACCAGGGTCTTGTTCTTGCTGTTGTTGCAGGTCAGGTTGGAGAGGGTGCCAGTGGCACAGGTCAGCACGTTCACATCGTCAGAGCTCAGCTGGTTCACCAGGATCTTGAGGACGCCGTCCAGGCCCTCCTGCAGGAGTGGGATGGGAGGTGGGAGCAGCACACACAGCCAGACCCAAGTTCCAGCCCCACATCCAGCCCCACAGCAGGCAGTGATGGGGGGGCCACAGTGCTCCTGACTCCCACACAGCTCCTTTTCCATCCCTCCATGGCTCCTTTTCCATCCCCCACAGCTGGAGCTGCTCCTTCACAGTGAGCCCCAGCCACTCTTAACATGTACAGTTTCACTCAGAGTTTAATGTCTCCTGCTGGAATCACACTTCCAATGCCCCTGCCAGCACTCCCCACACAGTGATGGAGTGACCCCAGTCCTGGCTGTGCTGGCCAGCAGCCAGTAGCAGGTCAGGAAGGAGTTAAAGCACCATGACCACATCCTCCTTCAACCCTTCAGTCATCAGAGCCAGGGATGGTTCCATGACAGCCAAAATAGTTTCCAGGCTGCATCAGAGCTAATCCACATGGAGCAGCCCCAGCAGATGGGAAAACTCATCAGGAGGCAGCAGAGGGCTGGGAGAGCAGACCCAGAGCAGGGCTGGGGTCACCTCTGCACCAGCTGCAGGGCACAACAGCCTTGGCAGCAGCTCTGCCAGCAGCTCCCCCAGGAGCTGGGCATGCAGCCAGCCCAGGACAGGCTGACAGGGCTCCCGAGCCAGAGCAAACTCTGGTGGCACCGCTGAGTGACCGCAGTGGTCTCGGCCCAGCACTGGGGACACGCAGGAGTGCTGGCAGCCAGCTGGCATGGGCAAGGCCACAGGCAGGGAGCAGCACCCCGGGATGCAGGGCAAGCCCTGCTGCTGGGTGACTCGGGCACAGCAGGGCATCCCCTCGCCCTGCCAGGCACATGGAACAGGGAACACAAGGCTTTGGACTCAGCCTGGCATGAGCCAGCCAGCACCGGGCATGGACACGGCTCCAAAACGTGGCACCGAGGCACAGCCAGGGGTCCTGCACACTCACCTGTTTGGTTGCCACGTCAGAAAGGTTCCTCAGGGTCCACAGGCAGTTCTGGACCAGCCTGGGGCTGGAGCTGGTCAGGTGCTTGCCCAGTGCCTGCATGCCACCTGCAGGGAAGGGGACAGTCCTGTGAGCAGCCCTGGCCATCCCAGCAGGAGGAGGAGAGAGCAGCAGCAGGGCTGGGTGGGCTGGGCATGGGCCAATGCTGCTGCACACAGAGCAGCCTCATGGCTCAGTGGAGGCCAAATGTGGTGTGTGAAGAGCTCTTGGACAGCCAGGATGGATCCTGCCCACACACAGTGCCAGGAACATGCCTAAGTAGCCTCCAGAGCAGGAATCCAGGCTTCACTTGGTTGTGCAGACCTCTGCCCGTCCCACAGACATGTGAGAGGACATGTCCTCAGCCACATCTCCCTTACACCACCATTCACCCTCCTCCTGTTTTTAGGTGCCTTAGGAGTGTCCCAGGAAGCTTCTAAAAAGGTTCATTTTATGCTTGGAGCTCCTGGCATGTCCCCAGCTCCGTGCAGGGTGTGTCTCTGGAAAGGGTCTTGAAAAAGCCTCCTCCTGTGGCTCTGCCCCAGCCTCTCTTACCAGCCTCAACGATGGCAGGTTTGTTGCTGGGACACACCGACAGCACCTTGAGCACACGGCTCGTGGTCCAGAGCAGCTTCTCGTAGTTGTAGCTGCGCATGATCTGCACCAGGGCCTGGGGTCCTCCATTGGCCAAAATAATCAGCTGCAAGACAGAATCCCAGAATGGTTTGGGTTGGTAGGCACCTTAAAGAACATCCAGTCCCACCCTCCACCAGAGGCAGCAGCACATTCCGCTAGATGAGGTGGCTCCAAGCCCTGCCCAACCTGATCCTGAACACTTCCAGGGATGAGGCATCAAAATGGAGGGTTGGGGTGTGGCAGCCCTGGGCTGCTGGGACCCCCTTTCCAGATTCCCCAGCTCATGCCAGGACACAAGCCAGGCAGGAGCTCCAGCCCCTTGGCAGGCAGGAATGCTCTGGACACACCATCAGGGATGCACGAGATGGTGGGGTCTCCACTGCTGCCTCCTGCACATCTGTGAGCTGCGAAGTTGGGCAACCAGCCTCCCTCCTGCCTGTCTGGGATCCCCAGCCCACCTTGCTCTCCTGGTTCCCATAGGCCAGAAGCTGCAGGCAGTCAGTGGTGATGGCCAGGAACTTGGGGTTGTTCTTGTTCAGCAGGGGAACCATCTTCTGCAGCCCATCAGCCAGACGCACGGCCATCTTGGCCCCCTCCTGGTACAGCAGCAGGTTGTGCAGGGTGGTGATGGCGTAGAAGAGAACAGACTCCACGGGTGAGCTGTGGGCAGACAGCACACACCACGTCAGGGCAGGAACTACCCCACACTCACACCAGGCTGCAGTAGAGCCCTCAGGGCTGCCCTGAGCCCAGCACCCACATCACCCTTCAGCATGGCCCCAGGGAACGGACACCTCAGAGCCTGAGCCCCATCTCTGTGGCCAGGGCAGTGTGGGTGAGGTAGCTGCTCCCCTCCTCCTGCCCCCATGCAGGCTCCACACAGCAAACCCCAGGGGTTTTCACAGTTTCACACCCTCCCATTGCTTTGGTGAGCATGAGGACCCACACTGAGGACAGCATGAGCCCTCCCCTCCTCTGCCCCCATCCCAGGAGGGGCAGCCAGGCTCTGCCACCCCCGTGGCGTCCCCACCACCGTGCACCTCAGCATCCTGACGAGGGCTGGGATGCCACCAGACTTGAAGATGGAGAGCAGGCCCTCGCGGTGGTGCGAGAGGTTGTGCAGGATGCTGGTGGTGCAGCGGGCGGTGTCCAGGTCGCTGGTGCTCTGCATGGTGCGCACCACGGCCGCCACGATCTGCGGCGACTGCATCAGCGCGCGGCGCGACGCCTCCTTCTTGGACAGCTGGTTGACAATCATGGCTGCCTTGCTGACAACCACCTGGAGGGAGAGGAGCCGGCGTCTGGGAAGGGGTCCCGCAGCAAGGACAGGAGGTGAGGTGACGTGGCTGGGCAGGGGTGAGCTCAGTCCTGCACCTCAGTCTGGTGCAGGGTGGAGGCAAGCAGGAGTTTGGCCAAGGGGAAGGAGACAGACATGGCCACAGAGCCCCACAGGTGCAGCAGCTGAAGAGACAAACACAGCAAACATAGCTCCTTACCGGGTCCTCATCGTTGAGCAGCTTGGTGAGCTCTGGGATGGCACGTGTGGCCAGCTCGGCGTCATCCTGGTAGTTGATAAGGTGCACGATGGCTGACTTCAGCATCTGGGAGGGCTCTGCCAGGCGCTGCACGTTGGTCTGCTGCCCCTCCAGCTGGGTGGTGATGAGAAGCGAGCGGTCCTCCACTGTCTCGGGGTACATGGCGGCCCGGACACGCTGGGCACGGGTCATGGCCAGCTGAGCCTCCATGTCCGCTGCAGGGGGGGACAGGGAGGCAGCGTGAGGCTCTCTCCAAGGAGTGCTCCCAGCCCTGCTTGCCAAACCCAAGGAGATGAGCAAGAGCTTAGCACAGAGACACCGGCCACGTCAGCAGTCCCCGCACGCTCTGCGCAGAGCTGGAGCTTCAAAGTGTAAACAGATCCGGCAGCACAGAGATAAGACAACACTCAATTAGGCAGCATGATGGGGCAGTTGTCACACAAGGCCCATTAATTAAAAAATTAAGGATATTTGCAACTTGGGACTAGCTGGCACTGGTAAAAAGGAGAGCACTGAGGCCTTCCCCATCGAGGATGCTGAGGTGCGATACTGCGGGAGCCACCCATGGTCACCATCTCTGCACCACAAGGACTGCACAGGGTCCTGTGGGGGGCTCTGATCCCCATGGGAGCTGTCAATAAACCTTCCAGAGCCTATTGCCCACAGGGAACTGCAGAGCAAGCAGAGCAAACCAGCCCCTCTGAGGGGATAAAGCTGGGGGAAGCATCTTCCTCACTCCAGGCTGCGGCTCCGCATCGTCCTCGCCTCAGCGGGAGAAGCCGTGGCAGTGCCACGGTGTTACGGCACACACTGGCAGCTCTGGCAGCCACACTGGGACAGCTTTCCCAGCAGGCAGACAGGCAGTAGAGCAGGTGGCAGATCCGTGGGATGGGATCAGCTGTTCCCATCTCAAGCCAACCCCCTGGCACGCTCGGATGTGCGCGCAGCTCAGCTCCAGCGCGGGCTGACCGCGCGCCACCCCCGCGCCGGAGCCTCTCAGCGCCGGGGAGGAGGACAGGAGGAAGCATATTTTAGGCAGCAACAACTCCCAGGGTGTGGAAGCCAGCATGGAGGAGTACCCAGAAGCAGCATGGCTGCGGGGGAGGAAGAGGAAGGCAGGAGCTGAGCAGCTGAGCCTGCGGAAGTGCCGGGCCTCACAGCCCCTTACCTTGCGCTTGGCTCTGGCTCTGGCTCCCTCCCTGGCAGTAACTCGTGGTGGTTGTCTTCTTGATGGTGTACTGCTTCCCATAGACCTCGTCATCATCCGCGAGGCACTTGCTGCTGACGGAGGGCACCTGCGTGTTGACGCCGGAGTGGATTCCGGAGTCGTAGGTGTAGGTCTGCTGCCACTCCGTCACCTTGATCGGCTGCTCCATCATGTTCATCACCTCCATGGCTGCTCTGCGGGGTGGGCAGGGCAGGTGTTACACCTCCAGGAGAGCCTAGGTATCCGCAGGACCCTCCTTCTCCTCTCCTGCCCCCGAATGGCACGGCAGGCCCCGCGCAGCAGCCGGCCCCCACGAGCAGATGGAGCCGATCCCTATCTGCCCTCCTCCCCCGCCGGAGATGAAAGGCGGCACCGCGATGACGAACCCGAAGCTCAGCACTTTGTTGCTCGTGTTCAGACATGAACGGCGGCTGCGTCTCGCAGCGCCGTGTCTCACCACTGCCACGGCCAAGGTGTGGGCAGGCTCTGCCCAGCACAGTGGGACACCACAAGCTCCGGGGTCCCTGGCTGCCCCTGAGCTTTTTTAAGACCCTTTCCAGAGACACAACCTGCACAGAGCTGGGGACACGCCAGGAGCTCCAAGCTCCATATGGCTGGAGCTCCAAGCATAAAATGAACCTTTTTAGAAGCTTCCTGGGACACTCCTAAGGCACCTAAAAATAAGCAGGCAAAGCCCCTGGCTCAGCTCTCCCACGGGTGCTCAGCACGACAGGCGCCCACGGCGTGGTCCAGGGCTGGGCACTCCTCACTCAGTGCCAGGACAGGGCAGCCCGGCACATCCCAACACTCAGGACAAACCAGCCAAGGTTGCTGGGAGCAGGGCTGGGATTTCCTTGTCTTTAATTTGGAGATACAGGGGGAGGGAGGACGGCTCATGGATTAATGCCTGAGCTCACTCAGGGCTGTGAGTCACCAGCCCTGCATCCAGGCCCCCGGCATGACCAGGAGGGATGGAGGCAGGCGGGGAGGGAGGGCTGGAGGCAGGCAGGGAAGGAGGGATGGAGACAGCACCCGCCCAGCCCTCCGCTGACCCATCACCCAGGATTCCTATCCCTTCCCGGCCGCGCAGGAGAGGAATGAGTCAGAGTTTCAGAGGCGATAAGCAGCAAAGGGAGCAGCTGCCGCCCGGCATACCTGGGCGCAGCAGCACCCATTCCAAACAGCCTAATTACCGCCCGCAGCGGCCCCGATTCCCGCGCCGGGCCGGGCCGGGGCGGCCGCGCAGCCCTGGCTCCGCTCCAGCCGCCAGCGCAGCGCGGGACCCGCGGGGACCGGCCGGGCTGGGGCGGCAGCTTCGGGCACCAAAACCCTCCCGGGGGAGCGAGGACACGGAGCTGAGCCCCCCGCCAGGCCGGCGGCTGACTCAGGGCGTCGGGTGGTGGCCGAGGACGCGGCTCGGCGGGGCACGGCGCGCACGGGCTTGGCACGGCTTGGCACGGCTCGGCCCAGCGCTGCCGGCTGTTCCCAAGGAGCGGCCGAGCCCCCGGCAGCTGCACAGGGAGGAATCCCAAGCTTTCATTCGCAGGAGCAGCGGCCAGATGGGAAACAGGAGCCCGCCACGCTTGTCCCCCCCGGGTAGGGGCATCCCCCAGCCCCAGGCGCCTTCCCGGAGCCGCGGCAGGGCGCTGCTGCTGCCAATCCGATATTTTTTGAGCTGTCAAGCAGCACTGGCAGACTCAGAGCAGCTCTAATGGGCTGTGCACAACGCACGGTGGTCAGGCAGCGGAGGGCGGTGGAGGCAGAGCCGGGTGGGAGCCGGGGTGTGGGATCAGTGGGGCAGGACAGCGTGTGACACATGGTGCCAGGGGCGAGAGGAGAGGCAGCTCTGCTCCCCACCCCGCGTCGCAGCAGGGATGGGCCGTGAGAGCCCCGGAGCGGAGCTGGGAGTGCCGCGGAGCTGCACCCGGGCGCTGCTGCGCTGGGATTTGGGAGGGCAGCTCCTTCAGCTGGATCATCCCGGCCACGGTGGCAGAGTCTAAATTGTGTTGGGAAACTCAAGAGAAGCAATAGTCGTGCCTTATGAAGTGTGGAAGGGGTAGGCAGGAGAGGGCTCTGTGGCACTGGCCGGGCTCATCACCGTGGTGCTGGGTGAGCTGGCACCCCTCGCACCTGCAGAGCCCCAAGAGCCCAGGCCAAAACTGGAAAGCTGCCCTGGACAAGGTGGGCAGGGGGAGAGCAGAGCTGAGGGCAGTACAGACCACACAGCCAGGGCAGGGACCCCAGGCAGCAGCTGACAGAGCTGGCAGGGGCTGATGCTGCTGCACCACTGTCAAACACTGACATCCACTCCACAATTTAGAGGCATCAGACAGGCACTTAATTTTCCAAACCTCCAGGAGCTGGGCTCAGACACCGTACAGAGCCCTGCATTATGCATGAGCCACCCCTTCTGTCTGCACCACAGCACCCAGGGACATCAAAAGCCAGCAGAGCTCCTCGAGCTCAGACACGAGCTCTGGTGATCGGCCCCAGACGAGCTCCAGGCAGGAGAGCAGGACCAGGAGCCCCACAGAAGGGACACAGGCACCTGTCCTTCCCCTGAGCATCCCCCCAACAGCATTTGCTCATGGCCACAGGGACCAGCGAGGCCAACAGCACCCGAGGTGACAGGGCCAGTGCAGCAAATGCCAGACGCTCCCACGGTGAGCAGTGACATTTTCTGAGCCCTGTGTCAAGCGTGCCCTGCTCATCACTCCGCGAGGGGCAGACACTGACACAAGCCTCTCCCCCGTCCTCCACAGCCTGGCTCTGTCCTCAGATGTCCCCTCTCATCCCCAGCAGGAGAGGGGTGCTGGTTACCCCTGGGCTCACCTTATCAGGAGCCATTTCCTGGCAGTGTTTCTAGGGAAGTGCTGTAGCAGGGAGGGACCCTCATGCTGGAGGGAGAAGCAGGGTGTTATTTGGGGCACAAGTGAAAATACCCACACTGAAGGGTCAGCCACAAGCAAGGGGCATGTTTGGGTGGGCTCCAGCCCTCCCACATCAGGCCTGTGGGCAGCTCTTACCTCCCCCACCAAGCTGGCAGAGTGGGAAGGGGAGAACAGTGAAAGCAGAACAAACCCACCAGGCCTCACCTGAGCCCCACTCCACACAAACCTAGACCCCAGGAAAATAAGATTTGCTCCTGGGAACAGTGAGAAATCCCCCAGAAAACAGTGAGGCAGCTGTGGGGGACTGTTCAGAGGGCCCAGCAGGTTTGGGGAGAACCTCCAGCCTGCTCCTACACCACAACAGGGAAGGGGCCAAGACACCTGAGGGGCTTCAGCCATGGGATGCAGCACAGGCAGGGTCTTATGTCACTCAAGCAGGGCACTGCCAGGAAAAGGTTAATCCCTCTCCCACCACTTCCCTCAGCCAGGAAGGCAGAGGAAGCTCCCGCAGGCTGTCGGGCACCGGCCAGCAGCTCATCCGCCCCCGGAGCCATTTGATCAGCGTCCAAGCAGCACAGCCCCCCGGGACACCGTCTGGGAGGAAGTCTCTGGCAAACATGCAGCCCCAGGCCTGACCAGCCCTTCCCACCAGCTGCTGTGAAGCCTTCAGCCTCACCAGGCAGGACACAGCCGGCAGACAGGGCTGAGCTGCCCAGAAGAGCAGCAGGAAAGCAGTGAGTGCTGCTTCATGCAGAAATATCCACTGCCCAGGGGCTTCTCGAGGTCCTGGGGGTGAGCAGCCGTGATCCCCAGCCTGGGGTCACCCCAAGGGGAGCAGGTGGGGGGGCACAGGGCACCCTGACAAGCCCCAGGCAAGGGGCTGCACTGGACCAGGCACTGGGTCTCAGGGTCAGGGGGTGTGAGGGGCAGCCTGAGCTCACTCAGGCAGGTCCAGCCTGCCCTCAGCCCGGCATGGAGCAGTGTGGGTGCCAGCAGGGGGCTGCCAGAGCCCCCCAGAACCCCACCCTTGCTCAAAGGAGCAAAGAACAACAGTGCTGGGGGGTCCCCTCATGCAGCCACAGCATGAGAGGGGCTGAGCTCGGTGTGGGAGCGTGCGAGCGGCCGCAATTAGAGTCGCCAAGGCTTTTAAGGAAAGGGAAGAGGCAGTTAAGGCAATTCAATAAATGCAGCACAAGAAAAGACTCTATTTTAGAAGCACTTACACTACACACAAGCCATCTCCGGTCCCCCCCTTCCTGGAGCAGTGGGGATTAGCAACTGCCTGCTCAGGCAGCGCTGGCCTGGGCAGCCACAGCAGCTCTTCCCACACAAGGGCACCCTGTGCACCCTGGAGAGCTGCACCTCAAAGTCCCCCAACACCCAGAGCCCCTGGCCCAAGGTGCTCCGAAGCGACACCAAGGGCTGATGAAGCTGGGGCAGCCGCTAACGAAGGCCCTGCAGACACTGCACAAAAGCTTCAGTGGTTTTGAAGAGGATCCTCGGGAACACACAGCGGGAGCAGGCAGAGAAAGGAGCTTGTCAAGACCTCACCAGCATCAATGGGAAGCGTTCGAGTCAGATCTCAGCACCAGGAGCCCTTTCAATGGGGCTTTACAGGGAAGATGAGTGGAAGAATTCAAAGGGGAACGAGAGCAGCTTGAAGTTTAATGAGGAGGAGACAGCGGCGGGGGATCAGCCTCTCGTTAGAGCAGGCAGAACCACTGGCCTGGCCTTGCACACAAAGGAGCCCATGGCCTTTGTGTGTGGATGTAGCCTGGTCCAGAAGGGCTCCTGGCTGCCCCACCAGCTCTGGGCACTCAGGAAAGGCAGCAGGGGGCAGGAGCTTCAGATCCAGGCTCCTTCACTGGAGGGGGCTCCAAACCTTTTTTATATTCCAGCTATTGTGATGTTGTTACATTTGAGCTGCTGAATGCCTCATGCAAAGCTCCAGCTCCTCTTGCTGGGGGTGCTGCATCCCCCTGAGCACCAGACCAGGCTCTGGCAGCAGGGCAGACCCAGAACGTGGCAACTGTGCCACGACCTGCTGCGCTCAGCTGATGCTCTCCATCAACCCAGACCGTGTCCCCGAAATGCCTCGCCTGCACCTGAATTAACAGCTCCTGACAGCTCCAGCACACGCCAGGCCCAGGCTGTGATGTTTTGGCACTTCACATCACAAACCAACACAGTATTATCCATCAAGTGCTCTCCTGCTGCAAGCACACACTGCACTGAGCATGACACCCACCCCCTGCTCCTGTGCAGGCTCACAGCAGGACCCTCAGCCCAGGGAAAGCTCTCCCAGGGACATCCACCTGCCAAAATCCCACTGCGGGGTCTCTGGCAGCTCATCATCCCCCTCCCCACATCACTAGTTGTTGGCACAGACACCTCCACCTGCAGGATCAGGAGGACCCACATGGGCTCATCTCCTCCTCACAGTTTGCTGATCTCATTAGAATCACGCCCAGGAAAGATGGGAATTTGCCACTTGTCCACGGAAAGGAGAACTGGCATGGTGAGATTAATCACAATTACTCCATCTGGATAAAAAAAAATCAAAAACCATTATTTTGTTTCAACGAGCACAAAGAACAAGTTGTTCTTTAAGCACGCTATAATTGCAGGCTCTGAACCTTGCTGGCTGTTCCCAGCTCCAACCACGGTGCCCAGGCTTTGCCACCCAGCCCTGCCAGAGGAGCTGGGGCAGCGAGGAGGGGCGCAGAGGTGCTGAGCCCCGGCTTAATTTCTCCATCCAGTTGCATTACAGCTGCAAAGTTCAGACGCTTCACAAGAAATTATCACCAACAGCCGTCAGCACCCGGCCTGTCGGAGCAAGTTAATGATTTGTCACCAGGGCTCTGCCCGCGCGTCACCGCGATTACAGCAGGCTCTGCCAGCAGCCAAAGGTCTCTCCCCCCACTCAGAGGAACGCTTTTCACCCAGCCCCCTACCCCCAAAAGCCACACGGCACCCCAGTGTACCCACCCCACGGGGTCTGTGCCCCGGCAGCGGGGCAGCCCCCCCGGAGGGCACTGCCACGGTCACCCCCTCCCAGATCTGCCCACCCGAGCGTGGGATATGGGGAAAACACCGAGCATTCCGCCTCCACCCCGCCAGAAGCTGGGAAGGAGGCCCGGGGACTGGCTGGGAACAGACAGCGCAGATGTCGCGGGCTGCCCGACAAGCCCCGGCAGCCGCGGTGCGAGGCTCCTGCCCCGCTTCCAAAGCCATTCCGGAGCTGAGAGTCCAAGGCGTGCCAGGATGCCTCCAGGCCCGCCAGCAGCCGCCGCAGAACCCATCGGGGATGGCGGATTTAGAAGGGTATTTCAAACCTCTGCTTAAATAGAAACATCTTCACCTCCCCCCCCACCCCACCCCGCGCAGCCATCGACAAACCGGGTGTGGCTGCAAAGCCAGCCCTGTTTAAGCACAGACATGGTGCTGAGGTCAAGTTTTAAGCTTTTTTGGAGCGGCAGTACCTGCACCTTCCCACGCCCTTGTCCGCCACTTTTTCAAGTATGTCCATCAGCAAAGAGGGGTAAAATCAACCCTCCCAGAGCAGAGAATGCGATTCAAGGCACGGATGCAGCCCTGGTGTCCTCCCGAGCTGCCATCCCCAGCCGTGTCCATGCACACAGACCCACCTGGGACACCCCACGGGGCTGGGACTGACCAGCTGCCCCCAGCCCTGGGTGATGCTGGGTGCCCACACACCCTGTCTAGGTGGGGAAGCACCAGCTGAACCTGAGGTAGGCTCGTACTGCTATAATAGACACGACATTTCATTTTAACTTCTGTTAATTAGAAGCCAGCCTAATTTAAACCTTCAAAACCAGCACAAGCGTCGGTACAGATGCTGCAATTAAAGTTCTGCAAGTTCTCCGTGCAGAGGCTCTGCTCCTCCAGCCTGCGGAGCGGGGCCAAGGGCAGCTTCGCTCCCAGGCTCTGCCATCTGCGAGCGGCAGCGCGCCCGGCAAAAGCGCCGTCTTAAATCCCGGAGATCTGGAAGTGTGATAAAAAGCCAAATCCCATCAAGCGCTCCCACACCAAACCACAGTCTTGAAGGGAAGCCGTCCTCGCAGGAACGGGCTGAGCTGCAGGAGCCGTGCAGCTGTACCGCAGTGCCTGCCCGGCTGCTGAGGAAGGCTTTCAGGTGGGGGAAACAAAGGGGTGAGTTAATGGGATTAGGGCAGCGCCGAATGATACGCTGAAATGCGGCACCAGGACCAGAGGGGACATCCCCCAAGCCCCCCGGCTGCAGCCCGGCCACGATTCACCCGCGCTGCCCCGGGGGCTCCAGGCACGGAGCACAAACTACTCGCACACCCAGCCCCAGGAGACCCCTCCCAGCAGCCCGGCTCGTCCCCCCACCCCCTCCCGGGGATGAAGGCGCTTCCTGGAGCCGGCAAGGACACGGCACATCGCCCAGACAATAGACTGTAACGCCATTGTCTGAGAGAGGGCCCCGCACGGCCGCCCCACCTTTCCCCAGCGCCCGGAGCCCTGGGGAGCCGCGTGTGTCCCCGCTCCGCACAGCAGCCACGGTGCAAGGAGGGAGCACAATCCTCAGCCACAGCTCTGCAGCGTCCCCGTCCTCATGGCCAACTTGTCTAAGCCAAATTAGCAGTAAAATGGGTTTTTCATGACACTTCATGGAAATCCTCCAAAACAATGAGCGATAACAGGCTTCAGATGTGCAAACGCAGTTCCAGTGGTGCCCTGCACCCTTCCAGCCAGCTCCGACACCGACAAGGACACAGAAATGGACCCCTGTAATTTTCTCAGCCCTGTTTCCGGCTGGACCGGACACTCCGAGAGCGGAGCCCGGAGCAGCCCCCGCGGACACTGCACCTGCCCTGGATGCGGCTGCCAGCCCGGAGCAAACGCCCCCGGCACCGCTCCAGCCCCATCCCCGCGGCAGCTGCCGGGGAGACGCTGCGCCCCCGGCTCCCCAGCAGCCCACGGCAGACGGACACCAGAGCGAGCTGCTCGGGGCTGGCACCAGCGCCAAAACCAGCACGACGTGGGCTGGAGCAGGAGGTGAAGCGACTGGGGGGGGCTGTGTCACGGGGCTGTGTCCCCAGCCCCCACCACCCTTCTGGTATGGGGAAGCGGACAAGGGAACATGAAACCAGACATGGGACTCACCCAGGCACCCCGACAGCGTTATGGGGGTGCAGGGGTGTCCAGCCTGGCCGGAGAGGGTGCAGGCTGATGGCCTCACACCCGGGCAGGCACAAGGGTGGCGCAGGTCACCCTGTCCCGTCCCCTCCTGAGCGTTCACGCTCCTCTCCCAGCACACGCCGCCCGGCGTTGCTCGTATGACAGCCCACGTTTGCCTTCTCCGGGCAACTCCCAGCAACATTTCAGCATTATCCTTTCATCTGCGCTGTAAACCTGATTAATTAAGCTAATCACTCAGCTAACGCAATTAGAGCGCTCTCTCCTCTCCAAACATCAGACAAACAGCCAAGTTTCGCTCCCCCCGCCGTGTCCCGGTGCGGATGTCCGCTGTCCGGGGCTCAGCTGGGACCCCCCGTGCGCACTGTGCCCGGCACCCCTCACCCCCGGGGGCTATCCGGGTGATGCCAGGTCACCCGCACCCCCTCAGCCCCCAGACCTCACATGGCAGGCGGCGGGCGAATGGTAGCTCCGACCCCTTCGATGTCGGGGCGATGCCGAGGTGACCCGAGAGCAGCACGCGGTGTCCCCAGGTGTGGCTGTGGGCACGGAGCAGCCCCGTTTGCGTAAGAGCCCCGGAGCACCGGGCGAGCGCCGTGCCAGGGCCTCGCCCGCGCAACGGCAGCTCCGGGCGGGGCCGGGGACAGAGTCACCGCCTGGCACCGGAGCGCGGAGCCGCGATTCCCAAACTGGAATCGGCACTGGGATAGCCCGGCTGCCCACGGGGGAAGCCCCGGGGACCCGCCCAGTCGGGCCGAGCTCACGGGCAGCACACGGGGAGCCCTGCCCCAGACGGCGGCAGCGGGACCGAACCGGGATGCCCGGTGCTGCCCGGCCCGGACATCCAGGTCCTCCCCGCCCCGAGCGCGGCCGCTCCCCAGCGCCGCACGGCGGAGTCCGCACGGCTCCGCTGCAGCCCAGCCCGGAACGACCAACGGCCCCGTCCCGGCCGCTCCAACTCTGCTCACCGGACCACTCCCCGCCGCCAGCCCGCTCCTCCGGACCCTCCCCGCTCACCGGAGCGACCCCTGCCCGGTTCCGCCAGCCTATTGCCGCTCACCGCCGGTCCCCCATGCCCGATGCTCGCTGACTCGGCTCCACTCACCGTCGCTCCCGGTGCCCCGCCCCGCTCACCGTCGCTCCCCGTGTCACACCGAGCATTCCGGCGTGCCCGGCACCCCTCACCCCCCCGGTGTCCCGGCCGCGCTCACCGGCCCTCCCCGCCCGTTCCCAGTGTCCCGGCCGCGCTCACCGTCCCTCCCCGCCCGTTCCCGGTGTCCCGGCCGCGCTCACCGGCCCTCCCCGCCCGTTCCCAGTGTCCCGGCCGCGCTCACCGTCCCTCCCCGCCCGTTCCCGGTGTCCCGGCCCCGCTCACCGTCCCTCCCCACCCGTTCCCGGTGTCCCGGCCCCGCTCACCGTCGCTCTCCGCCACCCGCCCGCTCCTGCCCGAACAAAAGGCGAGCAGCGCCCCGCGCACCGCCCCGCCCGCCTCAGGCCCCACCCCCGCGCCGCCCCTCCGCTATTGGCTGCTCCGCACGCCCATCAACCCCCGGGCGCGCCGGGCTCCGCCCCCGCCGGACGTGTTTATCCGCTCCCCATTGGCGGGGGCGCGGTCGCCCCGCCCCCTTCCCGCAGGTGATTGGACAGCGGGGCGCGGTGGGCGGGGCGCGGCGGCGGCAGAGCAAGGGCGCGACCACGAGGGGACCACCTGGGTGACGTCAGTGGGCGCGGCCAGGTGGGGCCGGGCCCCGCCCCTGGGCAGGGCTGGGGGCGCGGGGACCCCCGGGCCGTGCGGGGACCCCCGGGCCGTGCGGGGACCTTGGGCCGTGCGGGGACCCCCGAGCCGTGCGGGGACCCCCGAGGCAGGAGCGCGGGGGCGGCTGGAAGCGGCATTCGGGAAGGGCTCGGGGCTGCTGGCGCTGCGTCAGCCCGGTCCCCGCCGGACCGGTCCAGCCGGGTGCTGCCGCCGCGTCCCGGGCGAAGCCGCCGTCACCCAGTGCCCGAGTCATCCATCGGATATGTCCCAGCCCACCCCAGGACCCCCAGGTGCGGGGAGCAGGAGGATTCTGCCCCGGTGAGGATGAGGAGGGAGCATCCTGCACCCCCGCTGCCTGTACGGTTCCGTGCTACGTCTGACAGCGAGCGCTGCCAGGCGGGGATTCTCAGCTCCCAAGGGAGGTGAGAGACAGCGCTTCCACCGCCCCTGCAAGAGAAAGGGAATTAATTCATGGCTGTGCGCTGAGCGGGAGATCCGGAGCACAGCGACAGAGCTCTCGGCACAAGGAAATGGGCACACGGCGCGGCACGGCACGGCACGGCAGAGCGCAGCTGAGGCGTCGGCCAGAAATCTCATTCACGCTCCCCTCCTGGTCAAGGTCGAGGGTGTCAGGGAAGCGCGAGATGTAACCCAGCTTCCTGCATCCCCTGCATCCCCTGCATCCCACCCCCGTGTCCCCAGCCAGTCACTCTGCACCCCGGCACTGCCCCGCAGCTCGACTCTCCCTGTCCGGGGGGACAGGACGGTGGCCATGCTCCCCGTCACAGCCACCGCCGGGTCACACCGCCGCTCCCAGAGCTCTGCTCCCGCCTGGCACTGCCGGTGGTGGATGCAGGTGGGAGCGGGGAAGGGACCCCAGCTCACGGCTGCGAGGGGTTTTGCCTGGTGCCAGCAGACCGGTGGGAGAGAGGAGCTGTCTTCTCGTGAGTGTGGGGCTGGGGAGGGGACACGGTGCCCAGGTGTGTCAGAGCAGGGCGGAGGCCACCTGGGCCCAGTGCCACCCTCGCCCAGCTGTTGGGAAGATCCGCAGGCCTTTGTCCCCCGGGCTGCGGTGCCAGCGCCGCTCATCCACCGGCCACACCCCACCGGGCTGGCTCTCCCCTCCCGAGATGTGACCCATCGGTGACAAACACAGCTCCTCCCAAGTGACAGGACAGCCATGTCCCGGCACAGGGTGCAGTGGGTGCCCCCTCCCAGCAGTGCCTCCCCGAGCTCTGAGCTTTGCCCACGGGTCTGGGGGCTCAGCCCCTGCATCCCACCCGCTGCCCTGCAGAGCTGGAAAAGCCCCGGTGCAGGGGTTCCAGGCAGGGCAGGGTGGGGTGCTGGCAGCCTCTTGCCACCCTCTTCCTTCCATTCCCATCCCTTCCCTCCCCCGGGGCCAACGCTGTGATTCAGCCTCTCAGTTTCAGTCCTCGTAGCCAATTTCCACGCGAGCGGGAGGGAGCACGGCAGGGAGGAGTGGTCGGGCACGCACTGCCCGGGATTGGCACAGGTTTGTCAGCACCAACAGAGACCCCCAGCGGGCCCCAAAAAGCCCCGATGCAGGCAGGAGGGGGTCACCCCACCCTGCCACCCCCATCTTCATCGGGGGATGCATTGCACCCTCCAATCCTGGATCAGGGTGATGCATCCCCAAGGAGCAGTGTCACAGCGTTGTACCCCAAAACAACCATCAGCTCATGGATATCACACCCCAAAGACCCTTATGGGGTAGGACATGCTGCCCTCCAGCCCCCTGCAGCTCCCCCCAACCTCACCTGACAGTCAGTGGGATCAGGGATCCCATTTGGGGTCCCCCTCAGGAACCCAGAGCCTCACAGGAGCCTGGCTGCTCCCATGGCCTCCATGGGTCCCCAGCCCTACGAGTTCCCCCAGGTCATCTGTGGGGACATCCAGGCCTGAACTCATCCCTTCCTCTCCCACAGCAGGGCCTCTCCTGCTCTGAGCTCCTGGATCCCACGGTGGCAGCACATGGAAGGTGGAGGCAGCCATGAAAAGACCAGTCTGGATTTTATTAAAAGTTCAGCACCAGTAAATACATAAAAAGAGCAACTGTGCAAGAAGGGAAATCTTAAATTAATGGAGCTTAAGGCTAGAGAGGGCTGGTGTGGCAAAATTTCAAGGCACGGGCAGAGCACAGGTGCCACAGCCTCACCAGGCTGCAGCCCCGTGGTGACATGGGGACATGGCACACCAGGAGCCCCTGTAGCACCAGGCTGGGGAGTCCAAGGGGAACTGGGCTATGGGAGCTGGCAGAACAGGAGCAGGAGCCTCAGGGAGCCTCAGGAAGGGGCAGGACCAGCTCCAGCAGCCTTGGGCATTGCTCCCTACTTTGCCCTAAGCCCCTCAAGACAAGACAGAGGTCGATCCTGGTGCATCATCCACAGATCCTGGGGAGCAGCTGAGGGACACAGAAAACCCCGGTGCTGTGGGGCATCACTGCTGGGGGCACTGGGGACAGGGGTGGCCCGGGCTCCTGGGCAAGCAGGAATGTTCAGGGCTGCTGGTGTTCCACTGATGGGAATTGGGCTGTGCCAGCAGACATCCAGGTGGCAAAGGCAGCCCTGCTGCAGGATGCCAGGCAGGATTGGCCCCTCCCCGTGAGTCTGAGTTTCTACCGGTGGCTGGGAGGAGCCCGAAGCCCGATGTCCCCAAGATGGCATCACAGAGCCACCACCATCCAGCTCAGCTGGTGCTGGCTCCCCCTTCACGTGGCTCATCATAGGATCTCTGCAAACAAGGAGAGTTTGGTGGCACCAGGGCTGTGGGCAGCAGACCCCCACCCTACAGCACAGCCCCCAGCCCTGGTATCAGGAACCTTGGTCGTCTTTGTCTCCTTTGGTCTTGGGTTCCTGCCACCACTCTGAGAAGAAGCCTTCCTCGTAGTCACCTTCACCCTCGAACTCGCCATCGGAGGGCAGGTCCTGCTCCTGCAGCCCCTCACCACCATCCACCTCCATCTGCAGCACACGAGGGGCAGGAGGAGGCTCGGCAGCCTCATCTGCAGTCTGCTCCAGCGGGGCAGACCCCCCACCTGAGGAATCACCCAGCACCCCCACCCCCA
Organism: Pyrgilauda ruficollis; assembly: GCF_017590135.1. Lineage (NCBI taxonomy): Eukaryota > Metazoa > Chordata > Aves > Passeriformes > Passeridae > Pyrgilauda > Pyrgilauda ruficollis. The sequence goes on along the minus strand of NW_024514876.1, from coordinate 869,997 downwards.
AAAGCACCATCTGCACCCCACATCAGGTACCTCGTCATCATCATCCTGCAGGTACTGCCGGGCGAACTCCAGCATCTTCTTCTGAGCGGCCGTCTGGTTGTGGTACCTCACGGCTTCCTGGGCACAGGGGGGACAGGGGCTGGGTCAGCCCCTCCCTGGGCGGTGCAGGGCCGCAGGATGGGGGGCTGGGGGGTCCTCACCGGCCGTGGCTCGAAGTCCTCCTCGCGCAGGCGCCAGCGCTCGCGGTGGAAGCGGTAATAGACCAGGTTCTGCTGCATCACGGTGTCGCCCGGGTCGAAGAGCATGTAGCTGGAGACGCTGCGCACCGCGTCCTGCACGTCGTTCACTGCGGGGAGCAGCGCCAGCTGACACGGGGGGACACCCCTCGCAGGGCCCACAGCACCCCAGGGTGCCCCAGGGCACACAGAGCCCCCCGCTCACTGCGGCACTCACGCTTGTAGTAAGCGAACTGCAGGTAGTGGTACATGGTGGCCACGAATTTCTCCATGAAGTAGCCGCCCACGTTGGGGGTGAGCTCGGTCTCGCAGTCCACCTTGCATTGCAGCACGCTCACAAAGTGGTCTGGGGGGAGACGTCGGGTGTTGCAGCCCTGATCACCTCCCCAAATGTGCCGTCCCCCAGCCCTCCAGTACCTGCGATGGCAGGGTAGAAGTCCTTGAACTCCTGGAGCTCGTAGGCGCCCTCGCAGCCGGCCAGACAATCCTCGTAGGCCTTGTAGTACTCGGCCAGCGCCTGCTCCATGTCGGCTGCGCTGCTCCGGAAATCGCCGCTGTTGTACAGCTTCACTGACCGCACGAATATCGGCTGCGAGGACCGCTGCTTAGTGAGGGACAGCTGCTGCCCTCGGGCTTTGGGAGCCCAGGTGGGCTTCAAGCCCTGGGGAACCCCTCTCCTGCCCCAGCCCCATCCTCTCCTTACCTCAAAGGGCTGAGCTTCCAGGTCGACCAGGTATTCATCCACATCCAGCATCGTCCTGTAGTAGTTCAGGTACCTCAAGGTCATCTCATGCTTGGGGTTTTTCTGCAGGAAGGTGTGGGCAGCAGACACGGCTTTCTCGATCTTATTTGACTGTGGAGGGAGGAGGAGCCGGTGCAGAGACCTGCTGCAGGGCAGCCTGAACCCACACTGCAGCCAAGGGGGCCTCAGCTCCCAGCCAGACCCCTGGGCTGCAGGAGAGAGGGCTGATCCTTGTGGGGAACAGCCCTGAACCCACACTGCAGCCAAGGGGCCTCAGCACCCAGCCAGACCCCTGGGCTGCAGGAGAGAGGGCTGATCCTTGTGGGGAACAGCCCTGAACCCACACTGCACAATCATCCACTAGCAGTGATGAACAGACAGGATCTGGGAACGTGAAAATTGCAGGTAACTCCAGCCCCATCAACCATGATGGGCACAGGGACAGCTCAGCCTCTCATGGGCCCCCACATCCAGCCAGGAGTGATCCTCGTGGTGTGAGGTGGATCCTCGTGGTGTGAGGTGGATTCACGTGGTGTGGGTTTGACCCACACATCTGCCCTTCTCCAGCACTGCCATCAGACCTGGCTGCCACCCCTGCTGCTTTATGGGCTCTCGGGTTGCAGCTTCAGGGGAGTGAGCAGGGAGGGAGGGTGATTTGACCAACCCATCCATGAAATGGGTTTGGGCCAGAGCAGCAAGAGGAAAAGGCATTAAGGATGAAGCCAGGCAGTCCCTTGCCACTGCCAGGTGAGTGGGGCTGCAGCGCTGAGTGCTAAAACAGCACCCACAGTGGCAGGTGGCCAGGGACCAGACCCTGACCAGAGCACTGTCCCCTGCCAGAGGCACTCTGGCCAACACACAGCATCCCCCTTATGAAACCTCCCTCCACAAAACCTCCCTCCACGTCTGCACTGTGAAGCTGAGCAACTCCTTCTTTCTCATGGAGCATCCAGACACGTGTCCCACCACAATCACAGAGGCACTGGACCCTCCAGCTCAGGCCCCTCAAGCTGGAGCAGCCCCTGTGTGCTCTCTGCCTGCCCAGGGAGACCTTGGAGCACCAGGGCACCACAAGGTGGGGTAGAGGGATGCAACCACAGGGGCCCCCCAGTCGTCCTGCCTGATGTGTCCCAGATGATGCTGACGTGCCACGGCTCAGGGGCAGTATGGAGGAGCTGGAGGGGGCTGCCAGATGGGGAGGGAAGGAAAGGGGAAGCACCTGACAGCAGGGTGCAGGATGGAGCGGGGCAGGGTTCAGGGGCTGCAGAGACAGACAGGAGTGGGGTTCAGGGTGGGCAGATCAGAGGGTGCAGGCTGACAGTGCAGGACGGGGGCACAGGATGGGGATGCAGAACGGGGGTGTTGAAGACGAGGTCTAGGATGAGTGGCACAGGAAGAGACCCGGGAAGGGGTGTGCCCAGCCAGGGTGCAGGATGGAGGAGAAAGATCAGTGGTGCAGGATAGAGCAGCAGGATGCCCCCGACCCCTGCCCCCTGCCATTTGCCCCGCCTCACCTTGAAGAGCGCGTAGTGCAGGTACTGGTAGGGCTGGCGGCGCTGGAAGTCGCGCAGTGTCTGCGCCGGCGGGTAGCGCAGCTGGAACACGGGCAGCTCCCGCTTGCAGGCGCGCAGGCAGCCGGCGCGGAGCAGCAGCCGCCCGAAGAGCCGCATCTCCCGCTCCCACTCCCACGCGGGGTCCCGCTCCCCGCGGGGCTGCTCGGCGGGACCCTCCCCCGCGGGGGGCTGCTCCCCGGCGCAGCGGCGGTGGCAATGCGCCTCGCTGTCCCGCAGCAGCCTGTGCAGCCGCAGGCTGGCCTCCAGCCCCTGAGCGCTCTCCGCCCATTGCGCGTCCGCGTACTGCTCCAGCGCCCGCTCGTAGGCGCTCTGCAGCGGCTCCAGCGCGGCCGCGGGGAACCCGCGCACGCTGTACTGCTCGTACTGCGCCGCGCACCGCCCCGCCGCCAGCACCGCCAGCAGCAACGCCGGCACTGGTACCGGCACCGGCACCGGCACCGCGCCGCCCATCCCCGCTGCCGCGCACTGCCCGCGCACCGCCCGCGCACGGCCCCGCGCACCGCCCCGCGCAGCGCAGCGCTCCACGCCGGGCCCCGCGCAGGGGGCGGGCGGCGGCGGTGGGCGGTGTGGGCGGTGCGCGGCGGGCGCGCAGGGTCTTAGTGCGGCTCCGCCGGCCCCGCGGGGGATGCGCACCACCGAGAGGGATGGCTCCGCAGCGCCGTGCGCGGGCGGGCTCTGCAGGCCGGCGGTGGCCGGAGGTGTCCCCGGCGCTGGCCGGTGCCAAGCCCGAGGCCACACGCTCTGTGCCGTGCCAGATCCCGGCCCCAGAGCTGTCCCGTGCCAGGCCTCGGCACGGCCACAGTGGCCCCGGCCCAAACCCAATGCTTTGTCGCTGGCCGGACGGTGGCACTGAGGGATGTGACACCGCGGGGCAGGAGCCAGGACACTGCCGAGGTTTCTAGAGGCTGCTGGCTGTGGTGCCACCACCCCTGTCAGCGAGGCCGTGTCTCCGAGCCATCGGGAGAGCCGCGTGTCCCCCAGGCTGCTCCGAGCGGGACACTGAAGATGCTCACCCGGGTTTGGGGGCTGCACAGCGCCCCGGGGCTGAGCTGGGGGAGCTGGCGGTGCTTTGCTGGAGCTGTTGTCACTGGTAGAACTGAGCCTCAGAGGAGCTGGGCTGGGATTTGGGTTTGGGTTCACAGCCCGTTTTATTTCCCACCTGGAACTCACCGAAGGCTCTTGCAACGGGACCTGTTTCTTGCCGATGGATTTGGGGGAGCGGGGATGTGTGGGCAACACCTCCTGAGTGCTTGAGGCTGTGTTTGTCTGGGAAGGACTGCTGGGAGAATTTCACATTTTTCATGATTGCTATTCACTAAAGGCTCTGCCAGCAGCAGACTGGTTATTAAAACACTCAATTCCTTTTATTTACTCTCCCGAGCTGCTGGGACTGAGCAGCAATGAGCTGGCAGGAGCAGAGGGAAGAGGAGGAGGAGGAGGAGGAGGCACAGCAGCGCTAGGACCGAGGGCCGGGCAGGGCAGGGCCGGGCTGGGCCTGCAGCCGCACAGCCGCTCCCCAGTGCCTCCGTCAGCTTTTCCTTCGGAGGAGGAATTGCTCAATTAAAAAAAAAAAAAAAAGAGAGAGAGTGAGTAAATAATGAGAGGGGGGAGAAAAAAAAAGGAGAGGAAAAGGGGGAAGGCAGGAGCAGAGGGAAGAGGAGGAGGAGGAGGAGGAGGCACAGCAGCGCTAGGACCGAGGGCCGGGCAGGGCAGGGCCGGGCTGGGCCTGCAGCCGCACAGCCGCTCCCCAGTGCCTCCGTCAGCTTTTCCTTCGGAGGAGGAATTGCTCAATTAAAAAAAAAAAAAAAAGAGAGAGAGAGAGTGAGTAAATAATGAGAAGGGGGAGAGAAAAAAAAAAAAAAAGGAGAGGAAAAGGGGGAGAGGGAGAAGAGAAATAAATAAAGGAGGGGAAAAACGAAGAGGAAAAACAAAAGAGGGGAAAAGAATAACCCCTCCCGCCGTGGATCGCTCCCTGCCGCGGTGTCAGCTCCCGGCGCGGGGGGAGCGCGGGGGGCCCGGACACGTCTACAGAAATTCCGAGAGGGCCGGGCTGGGCGGGCGGAGGGGAAGGCACGGGAGAGCGAAGGCAAGGGGCGTCCCGGGCAGGAAAGGGGCGTCCTGAACCCCCCGCCCGCCTCCTTCCCCGGCCGGGCCCTTCCGCCGCCGGAGCCCCAGCGCCATGGCCACGGCCCCGGGCAGCCAATGCTGCCTCCTCCTCCTCCTCCTCCTCCTCCTGGGCGTCCTGGGGGCCCCGGCGCTGGGCGACCCCGGCCCCTTGGAAGACGTGGTGATAGACAGATACTATATTCCCAAAATCTGCCTGCGGGAGGCGCAGATGGGGGATTTCATTCGCTACCACTACAATGGGACCTTTAAAGATGGCAAAAAGTTTGACTCCAGGTATCGCCCGCGGCTCCGTGCCGGCTGCATGCGGGGGGCAGCTGCGGCGGGACCCTGCATGCCTCCCCCAGGCCCCAGCCCGCATGCCGGGGCAGGCAGGCGGCTGCGGGGACCCCGCATGCCGCCCCCAGCCCCGGGCAGCGGCAGCCAGGCCGGAGACAACGCCCAGTCCCCCCGGCTGTGAACCGAGGAGGGGTTTTGGTGGGTGCTGGGGTAACACAGGAGCCTGTACATGTGTCAGCCTGAAGCGAACCCCCAGCCCAGGCTGCAGCCCCCCAGCCTGGGCTGTCCCACAGAAGCTCCCAGCCCTTCGAGGAGCCTGCAGCCCTGCAGCTGCACAGAGCTGGGGGACAGCCTGTCCAGGGCACAGGCAGGATTTGGCCCTCATTGGCACGCTCTGCACGCAGGAACACGTATGTGCATGTGCTGCACAGGCAGAAAATGCTTAGAGCACTTTGAGACGTGGCAGCAGTGAAACCTTTCATTATACCAGAGGCTTTGCTCTGCTGGCCTCAGAGTTCCTTGGCCCTGCATCGTCCCTGCTCTGCTCGTGCTGGCTGGGAATCAGGGTTGGGGCAGCCCCTGGTTTGCAGCACCATGTGCAGGAAGGAGAACTGGGGACACAGGAATAACTGGAGCCATGTAGCAATCAAAATTTCCCAGGCAGGTGTTGTTTGGGAGCTCTGGAAAGCAAAGGGGTTCACAGTTTGATGTGTCTTATCTTTCTTGTGAGCATCAATGGGGGAGAAAGTAACTGCAGTGGGAGCCTGGGGACACTGCTAAAAGAATTCTCTGTCAGGAGGACATCTGCTGCCCCAGCAGTTCCTTGGAGTATTTTAAGGTTTAAAAATAAAAACAAATTTTCAGTTTAAAAACGAGGCCGGGATGTCATCTTTCCCCATCACTGTGCAAAGCTCCAGTGTGCTGTGTACAAAAGGATTTGGAAGCAGCAGGAAGCCCCAGAGCTGCCAGCCTCCAAGCCCAGCCCAGTGGGTGAGATCTGGGCAGGGTGTGGATGGCTTCTGGGGGTGCATGGTCAGGCTGAAATCCTGACCAGTGCCCCAGGGGCCAGCTGCCCTCCAGCAGCATGGCACTGAGCCCAGTAGGACCCACATTTTCGAGCAATGGGCGCTGCCTGCAGCACAGGGACCAGGCTGTGATGTGAGACCCGTGCACTGCCCCACCAGCACGGGCAGCTTTGGGAGCTTCATCCTTTCTCTCAGCTCTGATGGCTCTGTCCCTTTGCCCCAGCTACGACCGAGGGGCCACGGTGGCCGGTGTGGTGGGCGTTGGGCGGCTGATCACGGGCATGGACCGGGGGCTGCAGGGCATGTGCGTCAACGAGCGGCGTCACCTCATCGTGCCACCCCACCTGGGCTACGGCAGCATCGGCGTGGGTAAGGGCCCCTGGCACGGGGGGGCTGAGGAAGCAAAGCCCCCAGGGCTGGCCTGAGCAGGGACAGGGCTCCAGTGCCCCCCTGGAGGATGCAGCCTAAGGGTGGCTCCATTGCCAGGGTGAGTGGTGCTGAAGTGGGGCTTCCCTGGGAATGAGGGTCCTGCCCCCAGCTGGACCGTGCTGCCTTCCCAGGGGCTGCCATGGGTCTCCAGGAGAGGGTTCAGGAGAGGTTTCAGGGGGCAGAACCCATGGCTGGCCTGGGCTCAGTGTTGGTCCCACTTAAGGTGCTCTGTCCTTGCTGCTGCCCCTTTAGCGGGGCTGATCCCCCCAGATGCCACCCTGTACTTCGATGTCGTCATGCTGGACATCTGGAACAAGAATGACAAGCTGCAGATCACCACCCTGTCCAAACCCGAGCGCTGCAACCGCACGGTGGAGAACTCGGACTTCGTGCGCTACCACTACAACGGCACTCTGCTGGATGGGACCCCCTTCGACTCCAGGTATGGACCCCTGGGATGCACCCTGGCCTCAGGGCACCTGTGGGGCTGGGATGCACCCTCTGCCTCCACACTGGGCTGCTAGGGGTGGCTGGGACCCAGGAACACCAGCCTGAGCACACGGTCAGAGCAGCCTCACCCTGTACTCCCTCCCTGCTCCCCAGCAGGGCTGCTGCAGCTCCATGACCCCCCAAACCAGCCTCTGGCACAGCCCTGCTCCCTCCCTGCTCCACAGCAGGGCCGGTGCAGCTCCTTGACCCCCAAATCAGCCTCTGACACAGCCCTGCTCCCTCCCTGCTCCCCAGCAGGGCTGCTGCAGCTCCATGACCCCCCAAACCAGCCCTGCTCTGGCTGGGGCTGCTGGTGTGGCCCCAGAGCCACCCCCACCCTCATTCTCCACCACCAGCTACAGCAAGGGCAGCACCTATGACACGTACGTGGGCACTGGGTGGCTGATCAAGGGCATGGACCAGGGGCTGCTGGGGATGTGCGCTGGGGAGAAGAGGAGCATCATCATCCCCCCGTTCCTGGCCTATGGGGAGAAGGGCTACGGTGAGCCAGGCACCACCCCATGGTGCCAGCCCCTTCCCTCCCTGCTCTGACCAGAGCCCCCTGGTCCAGGATCCTCCTTGAGGCTGACCCGTGTCCCCTCCCAGGGACGGTGATCCCACCGCAGGCGTCGCTGGTGTTCAGCGTGCTGCTGGTGGATTTCCACAATCCCAAGGACGGCGTCTCCCTGGAGCACCTGGAGGTGCCGGAGTCCTGCCGGCGCCGAGCTGTCACCGGGGACTTTGTCCGCTACCACTACAACGGGACACTCATGGATGGGACACTCTTCGACTCCAGGTGTGGGAGGAAGTGGTAGGAGAGCCCCTGGTGTCCTCTCCTGCAAGGAGAGGCTGGAGAGGGGAAAATGGGCATGAAATAGGGTAAAAAAAACCCCAATATCTGTTTGTTGCATCTCTATGGGCAAGGTTTGGTTCCTGGGGGAGCAGGAGAGGGTTTGGGGTGTGGGTGCTGGGGCATTGATGGTGCTGGGGGTTCTCTTGCTGCAGTTACTCCCGCAATCAGACCTACAACACCTACATTGGGAAGGGCTACATCATCCCTGGCATGGATCAGGGGCTGCAGGGGGTCTGCGTGGGAGAGCACCGGCGGGTGGTCATCCCCCCACACCTGGCTTACGGGGAGAATGGTGCAGGTATGTGCTGGTTGTGAGGGTCCCAGGATAAGGGAGGAGATTAATCTGACTCCATATTCTTAGAAGGCTGATTATTATATTATATTATATTATATTATATTATATTATATTCTGTGTTAGGATATTATATACTATATTATATTACATTATTATATATTATAATATATTATGATATTGTATTATATTATGACATTATATATTATATTACATGATGATATATTGTATTACTTATATTATATTATATTATTGTATTATACTACGATATAATATATTATATTACATTATTATATATTATATTGTATTATATGAAATTCACATGGAACCAATCAAACATTCAGCTACCATATTCCAAAATGGCAAAACAGGAGAAGCAAATCAGATAATTATTATTTACGTTTTTCTCTGAGGCTTCTCAGCTTCCCAGGAGAAGAAATCCTGGCGGAGGGATTTTTCATAAAGTCCCTCCTCATCCTCCTCTTCCAGGGGATAAAATTCCCGGCTCGGCCGTGCTCATCTTTGATGTTCACATCATCGACTTCCACAACCCCGCGGACCCGGTGGAGATCGAGACCGTGTTCCGGCCCGAGGGCTGCAACGTCACCACCCGCCAGCGGGACTTCGTGCGCTACCACTACAACTGCTCCCTGCTGGATGGCACCCGGCTCTTCTCCTCGTGCGTGCCCCAGCATCCCCGGCCTTCCCGCTGTGACCCCGGCCTTCCCGCTGTGACCCCGGCCTTCCCAGTGTGACCCTGTCCCTCCTAGTGTGACCCCAGCCTTCCCGCTGTGACCCCAGCCTTCCCGGTGTGACCCCATCCCTCCCGGTGTGACCCCGGGCTTCGCAGTGTGACCCTGTCCTTCCCAGTGTGACCCCAGCCTTCCCGCTGTGACCCCGGCCTTCCCGCTGTGACCCCGGCCTTCCCGGTGTGACCCCGTCCCTCCCGGTGTGACCCCGGCCTTCCCAGGGCCAAACCGCGGCTGGCACCGGGCTGGGGCTGGGCGGGCACCGGGCAGCACTGGGACCTGCAGCAGGAGGGTTCAGGGGACACAGTGAGATGGACGTGGCTGTTCACAGAGGATGTGGAAGTTCATGGCATATCAGGATGGAGGATGTGAAAGTTCATGGCACACCAGGATGGAGGATGTGGAAGTTCATGGCATGCCAGGGTGGAAGATGTGGGATTCTGGGCCACGGTGGGATGGAAGGGTTGGGATTTCAGGGCTGAACACCCAATCCAGGGACTTTTCTCACCTGTTTCCTCTGTGCCTCCTGCAGCCATGACTACGAGAAGCCCCAGGAGGTGACTCTGGGGGCCAACAAGGTGATCGAGGGGTTGAACAGCGGCCTCCTGGACATGTGTGCAGGGGAGAGGCGCGTGCTCATCGTGCCCCCACACCTGGGCCACGGCGAGAGCGGAGGTAGGGGAGCAGCAGCTGATGTGTGCAAGCAAAATGGGTGGTTCAGCCTTGCTGGGCTGGGCTCCATCACCCCTCAGCCTGCCTGGGCCGTGGGGCTCAGGGCCAGGGTGCTGCCCTGCTCCCCGTGGTGCTGGAGCTCCCCTGTGCTGTGTTTCCAGCCAGGGGGGTGCCTGGCAGCGCCGTGCTCCGCTTCGAGGTGGAGCTGATCTCCATGGAGGAGGGGGTTCCTGAGGGTTACCTCTTCATCTGGCACGGGGAGCCACCAGCCAACCTGTACGAGCAGATGGACCTCAACAAGGACGGGGGGATCCCTGCTGAAGAGGTGAGTGGGTCCCAAGTGGTGGGGTGCAGGAGGAAATGGGGGCACAGGGGACCCACCCTGGGCAGCAGAACTTGAAGGGCACTGCTGGCCCTGGGCACCTGGGAGGCTGCAGAGCTGTGCAGGAAGAACACCCCAGCCAAAGCATTGCTTTGGTGTGTGTGGTGTTTGTGAGATGCCCCAGACAGGGGAGGAATTGAGAATCTGACTCCATGTTCTTAGAAGGCTAATTTATTATTTTGTTACTTTATTGTATTATAGAATGGTATACTAAAACTGTACTAAAGAATAGAGAAAGGATACAGACAAGGCTTAACAAGAATGATCATGAAAACCCATAACTACTTCCAGAGTCTCGACACAGCTGGGCTGTGATTGGTCATTAAGTTAAAACAATTCACATGAAACCAATCAAAAAATGACAGCTGGTAAACAATCTCCATACCACATTCCAAAGCAGCAAAACACAGGAGAAGCAATCAGATAATTATTGCTTTAATTTTTCTCTGAGGCTTCTCAGCTTCTTCCAGGAGAAGAAATCCTGGCGAAGGGATTTTTCCAGAAAAAATGACAGCGACAGCTGGGTGTGGGCAGTGTCCCCGAGGGCAGCCCCTGCTCCGGTCCCTGCCTGTCCTTGGCATGGGCTGTGCTCTCCCTGCCCTGCCTGGTGCTGGCTGTGCAGAGCCAAGCAGCATCTGTTCCCTCTGCAGTTCTCCACCTTCATCAAGACGCAGGTGGCGGAGGGGAAGGGCCGCCTGATGCCCAGCTCCGACCCAGAGAAGGTCATTGCTGACATGTTCCGGAACCAGGACCGCAACCAGGACGGGAGGATCACACCCGAGGAGCTGAAGCTCAAGTCGGATGAGGACCAGGAGAAGATTCACGAGGAGCTCTGAGGAGCAGTCCCTGCTGTTCTGGACTCATCCTTGCCATGTCAGGGCCTCGCTCCCACTCCGGGGATCTGCCCCTGCCCCTCCCCAGTCCTGCAGGGGGCCGGGTTGTGATTTTCACCTCTTATTAATTGAGGGTGTTTTGATGTGTTCTCCTGAGCAGGAAAACTCAGCCCCCAGCTAATAAATCCAGACAAGATGTCCCCTCCCTAAGCCCCTTCATCCTCCACCAGGTCCAGCTCAGCCCCCTCACCCATCTGTGCTGCAGGCAGATGTAGGGGGGGATCCCCCTCACCTCCACCATTTTTTTGTAGTTTAGGGTTGGGGATTGGGTTTTTTATATATACACTTAAAATTCTTTTAGACAGAAGAAAGAGAAGGCTTTTGTCCCAGTCCCTGCTCTGCCCCTGCTGCCATCCTCCCTGGGACAAGAGGCTGAAGAGGGCTCAGGTTCCCACGGTGAAACCCCAAACTCTGCAGGCATCTGCCATCCCAAAAGTCTGGCCCCCTGGATCTGTGGAACCTGGCAAACCCCTCATCAGCTGGGAGAAGGGAAACAGACCCTCATTCCAGCCCTCAGGGAGCAGCACTGTCCCCCTTCACACCCTCCCCACCTCCCAGCCCCCAGTGACTGAGACAAATCAGAAATTGTTTAATTTCAGTGCCTAAATGCAGGTCACAGTGCTCAGGTCCTCCTGCTGGGACCAGCACAGCTCTGGCACCTGCCAGCTCCCAAAACCTCTGCAGTGTGTCCTGGAAGGGACAGAAGGAATGCATGAGCACAGCAGGGCAGAGTGAACCCCTCAAACAGGGACTCTGCCTCACACCAAATAAATAATTCCTCCAGGTTTCCAAGGACTTTGACTGTGTTTGGTTGCTTTGCCATGAAACACTGCCATGTGTTGGGGCAGGGGCACAGGGACCAGCTTCACCAGTGCCCAGGGGGATTCCAGGCTCCAACATCCACTGGCTCTGGCAGGAGAAACCAAAATTCCTACCTGGGATCCTCCAGCAAACCCAGCAGGGCTTTAGTTCCAGCACCCAGTGAGGGCTGGGGGCTCTGGTGGGATGGGGAGCTGGGGAGCAGAGGCAGCTGCCAGTGCCAGCCAAGGGAACAGAGCAGCTCCAGCCCCTCAGTCACAAACCAGCTGTGACCCAGCTTTAGCCAATTGTGGTTTTATTCCAAAACAGAACAAATCTGCTCTTCCCAAAGTCCCACATAACCAGAGGTTATACATTAATAAAATGGTCTTTTCCTGCTGCTGCTCTGAGAGCCCAGGATCAGCCCAGAAATTTATTACACAGACAGAGTCAGGTAAAACATTGTTTAAAACTCAAAATTCTGCCACTGGCCTCTCCCCCCCATTCCCACCCCTCCTCTGATCCCTGGCAGACAAACTTCTGGCTTTGGGCAGCAGCAGCAGCTGAGCTCTGGGGCCTTTTTTTTTTCACAGTAAGAGCTGTACTGGTGCAAGAGGGACGGGTGAGCTGAGACACGAGGCCAGAGCTGCTGGTTTCCATGGGGAATGTGGGGCTGGGTGATGTGATGGCCAGCAGGGCCACACCAGCCCAGTGGCTGCACTGGCACCAGAGTCAGCCCCAGAGCTTTGAAGCCCACAGAAAACAGGACAAGAGAGAGACTTCTTTTCTTAACCAGGAACATTTAAAGTGGGTCTGTCCTCAGCCCACAGTAAACTATCTCCATTCCACCCTCAGCTGCTGAAGGCAGCGCAGAACATCTCTCTCTGAGATGTGGAATGGTTTGTTGTGGCCTCAGGGGTGAATTCCCACTGGGATGAAGTCTGAGCAGGACAGAGCCAGTCTGGGTGGGAAACTGCAGAGCCAGGCAGAGCTGGGGGAAAGGGAAAGGAGAAGCTTCCTCCACCTCACCTCTCCTGCTCCAGGGCTGGCCAAGGGCATTAGTGAGGTCAGGATGGAGCCCAGCCAGCACCAGCAGTCCCCTCCAGCTCTGTCCTGGGAAGGACACCCCCTGCCCAGTGCCTGCTGTGTGGCTGGAGCTGGGACAGTGTCCCCAGCTCATGTCTCAGCCAGGATGTACCGCAGAATGCCGTTCACCACGTCCAGCGTCTCGTCGCTCTCCAGCACAATGTCGTAGGAATCCAGGTACTTCCTCCTCCTCTCTTCCACCTGCCAGGACAGTGAACAACCAACAGCTGAGGGTCAGGATGACCAAAAAGGGGGTCATTGACTGCTCTGACATTTCCCAGACACAGCAGGAGCTCAGCAGACACCCCCAGGTCCCTCTGTGTCAGAACATATAATGTAATATAATATAATGTAATATAATGTAATATAATATAATATGATATGATATAACATGATATAATTAATATAATATAATATAATATAATATAATATAATGTAATATAATGCCTTCTAAGAACATGGAGTCAGATTCATCACTTCCTCCTCTGACAGGGGACCCAGAAAATACCACACCACACTGCTCTCCTCGCACACTCAGCACACAGGTGCAAGGCAAGAACTCACATCATCACTGAAGCCCATGTAGTTGGACACCACATTGACATTGGAGTGGAAGACGTTGGCCTGACGGATGATCTCCTCCAGGATGTCACCAACTCCAGCAGAGAAGATGAACAGGGGGACGTTGTTCTTGTGCAGCTGATCAAAGAACTCCTCGAAGCCATCCCTAGAGCAGCAGTGTCCATTGCACAGGGCTGTTTCCAGCTCCCAGCGTGGTACCTGGTGCCCTGTGCTGGCAGCAGGCTCAGCCCAGCTCCTGCTCCTGCCCACCACTTCCCAAACACACACAGGGAAGCTCTGCAAACAGCAGGAGCTCTCTGTGGCACCAGCACACCCTGTGCAGAGCCCCAGAGCTCTGGGTGGGCACTTGTGGGAGCACGGAGCACTCCAGGTTTTGCCTGGCATCTCCTGAGCACATCAGCAGCTCAGCAGGGGCACAGGGCACAGCCTGCCCACACACACCCACACGAGTGGGAGATGTGCAACAGCTCAGACTGCTTGGGAGGATGATCAGAACAACCTGTGGCTGCCCCAGTCTGCCAGGACACAATTCCATGCAGAAGTGGAACTTGGGTTCATGAAAAGCCATCTCCTCCCTGAGCCTGGCAGCAGCCTGGCAGAGCCCAGCTCCCTGAGCCAGCCTTAGGGCCACAGCTGCCAGGTCAGCTTTAGCAGCAAGTTCTAGCACAACATTTTTGTGCTGTGGGTGAGATGTGCTGCTGAGCCAAGGGCCTGCATAAGGCTTGGCAGTTCCAGGGCAAAGAACACAGCTCTGCTGGAAGCAGGGAGCTGCAGGCTACCCCTGCACCCTGCCCTGCAAAGGGGGAGCTGTGCCCAGCACCAGCCCCTCAGCTGCTCCTTGCCAAGGCCCCAGAGAGGGGCTTGGTTTCAGAGCAGGCAGGGAGCAGCCTGCAGCCAAGGAGTGAGCTCAGGCTGTGTCTCATGCTCTGATTTAGCTTGAACTCAACCTCAGGGAGTGAGCAAGGGAGGCTGGCACTGGTCACATGGCTGGAGACCAGTGAGCAAAGCACTGGCTATATGGGCAGGAGAGAAGGGCTGTGGGCAGCCAAGCTGTACCTGAGCATCACACCCCCGTCCCCAAACCTCAGCATCACATCCCTGTGTGCCCAAACCTCAGCATCACATCCCTGTGTGCCCAAACCTCAGCATCACATCCCTGTGTGCCCAAAGCTCAGCATCACATCCCTGTGTGCCCAAAGCTCAGCATCACATCCCTGTGTGCCCAAATGAGCATCGCTTCTGACTCTCTGACGATCTGGGCTATGTCACTTTTGTGGATCTTCTGCTGCACCAGCAGCTCATGGGCTTTGGTCCACCTGTATTTGATGAGGGAAAGGCAGAGTGACAGAGCTGCAGGCAGAGTCACAACAGCTAAACCCTGTGGGATCCCTGCCAAGGCCAGGGATGATTCAAGCCCCATGTCCTGTATCCTCAGGGACAAGAGGTTGTCAGGACAAGGCCTCACCACAAACAGCACTCACCACTCCACCATGAGGGGACGTTTCTCTTCCAGGGTCCGGTTGGGATCTATTTCAATGGGATAGTAATAGTGGAGCAGATCCTTCAGCTGGAGTGTCACACAGAGGGAAAAGGAACAAAGTGAACATCAGCTCTAAAGAGACTAAACAAAACTAGCATTTCTGAAGTTCTCCAAAGCATTGCTCTTCCCAAACACAACCAAAACCTTGTCACTGAGCAGTTTCCCTCAGAGCACACCTGGAACTCTCAGCAGCCTGGCTGGCCCTCACCTCACTCCAAGTGCTGCAGGTACAAACAGCCCTCCCTTCTTCCTCTTATCAAACTGAAATACCCACAGCTGCACATGCAAATTTGAGTTCCCTTTTTAACTTCTCCTCTGTCACTGCTGGCTGAAATGCAGCCTGGACACTTTCTCACTCCATTCTGGCAGCCACCACAGCTGGGAGAGCTGCCACAGCAGCCCGTGTGACCTCCCAATGACAGGTGACAGGTACAACAGCCACCAAGCCTTACACACAGCACCCACCTTCTTCTTGCCATCCTCGCTGATCACACGGCTGGTATCAAGGATGTCTGCAAAGAAAATAAAATGATGTAGCACAGAATCATAAAGAGGCTTTCTACAGCACCTCCCCTGTGTCTCAGTGCTGGCTGCTCCCAGTACAAGCCGTGGTGACACCGTGACCTGAGCACAGGCTCGCTGAGGGGTCCCAAGGCAGTGGCTCCCACTCTGAGCCCCTGAGCAGCCTCGGTGCCCGTGGGCAGTGGGATGAAGGCAGCCAGCCCAGGAGCTGGCTCCTGGCTCCTGCAGTGGGCAGCTGGCACCAGGCAGCGAGGCCCAGACCTGCGAGGGGACAGGACAGAGCGGCCAGGCTTGGCAGAGGAGGGCACAGGGGATGACAGGAACCACATCAAGTACAAACACAGAAACCAAACAGAACAAGCAACAGTAAAAACAACGGCTTCCACTCACTGTGAGACGTGGGGCAGCGCCTGCCATTGCAACCAAACCTGCTCAGCGTCATGTCAAAGTCAGAAATGACCTGGAAGAGGGGAGAAAAGCACAAAGCTCGTCCCTCCGTGACCCAGCACGTTCTGCGCTGCCCAGAGTGAGCCCAAGGCGCTGCCACCTGCGAGAACTCGCACCCAGCACCGCTGATCTCCCGTGGCCACCCCTAGCAGCCACGAGGCAGACAGATGATGTGCTCACCCTCCCACCCCGGAGCTCTTATCGCCTTCATCCCGCCTGGGCGGAGCAGGGCCCTGGGAGCGGCGCACAGTTAATGTCCATAACCGGGAGCCCAAAGGTCGGGCCGGAGGGAGCCACCAGCCCCTTCCCCCTCTCCTCGGGGGCTTCTCCTTCTCCAGCCGCAGGTGCTTCCCCGCGGGGCTGGGAGAAGCCGAGCAGGAACCGGGGGACGAGGAAGGGGCGGCTAAGGAAAGGACGGAGCAGCGGTACCTGCAGTTTGGCCACCCCCTGCTCCCGGAGGGAGCGGATGATGCTCCGCACCCGCTCGGGCTGCCGGATCCGCACCGTGCCTTTCTCCAGCTCGGGCACCTGCAGGCAGAGACCCCGCTCGGTGCCGCCCGGAGCCCCTCCCCAGCTCCGGGGGCACCGAGACCCTCCGGGCCCCTCTGTCCCCCGGTGTGGCCGCGCTCCCGGCCCGCAGCCCCGCTCTCACCATCTCGTTCCGCTCCGTTCCGCTCCGTTCCGTTCCGGGCCGCGCAGCCGCGGGGCGGGACCGGAACGCGGGGCCCGGGGGCGCCGGGCGGGGCTCCGGCCGCGTTCCGTGGTTGCTGCGGGCGGAGAACCGGAGAATCCTCCCGTGCTCCGCCCCGCGCCCGCTGCGGCTCCTGGCGGTTGAGTTTCCCAAGCGACGAGCCGGGAAGGCGAGATATAATAAATAAAATAAATAAATAAATAATTTTTTTTAAATTTAAAAAATAAAAAAAAGTCATTCGTGCCCGCAGGGCTCCCGGCACCGAACCGCTCCGCAGCCCCGGGAGCGCTGAGCGCTGAGTCACAGAACGCTGGCCGAGGAAAAGCCCTAAAGCGCTCAAAGAACCATCCCCCAGCATTGCCAAGGCCGACCCTAACCGATGTCCCTAAGTGCCACATGCACAAGGCTTTTAACCCCCTCCAGGGACGAGGATCCACCGCTACTGCCCTCGGCAGCCTGTAACATCGGGTGTTACAGCACCCTGTTACAAGGCGGTATTAAGAACATAAAAAGTTCTAATTCCTTGGGACTGGGTTTGTTTTCAGCCACCAGAGTATTCCACAGCACACAAGATGAGCCAAGAGTTTGGGTTTTAATGCCAGGGCTAAACAGGCCATTCAGGAAAAACAATTCCCAACATTTCCAATACCCAGCCCAAACCTCCCCAGGCACAACGTCAGTGACAAAGCAGCAGGGACAGTGTGTGTGACAGCACCGACATGAGTACCTCAGCTTCCTCCTGGGCGAGGCGGCACAGGGCTCTTCAGCAGAGGTTCATGCCCACATTTGGGGGCAGTGAAATATTACTGGAGGGCTGCCAGGGGATCGAGCACGTGGCTGGTTCTGCTCCATCAAGACAGTGCAGGTCCAGGACCCAGCATAAGCCGGGCTGTGGGGAAGCAAGGCCTGGGGGCAACCACAGAATGCTGGGCCTGGGTCACCCCTGCATCTGTGATGTCATTATGGGGCACAGTCCAGAACCAGCAAGGGGGTTCAGTGCTGGATGTTTGGGGACAACACCAGAGTGCTCCACACACCTCAGCAAGGTCCACTGCCTCTGGCTCCAACCTGCGGGATAGCTTGGCACCTACCAAATATTCATCCTCCACCATGGAGAGGAAGATGAGCGATAGGAGTTGCAGCATCTCCAATGAACTCCGCCTGGAAGGGAGATTCTGTGATGTGATCATCAGTGTAGATGGGGTGGAATTCAAGGCTCACAAGCTCATCCTCTCTTGCTGCAGTATCTACTTCAGGTCAGTCCTTGAAGCACAAGGGGATGGGGACAAACAGTATGCCCTGCTTGAGGTCACCCCACCTCAGCACTTCTCCAGGACTTCCACCTGCCCTGAACCTCTCACCAAGTGATTTCTCACAGTCCTCACACCTCCCTGAACACCAGGATTAATCCACATATCAGTGGCTCTTGGCAGTGGTGTCCGAGGAGCCCCAGACACAGTGCAGGGCTGGAGTCTGGCCAGCCTGGCCCAGCTTTGCCTTCCCCACACCCTGTGACTCTCTGGGGTCCAAGACCAAGTGTTGGTGCTGCACCTGGGTTGGGGAAACCCCACCCCAGTGTCAGTCTGGGTTGGGGGACGAATGGAGTGAGAGCAGCGCTGGGGAGAAGGACTTGGGGTGCTGGTGGGTGAGAGGCTGAACATGCCCTGGCTGTGTGCACTGGCTCCCAGAAACCCTTCATTGTCCTGGGCTCATCCCCACAGTGTGGGCAGCAGGCAGTGGGGGGATTCTGCCCCTCTGCTCCTCTCAGGTGAAACCCCCTGCCCTGCTGCCTCCAGCTCTGGTATGCTCCAGAGGCTGTGTCTCCTTTTTCAAACAGCCAGCAAATAAAACATTAATCAATAAACCATGGGGCCTCCCAGAATGGCTCCTACCAAGGCCAAAACTGGTGCCCTTGGGGCAGGGGGAGCACAGGCGATTCAGGGGCAGGGTTTAACTCAGCAACACCATGTTTTCAGGACCCTGTTTACCAACTGGGACAGCGCAGACAAGATGGTCTATCAAATCCCTGGCATTTCAGCTGAAATGATGGGTCTCATCATCAATTACGCCTACACCGGGACAGTACCGATCACAGAGGACAATGTTGAGAGTTTGCTGGCTGCAGCAGATCAGTTCAATGTCATGGGCATCGTCAGCCTGTGCTGTGAGTTCCTCAGTTCCAGGCTGTGCTTTGAGAATTGCATTGGCATTTGCAGACTCACTGACTATTACCACTGCCCCGACCTGCGCGCAGCTGCCTGCGTGTACATCCTGCACCACTTCGAGGAGGTGTCCCAGGTGTCCGAGGAGTTCCTAGACCTCTCTGCCGAGGAGCTGGCACACATCATTGAGAAGGATGAGCTTAACGTGCGGCGAGAAGAAGCCGTGTTTGAGGCTGTGCTGAGGTGGATCGCTCATGACCCGCAGAACAGGAGGCAGCACATCGCCTGCTTGCTCAGCAAGGTGGGTGCAGCGCAGCTTTGGAGCTGTCCCCAAAGGCTACCGAGGGGGAAACCATCACTGTCAGTACTCCAACCTCCTCCTTGCGTGTTTCAGGTTCGACTGGCACTCCTACAATCCGACTACTTCATGAACAACGTCAAAGCTCACGAGTACGTGAAAGACAATGCCAACTGCAAAGATCTCATCATCAGTGCCCTGTCCGAAATCTACGACCTGAACTCCTACGGCCAGAGTTCCTCAGTCAACGCCAACCCACTCACCCGGCCACGCCTGCCCTACGCCATCCTCTTTGCCATCGGGGGCTGGAGCGGGGGCGGCGCCACCAGCGCCATCGAGACCTACGACGGCCGCACTGACAAGTGGCTGAACATCCCCTGGGAGCAGGAGAGCCCTGTTGCCTATCACGGCTCGGCTTATTTGAAAGGCCACGTCTATGTTATCGGTGGATTCGATGGCACAGATTATTTCAACATCGTCAAAAGGTTTGATCCCCTCCAGAAGACATGGCAGCAGGTAGCGCCCATGCACTCACGGCGCTGCTACGTCAGCGTCACCGTTGTGGACAACTTCATCTATGCCATGGGAGGGTTTGATGGGTACATGAGGCTCAACACAGCAGAGCGATATGACCCAGACACCAACCAGTGGACCCTGATCACCCCCATGCACGAGCAGAGGAGCGACGCCAGTGCAACCACGCTGAATGGAAAGGTAAACTAATCCCAAATAAGAGAGGTTGGGGTTGCAGCATGAAGAAAGTTCACATAAACCTCCACTAAATTTGTAACACTTAAATTCATAACAGTTCACTAAATCCTGGAGCTACAGATATAAAGCAGCCTGCCTGGTGTGGCAGTGACCAGGAGTACAAAAACTCTTCCAGAGCTGCTGCCAACCTGGTGCCCGACAGCCCTTTTCCTGGCCACAGGTGCAATACCAGGCTTGTATGCTTCATGCAGCTTGGAAAATCAAGGGTAGAAATCTTGCTGGCATCAGCTCTTTGCACAGCTGCTGCTTTGAATCCAGGATGACCATTCCCACTCTAAAACACAACACCCCAAAAATCCTGCTTCACCATTCATTTTCTCTTCAACATCAGCAAGGGTCTAACCACCCCATTCACACCTCTCCTGTCCCCAGGTGTACATCTGTGGTGGGTTTGATGGTGATCAGTGCCTCAGCTCAGCTGAAGTGTTCAACCCCACCACAAACCAGTGGTCCCTGATCGCCCCAATGAGCAGCAGGAGAAGCGGAGTTGGGGTGATGGCGTACGGGAACCAGGTGTACGCGGTAAGGGCCAACACCAGCCAGCACTGCAGTCCTGTGGGTGGCTGCAGCTCCCAGACCTCCAGGGTGGCCATGTGTTCATGTGAGGTTTCGGGAAGTCAGAGCCAGAACGGTCGATGCACTTCCTGAGAGTGTTATCACCCATTTTTGAGTATAAAAAGGGTGTTTGGCAATGTTTAAGCAGCTACAGCAAAGAACATAATTTCTGCTGGTGCCAACAGCATCAGCAGCACAGAGCACGGACTTGGGCCTGCTCATCCATTGTTTACCCTCTCCATGAACTGCATCCAGCCTCTGGAGAAAGGTCAAAATTGACAGTTGCATAAAGTGCTTTGGAAAGCTCCTCAGAGAGCAGGGAGCAATAAGCAAGAGGCATGGTGGGAGATCTCGTGCTCTCCGCCATGCTCAGACTGCAGCCAGGGAGGCAGGAGCAGTTCCCATCTCACTGTGCCTGCCAGGACCTGCCTGAGGAAAGGCCCCTTTCAAGCTCTGTCCCTTTGGCATTCACAGGTCGGAGGGTTTGATGGGAACAGCCGGCTGCAGAGCGTGGAAGCCTACAACCCTATCGCCAACGCCTGGCACGCCGTGCCCTCCATGCTAAATCCACGCAGCAACTTTGGCATTGAGGTGATGGACGGCCTGTTGTTCGTGGTGGGGGGCTTCAATGGGTTCAGCACCACCGTTGCCACCGAGTGCTACGAGGAGGACACCAACGAGTGGTACGACGCCCACAGCATGGGCATCACCCGCAGTGCCGTCAGCTGCTGCGTGGTGCCAGGACTCTCCAATGTCATGGAATACATCGCTAGGCAACACTACTACCAGCACAGCTCCTCCATGGACATCTTGTTCACCAGCTCAACTCGGAGCTCGCCGTTGTAAATAGTTCCCCTTAGCTAGGAGTGTTGTGATCAGCCATCACTGGATGCTTGTGTAAATAGTTCTGCGTATCTAATAAAGTCTTCTGAGCATCCCATCACTGGATGCCTGGGTAAATAGTTCTCCTTAGGTAATAAAGTCCCCGTAGCAGCAAGGGAGAATGTTCTCTTGCTCTAAAATAGAAGTAATTGTAACAGGCCAAAAGGATCATTAGGATTTCAAAATTTCACTCAACAGCACTACCCAATATATCAGCCACACCCTATACATCAACTTAAAAAAAAATCAAAAGCACAACAGAATGCTAGAGAAATAAAAGGTTTATTTTCATTAATTCACCTCTTACAATAAACTTTAGTACAGTGTATTTAAGGTCAAGAAAGGACAGCAGGGTCTGTTTCAAAGGGCCTATGACACACACAACTTTACCTCACAGGTAAGGACAGGAGAGCTGCTCCCCAGGAAACTGGTGTCCCTCTGTTAATATGACAGGAGAGCAGAGCTGCTGCAACCCACAGTGACATGGACCCACGAGGAAAATCTGACTATTAATGGTCATCAAACAGCTTGTTAGTTCCACACTCTACATTCATATTAGTAACAGGGTTAGATCCTCAAGAGCACCTGTTTTATCAGATTTCATCCAGGACTGTCAAACAGGAGATGGCTTGTACCCCAACCTAAGGTGGACAGAGCTGAAAATAAATCCAAGTCACAGACCAATTTCTTTACACTTGCTTTTCAAAGCTCACTGGATGTTACAACATCCTGTTACAAGGCGGTATTAAGAACATAAAAAGTTCTAATTCCTTGGGATTGGGTTTGCTTTCAGCCACCAGAGTATTTCACAACACACAAGATGATCCAAGAGTTTGGATTTTAATATTTACTGTAATGGAGAAAAATGTCATTGCAATAGTCAAGCAGAATGCTGGGTACAGCTGTTCACAGCACATGTAACATGGGGCTGTTTGCTTCATCTCTGGAATGGACTCCCACTATGTGCAAGGGAGTCATTAAAAACACAACCCGTGGCTACTAATGGAGTATCCAGGTAGTTATAAAATATTATGTACACATGTGACCCCTGGGAGTTACTAAAGTGATCACCAGCACCTGGCAGGTGCCACTGGTACTTTGAGCAGAAAGCCAGGACATGACACATGTGTTTGGTGGCAGATATCAGGACAGCTGTAGAGGTGTGATTGTCCTAAGGAGGAGGAAAACTGCCCTCAAGGTCCTTTTCCCTCAGTGAGGCAGCAGTCAGCCTTCTCACCCTTACTGAACACACACTGGGATCCTGCTGCCAGCTGACCTACCTCCAGAAACACACGGGGGGGAATTCCCAGGCTTTTGTTTATGGGATCATTTGATAAACACCCAGCAAGATATGGTGGTCAAGGGCACAAGGAAATTGTTATGGATTCACAGGCTTGTGGGCTAAACTGCAGCCAGAGCCAGAAAGCAATTCAACACCTCATGTGATGCAGTGGATTATCTGACCTATCAGTCACAAACCACATCAGTGCCACTGATCCCCTGGGATTCAAGGCTAAAAAACCCCAACTGCTTTAAACTATCCCAGAACTGGCAGAGCAAACATTGAGAACAGCCTGTGCTGCTGCCAGGCCCCACCCCAAGCACATGGAGGGACAGCAAGGCACACACAGCATGCGGCTGGCACACACGGGTTACCTGTTCAGGGATGGGGCTGGGCTCACACTGGCTCTGAGGGGACTGCTTTGAGTAAATGCCACAGCTTGTCCATCAGCCCAAAGTCCTCCTGGGAATTGCAATATCAATTCTGCTTAGAAAAAGCAAGACTGCAAGGTTTGTTCTCGCCTCTTTGTTGCACGGTGCCATGCATTAAATACTCAGCTCCTATTCCAACTGAAAGAACCATCTTGGTGTTTCTCCCTACAAATTGTCTGTATTTGATGATAGACTACAAGAGAGCTTGGAGAGAGCTGTGGTGGTGACCAACCACTGTCCAACTGCCTGTTAAATCCTGCCAGCTGGTTCTGCAGGGTGGAGGACATGAACTCCTCTCCATTGCTTTGGTGCAAAGTCTGGGAAAGCATCTTAAAATCAGCTCCCACAAACTGCTGTTACATTGATGGATTCAGCACCAGAGGCATTTGCACACAAACTGCTGCAGGAGCAGCAATTCTGCACCTACTCCAGCCAGACCTGCAAGAGTCCAGGAGCAAGACTCCATGGATCAACCCCCAGCTTATAATCCTGCAGCAGCTGCTTGGGAACAGCCACCTGCAAACATCACCTTAAACTCACCTACCTCCTCTTGCATGAAGCCAGTAGCATAGACTTCACCTGCCCCAACAACCAAACAGGCAAAGAAAATAAAACATGGTTACCACAGAGGAGTAAGCTAAGACAAACTGTTCAGAATTTCAAGTTGGGTACTATTTTTTTTTAACTAAGGCTGGAGACTCTCTCACAAACAGACAAGTTGCTGATATCAAAGTGGCCCACAAACCACAGAGTGGAGCATTAAGGGACATACACATCAGAGAAACCTTTACACACTGAGTGGTGGAAAGACTTACCCCAAGTTTCAGATATGATCTGGGCTGCCTGTTGAACTGGAAAAGGAGAAGGAGCAGCTCAGGAAGTAGAACAATTAAGACCAAAACAAACCCCAAACTGGTTAAAAGTTCTTTGCAAAGAACTCACCCACAACAAAACCACTAGCAAATCATCAATGAACCAAGAACAGTAACAGATTTTCCAGAAAGATTTGTCTACACAAATTTTGTAATACCCAGGTTACTCCTCCCATTCCCTTCCCTAAGATCCTGAGTTAAGACTGCATGGAAAAACCTGGAACATTCAAAAGAAGGGAAGGATGGGGAGAAAAGGAGGTAGGAAGTATGCACTGAAACTGTTGGTAAATGAAAGGGTCCTGGAGCTTCTTGGACTGGGGAGAAGGAGTGTTCAGTGGGACAGAGAGGCAGGGATACTCCAAAGGGACTATCCCACGTTTTGTTCCCTGGGACTGCAGCAAGAGCCAACCAGAGCACTTGCATGTACAGCCACCTCAAAATGCCAAAAGGTGTTTAAATGAGCTTAAATCTCAGCCTCACAGCAAGTGGGAAAAATTCAGATACCTGGAGACTCTGAAAGCCCAGCTCTCCCCCCTGCAGGAGCACTCGTGCCAGCTTGGTACAGAGCTGCAGCACAGCTGCTGGGAGTCCCTTGGGACAGCACAGGAGGGCAAAGGCTTCTGATTGTCAGAGAGAGGCTGGAACAGCAGGGGCTCTTTCATCACTTTTCACTAGAACTAAAACGTACAACATTTGAGAAAAGACCTACGAGTAGCTCAGGTTTCACTGTATTCCCATGAAATAATCCCACTCTCACTGATCCACTCTGACAGAACTGAACAACCAGTGTGGGTGGGTGGCTCATGGTCTGGTGTCACTCCTTCGCTCAGACTGTTGACCCAAATTCTTAAGTTTGAGTCACAGACAGACTCAAACCTTCAAATATACCTGAAAAAAAATTCATTGCCTCAAGCTCTCTTTTAGCAAGTGTCTTGTGTCCAACCAATCATCCATTTATAAACAAACTCTGCAGCCTCTCTACAACACAAATACAAAATATTTAATACACATAGAAACATCCTGAAGTAATTTCATAAAGAGAGATTGTGCTTTTGTTTCATACAGAACTATTGCACTTGCCTCCAGCTTGGGAAAGCCAAGTACACCAACACCAATCCTGTGAAGTTTAGTCACTGAGGAGAGAATCAAAGGAATGTCAAGAGATAAGTGCAAATGAAACAGGTGCTTTCAAGCACACACAAATGTAACCACTAAATTATTAAGAGAGAGATCTTTGATTTTCCAAGCAGAACTGTTAGAGACTAACTCTACAGAAATCCTTAGAACCAAAGATCTGAGGAAAGAAGTAACAGGCTTAATGCTCCCAGAGACATTTCACAGCCCGATACAGGCTACAGCTTCTCCCTGGGTATCATTAAGGAATACTGTTGGATTCATGGAGTGTCTCAATTCCCACCCACCCTCAACTTCTGAGTTTCTGAATTTTCAGTACACAACAGATGCCAGTTTTATGCATCAAATCAAATCCACACCCTCATGTCTTATAAAGACACATGAAGCCTAACAAATGGGTTTATTTCCTAGGCTCATCAGGAGTGATATTGCAGACACTAGCACTCGATCTGGGAGCGCGGCATCCTCCGTAAGCTCAGGGAGTATCGGTGTATCTCCTGCATCTGCCTTTCCTGCATCTGCCTTATTCTATCTTTTTGCCACATGAGATTTTGTGGCATGGGGTACCTCTGTGTTCCCTGCAGGCACCTGAAGGGGATTCTCACGTGGCAGGCAGTGGCTCTGCAGCGGGGCTGTGGCATTGGGGGCAGGAGCATCCAGCGCTTCCGCTCGGCGCAGTAGCGATAGGCCTCCTTCCTGTACTGCTTGTCAATGTCATCGCTGTTCTTCCACCCCCCAATGATAAACACGTCATCTTTGTAGTAACAAATAGCTGCTCCTTCAATGCTCAGGACCTCAGGGGGCAAAGATTCCAGGATTTCATCCGAGGCCCTGCTGGAGATCTTCCCCTTGGCCTCCTCGTTGTCTATGGGGTAACTCTTGGGGCAGCACGATGCCGTGTGGTAGAAGTTGGTGCTGGCAACAGACATCTGGAAAGAGCAGTAGTTGTCGATGAGGGGCAGGGACTCCACGTCCTGCCACTGCCTGGTTTCAGCATCGTATCTGATAATAACAGCCCTGAGCCCGTCCTCGCTGTCACTGTCAACCGGGGTGCGGGCAGCCAAGTACACATAGCGGTCCTCCACGGACACAGCTTTGACATCCCGCAGGATCTTTGGTGCCGACTCCAGGTTCAGCCATTTGTCCTGCTCAGGATTATAAATGGCCACATCTTTAAAGCCTGGACTGAAATTGCCGTGTCCACCAATACTGTACAAGTTGCCTTTCACTTCAGTAAGGCCAAAGGAATGCTTCCTGGTGATAAGGTTTGAAACCTGCTCCCAGATATTTCTGTTTGGGTTGTACCTTTCCACAGTCTTGGCAAAGCCCGGCTCCATGGAGCCAGCCACATACACGTAGGACTCTGTCACGGCCACGGCATGCCCATCCAGGTGGTTGTGGATGTGAGGCAGGTTGACCCACCTGTCCTCGTCGATGAAGTAGCCCACGCACTCGCTCAGGTAGTCGCCGCCCTCGGACACGCCGCCAATGACCATGATGACGTCCATGTTCTGGCCGAAGCGCGGCAGCAGCGCGGCGGGGCAGGCCGAGTGCTGCAGGTTCCCAGACTGCAGGTTCTCAGAGCGCAGGGCATGGCTCTCCACGGCCTCGGACACCAGCTTCACACAGGCCTCGCTGCTCGACACCAGCCGCTCGGATTTGACGTGGCGAGTCAGGTACGTGGGTTTCATCTGAGACAATCGTAGCAGCTTAAAGAGATCCTCAAAGTACCTCTCTCTTTCCTCAGGATTTTTCTGAACCCACTTCAAAACAGTCTCAAAGAGGATTTCTTCAGAGTCCACCGTGATCTCCGAGTCTGAGAGCCAGTCCCGGACAAGGTGAAATGGCAAAGTGTAGAACTCCTCATCTTGGATGACTTTGTGGAAGTTTCTCCTGATCATATCCTGCGCTTTGAGGGCCAGCTGATTCAGGGAATACATGTGGGCCAAGCTGTGAACCGCCACACAGTTGGAGAGGTTCAGCTTCTTCTTCAGAAACTCTCCACAGAAGTCCTTCAACCGGGTCAGCAGAAACCTGCAGGACAAACAAGGGAGTTTTACATCCCTGGAGATGTTCCAGGCTAGGTTGGATGGGGCTTGGAGCAACCTGGGATAGTGGAACGCGATGAACTTCTAAGGTCCATTCCAACCCAAACCAGTCTGTGATCCTCTGATGCTGTGACCCGGTCCCCGCCAGCCCCCGCCAGGGCCGCACTTACCTGTCCGCCATCTCCAGCACCTCATGGACGTTGCCGGGGCTCACGCGGATGGTGCCGGTGTACATGAAACCGATAACGGCCTCCACCGTGTCGGGGTCGGGGCCGCCCTCCGAGCTCCACTTCTGCAGCTCCACGCGACCCGAGCGCGACTCCGCGAACCCTCCCGAGAGCAGTGGCGTGAAGTATTCGGTGGCGGCGGCCAGGACGGAGCGGTGCGCCCGGTACTCGCGGGCCATGCCCGCGCCGCCGAAAGCCAGCGTGATGTCGCAGTACAGGCCGTGGCGGCGCTGCTCGTTCTGCCGCCAGGCCAGGTCGGAGCAGTGCGCCGGGCACCCGAACTCCTCCGCCTCAGCCTCACCGTCCGCCGCGCTGCCGCGCGGGGCCCCGCGCTCCGCTTCCGCCGCCTGCGGGCCAGGACCGGGACCGGGACCGGGACCGGGGCCGGGACCGGGACCGGGGCTGGGACCGGGCTGCGGCTGCGGACAAGCCGCGGCCGCCGCCATCTTCTCCGACATGGCGGGCGGGGCACGGCGCTGCCCCCTGGCGGCGGGAGCGAGCCGCTGCAGGGCAATGGCGGCGGCGCCGTGAGGGGAAGCGGCCAGGGCAGCGCCCGGGAGCCGCCGAGACACCGTGGCTCCCCTAGGCGCGGCACCCCACGAGAGCCCGCCTCCCCTTAACTCGGGACCCCCACGCATCCCCATCCCCTCAGCCCGGGACCTCAGCCTGGGGCCGCCTGGGGCATCGCGTCCCCTCGGGACTTCCCCGTATTCCCCGTCCCCTCAGGCCGGGACCCCCCCGGATCTCCATCCCCTCAGCCTCAGCCCCCGGGACCCCCCGGATCTCCATCCCCTCAGCCTCAGCCCCCGGGACCCCCCCGGATCTCCACCACCCTACCCCGGACCCCCCGGGACACCACGTCCCCTCACCCCAGACCCCTCGGGACTTCCCCGTATCCCCCGTCCCCTCAGGACGGGACCCTCCCGGATCTCCATGCCCTCAGCCTGAAGCCCCCGAGACACTGCGTCCTCTCATCCCGGACCCCTCGGGACTTCCCCGCATTCCCGGTTCCCTCAGGCCGGGACCTCCCGGATCTCCATGCCCTCAGCCCCAGGCTCCCCGTTATGGGGGTCCCGGTGCCACGGACCAGAGCCAGGCCCTTTCCACTCGGAGCCTCAGGCAATCCTCATAATTTTCTTCTTCCCCACACCCTCCCTGCACCCGGGCAATTAGGAATTCTCTCACTCCATGGTACATTGGGTTTTTAATTACAACGCAGTAAGCTGTATAGGTGGTTATTTCATGTTTGCTATACACACAGTGCAGTTCTCTAACTCTTGTATAATGCTATCCTAACTAGCTTGTGTCCTTCTGTTTATTCTCTACTTAACTACATTTTTATCTTTTTGACCTACTCTGAAACAGGCAAGCTGAAGTCTATATGCAGTTTGATTTTTATTTCTCCCCTTTTAAATCACCTGCTAAATAACAGACCCTGAGGAGTAATTGCTTTGAAGGTTATTTTGTTAAATGACAACTTGTCACACATCCCCTTAGACACCGTTCAGGGACAACTCACAGAAGTCACACATGGAAAAAGAATAAATTAGTAATGTGTATTTATTTGCGTTTGGTTACAGTACACAGACAAGGAGGACACAAATTATTACTGAGATATTTTTGCAGCTGCAGATTACATGAGTGACAGTGCACAGAGCAGCAGTCAGAGGAAAGGAGAGGTTTGCATAAATACAGACACTGGAGTACAGGGATTTCACAGTTTTCACAGCAGTATGTTACAACTTTACACTTTAAATTACTACACCAGCTTGAGTAACATTGGTTATACTTTAGCAGTGGTCCCAGGATTCAGGTACAGTCAGACCAAGGATAAGACCATGGTAAACAAATTGAAAAACAACAGACAACAAAAACAAAAAAAAAAAATCCAAAGTGATGGCTTATGGGAATGACAGGCACGTTCCCCTCATGGGAAAGGTACAGCTTGTTACCAGAGTTCAGTAAGGCATACCTATGAGCCAAACTCTACCCCCCAAACCCTAAATCACTCCTGGAAACAAAATGAAATGAGAATAGAAAAAAATAAAAGTGTGAGAGACGGTATTAAATACAGCAGGTAACAGAGGGAATAGCACAAGTTTTGGTTTTATTAGAGTAAGTTTCTATCCTTATAAAACAGTCGCTTTGCACAGTTTGACCAGGCAGCTCGACGTCTCTGTCCCAATAATCATCTTTATACATCACAGTCCCACTGTGGCTGTCCCCTGGCCAGGCTTCTGTCCTGGAGCACTCCAAGGCAACAGCAGCTTCTCACATGGTCATGTGCTCTGGTAGGACGTAGGATATGTCATCCCAGGGGTGACGGTACAGGCCCTGCTTCAATCTCTTCTGGTCCAGGTAGTGTCCTGAAAGGAGAGTGGTTTATGTTACAAAATTCCCATCCCTCCTCTTAGTCTCTGCCTTGAGCTGGATTTCTGAATCCCCCTGGGTTTCAGGTTTGTCTGGTGGTCCTGAGGCAGGGCAGCCCCAGAAGGGGCAGGGAGGACAGGGCAAACTCACCAATGAATCCCATACTCCTGCCCAGTACAAAGATGCCATTGAGAGCTCCTATATCAATATATTCATCTGCTTCTTCCCTGCAAAACAAAGGAAAATAAATGGCTCCTGGTAATCATCTGTTTAAGGAATCAATCTCAGATGGGCTGCCACCTGCTCTAGTGCCAGAAGCCACACAAATTCCCCTGGCAGCTTTCTGCACCCAAAAGCCAAATCAGGCTGTTTCCTTCCCATGTCATGGAATTCTGCCCCTCAGGAGCTGGCAGTGCAGCTTCACAGGACCACGATCCAAGAACAGCTTCCCCTCAACTCACCGTGTGAAAGAGCCACAATTCCTGAGCACATCAACAAAGGCCACTCCAATGAAGCCATCTACATTCAGGATAAGGTTTGGTTTCTGCAGGAAATAAAACACACCCCAACAAAGATGTCAACAGAGTGCAAATGGTGTCCACATGGCACCTTCCACTGGTGATCTGAGGGCTGCCTGTAGCTGGGGACACACCAGCCCAGCAGCCTGAGCAAGGGCTACACTCAGTGGGAATGCTGGAAAATCAACCCAAAACAAGGGGTCCCTTGGTTCAGCCCTCAGAGGTTCCCTGCCAAGGGCCAGCAGATGTGCCAACAGCCTGGGATTTACACCCAGCAGTGCCAGTGTGGACACTAGCCACACAAAGGATGGTTTGGCTTGTTCAGCATTTCCCTGGTAGCCAAATGCCTTCAGCCTTCCCAAACTGCAGCTGTACTTGGCTTCAACTCCACCCCAGACACAATCCCCAGCAACAATTTATGAAGCACTGCACTGAAAACACAGCTAAGGCCCAGTCACTTTCCCTGCCATGAGAAGCAGCGCCCAGAGCAGTTCAGAGCTGGTGCCCTTCACCTTGGAAGTTGTGATTTTTTCTACTTCAAGCGCGTAGTCCAGCAGCGGAGTGGCTGGGAAGTGCTGCTTCACGTAGTCCTTGAGAATCTGAACTCTCATGTCAGGGTTGTTTATCTGCAAGTTCAGAGCACATTACAGTCAGTGATGTTGCCTCTTACTGCTACTCTTTGTAGATTTGGGAGAATTTGGTCAATAGCTGCCTCTGACACTTGTTGATTTTCTTCCCTTTGTTTTCGTTCTTCCCCCACCCGTCCCTAAAAATCCCTCCAGTTTGTCCTAATGCAGTTTTCTTACTGATTTCACTCGGTGTCCAATGCCCATGATCAGCTTCCCTTCTTTCTTCATCTTATTCACAAATTCCATGGGGATAATCCCACTGTCAAAAGCTTTGCTGAACATTTTTGCTGCAGCATCAAGTGCTCCCCCAAACCGGTCACCCTGGGTGCAGAACAAAGGCAATTACATCAAAGGACTCGACAATTAAGATACAAACCCAAGATTATCTCCCCCATCCACCCTGCTGGTCTCTGGCATTCATGACATTAGAGTTGGGCAGGCACCTGAGAGAAAGCATTTGCTTATCTCTCACATGAATGCCAGTTTGGAGCCAGTGCATCTTTGCTAGAGACAACAGTGGGGGAAAAGGCAATCCAGTGTCTGTTTTAGTAACTCTTGTCAGAGTTCCGGCAACCAGAGTCAACACTGACAGAAATTTGGCTACTAAGAAATATTTCTAAACTCAAAGGAGACAAACTAGTTTGGCTTACTGAAAAAATGGATGAGATTTGAAACCAAAACCAAACAATTAGAGTTGAAATTCAAAGTGTGAGTGGACAGACACCACCAGTCTGTGACTCTGCAGCCATCCAAAAATTAGCAGGAATAAAACCTAGAAGAGTAATGAGTAGCAAAGCTAAACCTCCTGAATATCAGGTACTCACAATAGTAAGAAGGCCTGAAGTGAGGCTTGAAACCAGATCTTTGCCAGCCCTGGCACAAACAATGGTGTTGTGGGCTCCAGACACAGCTGGCCCGTGGTCTGCTGTCACCATCAGGCACATCTCAATGAACTGGCAGGCGTACCTGGGTAACCTGGGCACAGACACCACATCAGTCAGGGACAGAACACAAATGCAAATGTTTGTAAAGTCCCCAGCCTCACCAGAACTGAGGTGACACAAGTAGTCACAGAGTGTGAATCAGGCCTAGAATACAGAATGCTCAATGCACCACAAGACTCATGGAAAACTTCATCCTGAGATTAAAACACACTGTATGCAACCCAAAATGCTGATATAGTGTCAAGGAGGAAATACAGAGATGGCATTCCAGTGAATCTACCCTCACAAAGGAATCCTGGAGTTGCTTATTAATAGACTTTTAAGCAAAAAAAAGTAAGAAAACCCACAAAGAATCTGCAAGCTTTCACAAGAAACACCTCACCTCCTCTGAAACCAGAGCAGGCCTAGAACCCCTCCAATTCCCATCTCCTCTTTGAAGACCTCTGTGATGGGCATCCCAGCATAGATCAGCTCCTGTCCTCGCTCGTCACAGATGCTGGTCATGAAGGAAGCCGGTTTGCGAATCAGCCCCAGCTCCTGGAATTGCAGTGTAAAGACAGGACGTTAAACACCCCACACCAGCAGAGAGGGGCAGCACAAGGCAGAGCAGGCAAACAGCCATGCTTCAGGTTTGCCCTCAGAGCAGCTTCCACAGCCCAGAACCAGCACAGCTCACAAGTAACACCACAAAGCACAAGGTATAATCCCAGCGTGGCATCCAGAATCACAGCCAATGCCCTGCCTGATTCCAAGAAACCCAAAAGCAGGTAAACCAGCACAGCTCACCCTTGCCCAGGAGTAATCCATTGGCACAGTTGGAGGAGGCACTTCCTCAGCTGGTTCAATCACTCTTTTAGCCACAAGATCCTGGTACACAGACCTAGGGAGAGAATCCATTCAGTAACTTTGGTCCTTCTAAGAGATCCAAGAGAGGAGATCTAACCTAGACTTTAAAACCCCACAATAAGTAGAATCTGCTTTCCTTAAGCAGAAATATATTCCCTATCAGGCCAGGATCAGTGTCCTGACAGCTTTTGTCCACTGCTGAAGGTGCCCTGTGAGAGTGACTTACTGAATGACCTCTCCCAGCTCATCGAAACTCCGGGGAACAAACACCCCAGCTTCCTTTAAGGCTTTGTTCTTCGCTACAGCAGTTTCAGAGGCCTGGTTGGCACAAGCTCCTGCATGGCCAAACTGCACCTACAAACAGGAAAAGAGAGCACTAAGAAATACAGATTGTTACTTGCAGAGAGTGCAACAGAACAGAGCCCTGACTGGGAACACCAGTGGGTGCACATCTGTCTCCTCTGGGCTACCGAAACTCCTGGATGCAGTCAGAGCCAACAGGGCAATCACAGGGATGTTCTGATCTGGAATCCCTCCAGGCTCATTCACTTTCTGCCTCCCTAAACTGCCCCACTTCAGTGCTGCTTAACACAAATCTCTGCCAGCCCCATTCCAGAAACAGGCAGCTATTGGAATTTGTTGCTTTTCCCGGCATCTTTGGGCTCCCTTCACAAGTAAGCAGAATCCCCTGGAAATTTCCTGTGACAGAACTATAGAGCACAAGATATCTTTATAATTTGTATTTATGAATTTTTACACATTAAAGTTACTAATGCCAGTTCTGGAAGGTTTAGGTACAATGAGTGAAGTCGTGTTTTCCTTCCTGTTGTGGATATATTCCAATTTTATGCATTTGCCCCCATTTTCACACATACCTCTGAGGAGAACATGGTGGCACAGGTGCCAATGCACCAGCACACCACTGGCTTGGTGATCCGGCCCTCTTTAACACCCCTGCAGATCTTGTACTCTTCTGTGCCCCCAATCTGCAGGGAGAGAGAGATGGTTCCGAGCTGCACTTTTGATAAAACCAGCTCCAACACATACAAAGAAGCATTGCTGGGAGTTTTTCTCTTTTTTTTTTTTTTTCACAGAATAATGGCTGAAGTGTCAGAACAAACCTCCTGATTTATCTTTTTTTTTTAATAGGGAAGACTATGCTTGCCTGTGGAACACATTCAATTTCTTTTGATGAAAGCAGCAAGAAATAAAATTAGGAATATTCAAGAACAGTAGAAGCTACTATTTAGCATCCTTGCAACAAGGTCAGATGCTCCCAAAACAAAAGCCACACGCAGTTATTTCTCAGAGTTAAGTGATCTCACTCACCTCCCCCAGTACTACAATCATCTTCACTCCTGGAGTATCCTGATAACGCAAGACATGATCCATAAAAGTTGAACCAGGATATCTGTGTGCAATCAGGAGAAATGGTAGAAATTTATATAATATACTTTCCTGAAAGAAAAACTAACACCCAACCTACTCTTCCTTCTCCAAATTACCAACAATTCCTCTGCTGACCAACTCAAAAACCATTGTCTGCTGAAGGTACCAACTCATACCTGTCTCCTCCAATGGCCACCCCCTCGTAGACCCCGTCAGTGGTCCGGGAGATGATGTTGTTGAGCTCGTTGGACATCCCTCCAGAGCGGGACACGTAGGCCACGCTGCCAGGGCGGTACAGCTTCGATGCCAAGATGTTATCCAGCATGCCTCCTGTGTTGCCTATTTTAAAGCAACCTGGCTTGATCCCACCAACCTATAAGAGAAAGGTGTAAAGCCCTTTAAAATCATGAAACTGAGGAACATTTGTGTAAGGCAGCATTTCCATAGAGAAGGGAGGATGGCAAAGACTTTAAGGTGAGATACTGGCACACACTTCCTGTGAGCAAAGACAAAGTGGATTGTAGGATACACTTCATCCATTGCAGAAAGCTGATCTGAAGGTTAAAAAGACAGGAGAAGGTGGCCATCAGTACTTACAGTTGCAGGCCCAATGATGGTGACTCCCTTTTTGTCAGCTGTCTTGATGAGTTTGCGTGTCAGGGCCTCCGGAATGCCCTCGGCAATAATGGCAATGGTGCGGATCTGCAAACAGTGAGAGAAAGAAATCCACTGGTACCCCACAGAGCTGCCTCTTGTGAGGCCCTGGAGGTCACACTTGGGAGGTCACTCTGTGCACTCTATTATAGTCAGCCTGAAGTAGTTACTGCTAACCCAGAAGCACCAAGATCCTCTTAAACAAATTGCAAGTCCAGCATCAGGATTTACCAGGGACCCTCAGTATCCTCCTTACATTCTGTAAAGAGTTAAAATTGGGGATTATCTGCTAAGTCAGAAAACCAAGACAATTTGCTAATGCCATCATGGTTTAAGAAACACCAGTACCATGCTGACAGGGTCTTCCTTCTTCATTTGGGCTTCTTCTGGATCCTGCACTCACCTGAGGGTAATTCATGGTTTCAACAGTGCTGTCGTAGGCAGAGCGCAGGGATGCAAAGTTGATGAGAACATCCACCTCTGGGTGCTTCCTCATGGCATCTGACATGTTCTTGTAGACTGGGATCAGGATTTCTTTGTGGCCCCAGTAGAACTTTTGCCTGTGGTCACCGCTGTGGGAGAGAAGATGGGAAAGCCCTGACCTGAAGGCTGCTGGAAAGGCAAAGGGACACAGTGCATGCAGACAGAGGAGTTTACAAACCCCATCCTCAGTCCCTGAGCTGACTGAGACACTCA
This sequence comes from Pyrgilauda ruficollis, assembly GCF_017590135.1. NCBI lineage: Eukaryota > Metazoa > Chordata > Aves > Passeriformes > Passeridae > Pyrgilauda > Pyrgilauda ruficollis. The sequence goes on along the minus strand of NW_024514876.1, from coordinate 834,884 downwards.
CGAGCACGTGAGCATGTCTGGGGAGGGACCATATGACAGCAGAAGGTTCTTCAGAGAATAGGACAGAGCAGCATATGGAAGGAGACGGGCTAATGGGGACAGAGGCATCCAGCAAGATGAATAAGCTCTCCCACAGTGAAGTTACCAGAGCCTTAATTCTACTCCAAGCTGGAAGACAGAATGAGGCACAGAAAGAGTAATGAATGAGAGGCAAAGCTGTGTCACTGGGCTGGTGCTAACACTGGACTGAGGGAACAGCAAACCAGTAGCTGTAGTGAACAGCCAGGACAGCAGTGGAAGGGCCAGTCAGCTTCCCAATCCTGCTACAGAGGGATTCTGCTCATCCCACAGGCACTGGGGGGAAGCACCTGGGAAGGTTTCACTGTTGGTATTTGTACACAGTAGATGCTCTGAGTGGCACTGCAGTGAAGTCTGACTGGGCAGGCATTTGAGTGTGTGGATACTGGCTGTGCTCCCATACCAGTACATTCCTGACAGAACATTCCAGGTTTTGCCAGCCTGGCTCCCTCCAAAAGGTCAAGCAGAATCAGGTAATTACAGGTAGCCTTTAACTTCAATTCCTATTGCTTTTTCCTCCTTAATCAAGTGCAGCACTGCCAGAGGCTGTCACTCACCTATGGACATGGGTGTGCCTGCACTCAGTACCCCAAGGTTTGCACTTGCTGAGAAGTCATTACAGAGCTGCAATTACCATCAGAGCTGCAGAATAACAGTACAAGGTCTTAATTGTCAAGAGGAGAAATTCTCTGCAGGACAGAGGCTGATTAGACATCAGTTCTCCAGGATGTCTGTAAATACCACAGGAATGAACCAGAGCTCCTGCCTGGCTCTGGGCTCCCACCTCACTGTACTGGAAGCAACAGCTGCTGTTTCCCTTCTGCTTGCTTGCCCTGTCCCACAGGGAGACCCCCACACTGAGGAGGTACAATAAAACAGCTCATGCACACCCAACAGCCCTTTTCATCTCTGCAGGGATGAGTAAAAGGGGGTAAATACCACAAGGGAACTCTCTATCCCATCAAAGGATCCACAGGCTTCCTGCCTGCTAAGAAATCCCTGCTGCTATTGGAAAGAATATGAACAAGATTTTTTTTTTTAAAATTTTGTTTGGTTGCATACCTGCTTTGGTTTGTCAGCAGAGCTGCCATGATTCTGGGTGATATTTGGAGGGGTAATTCCTGCTGCTGCAGGCACAAATCAAGGTGTCTTAGACAAGCACACAGCCAACAGCAGGTGAGTGGAAGAAGCCTTACACAGCCTGCTTGCCTTTGCTGAGCCAGGGGGCTGGAAAGAAAGCCCAAGTAGCCACACCTGCCTTAATCACTGAGTGAAGAACGGAATTTGGATATATTTTAAAAAGTGGAACTTCAATTCTGTGGTGAACACTAAGCTGTTTCAACAGCACAGCCCAAAACCAATGGTTGAAGAAAGCAGCCTACAAAGCCAACCCAGGGGTGGAAGGGAGCAGAGAAGATGTTCCAGCAGGGACAGAGACCAGGGCAGAGCCCCACTAAAGAACCACAGACACTGAGAGAAGAGGAAGGTCACAGAAGAGCTGGAGGGAAATGGAAAAGTGACACAGTCACAGGCTACTCACGTGAAGGGATAAACCATGGCAGCCACTGAGGGCTCGTCCCGGGAGCAAATATAATCAAAGTCCAGCATTCCTTGGACAGCCCGGGTCTGCATCCCCCACACGATGGCCTTGGTGTGGCAGCTGAACAGGGTGGTGGCTTTACCTGCTCAGAAAGAGGGGGAAAAAAAAACCCAATTCAGCTTCAAACCTGAGCAAACACAAACTGCAACTTTGCCAAATGGCTGCTGAAAGGCTCCAGGGTGGGTGTATTCCCCCTCCTCCAAACTGAACCCAGGAGATGAACTGCAGTTTGCAGGATGGAGTAGCCACACTGTGCAAATTAAGAAACTGTAGATGAATTAGTAATTCCTTCCTTGGATTCTGAACACAACAGCCAGGTTTTGGGGTTCACTAAATGGGCAAGTGAACCACAGGAGGGAGCTGGGAGAGAAGTAAAAAGTGCCTCTCCTCTCGTGAGCCTTTTATATTTCTCCCAGTTTTCTTATGCAAAGCTGAAGAGAACTTTGAATTTCATGTATTTATTTGCAGGTAGCTCACAGTCTGGGTGAACCATGAGAGGATAGTCAGGGCATCATAGCAGAATGATGGAAAACTTTAAAAACATAAAGGGCAGGAAATGGGGGGACAAAGAAAATAAAAGGAGCTCAACATACTTGGGTTTTCTTTTCTGTTTTTTTTTTTTTTTTTTTTTTTTTTAATTACCAGAATCCAACACAAACTTCATGGCTCCAAGAATTTATACATGGCCCAAAACCTGGCTTCAGGGGACAGAGTCACAGGAAAAGCAACAGTTCAGCCAGTGAGGATGGACTGTTGGCTTAAAGTCTATTTAAACCACTTGTCACAGCACAACAATGAGTCTCTCCTTCTGACTTCAGGCAGAATTAATTTTAAAACTTGTAAAAACTCAGAGCTGATCCACCTGCTGATGCCAGCTTGGGCTGCTGCTGAGTTCTTCCTGGATTTGGATCAAAGGTAAACAGCATTAGGGATTAAACAGGACACTGTTCCTCTGGCTTAAAAAAAAAAAAAAATCAGTCCTTGCTCTCCAGCCCTACACACTCACAGCTCAGATTCACTGCAACATGACTTGCTATTAGGAAACTGAAAATTCTGTTTATCTTGCAGGTGCCTGCAAGGAGGTACCATGAGTGTTCCTAGGAACACCAAAATGCAGACCCAGAGAGGCAATGATGTTTGTCTGAGAGCAACAATCCAAGAATTCCCCTTCTACTGTCCCTCCTCATGATAAGGGAGGTAACCTGAGCTCTGCTTTGTCTCCAGTTCAGCAGTTCACTCTCACACAGCCCAATAGTTTTAAAGTCCCAGTAAAATAACCTCACTAAGCACAAGCTTTTAATGGTTTGCTGGACTGTTAAGGCAACATTTAGTTAATTTGTGACTTCTCTGTACTTTCCAAACCTGATAACCAGGTCCCCTGCACTACTTTGTTTCCCTTTGATATAAGATACCAGTTATTGGTCGCTCCTTTTGGAAAGCAAAGAGAACAGAGCTTTTCACTGCGTGCCTCAGGCTGTTCTCTGTGATGGTTGTGTGGGGGAAGGGAAGAAAAAACGAAGTTTGTTTGAGACCTGGCCCTCTCTCCCCCAGAAATACGAAATATTTGTGTAGAAGCATATGTGATCTGCACTTGAAAAAACAGATGAGAACTTCACATGGTGACAGCTAAAAATGCTGGCCAGGAGGAAAGGACCAGACAACACAGCAAACTTTAGGAGAGATAAAATAGCAACAAAACTAAGAACCAAAAAAAGTCAGCTGCCAGTGAGGCCAGGCACATTCAGCAGGTCACACAGGTCCTACCTGAACCAGGTCTCGAGGCTGGGACTGAATCTGTTGAAGAGAGAATCACTCATGCAATGGCATGACAGAGCTGACTGCTGCCAGCCTGCTGGCCAGGCACCCAGGCAGCTGCTGCAGCAGCCCTCCTCTCCTCTCCTCAGCACTCAGGGTTTCTGGGTTTGCTCTTGTTAAAAAACAAGCAGACTGGAGCCCTCTCACTGTACTTCCTCTCGTTGTGCTGTTCCTGAACATCCCAGATCAGGGCAACTCTGACTTGCTGTGTGTATGAGCTCATGGCACAAGTGAGCTGCTAAACCACTTAACTACACTCAAGAGAAAGATAGCCAGGTACCACAAAACTGCTTCCTTTTATAGCCAGGAAAAAAAAAAAGCATTTGTCTCATGCCCATCCTGCCTTTGGGAACAGCAGAGCATTGCCAGCAGCACTCCCAGGGCTGGACTTACCAAGAGGTGCTGTTGGTTTTGCCTTCTTAGCTGGAGCAATGCCATCTGGTTTGGACTCAGAGAAGGAGGCAGTTCTGCTCGGTGCAGGAGTCTGAAAGATTCAGAAGCCAAGTCAGTGAGAGACAGTGCTCCAGGTATGGCCTGGAGCACAGAGGAGGAGGGGGCCTTGTCACTGTCATATTTTCTCAAAAATCCCTTCACCCAGGATTTCTTCTCCTGGAAAGCTGAGAAGCCTCAGAGAAAAATGAAAACAATAATTATCTGATTGCTTCTCCTGTTTTTGCTCCTTTGGAATGTGTTTGGAGATTGTTTGCCCACAGGTGTTTGTTTCATTGGTTTCTGCTGTGGGTTGTTTTCAACCATTGGCCAATTAGTGCCAAGGTGTGCTGGGACTCTGGAAGGAGTCACAAGTTTTCATTATTATCTTTTTAGCCTTCTGTAAGTATCCTTTCTGTATTCTTTAGTATCATATACTTTAGTATTCTTTAATATATATAGGAACATAAAATAATAAATTAGCCTTCTGAGAACATGGAGTCAGATTCATTGATCCTTCCTGCCATGGAGCACCCCGCAAATACAATACTGGTCTACTACAAATAAAACCAAAGAAAATGAGTTTCCAGTCAAGCAACAGAAAATTGAATGACCCAGTAGATTCAACACTCTCACTGCCAGCTTTGAGAGGCCACATTTTCTGCACAAGTGAGATGGGCACTGGGGTGTCCTCTCTGGATAAACCACACCAGCAGAGCCACGTTTGTTTCCCTAAACCATCCTACAAATACACTAGTGGCCAAAATGCCTTTGCAGCCTGTTTGGACGGGCAGCTACCTTCAAGGCTCCTCACCCTGTCCCCTTTCAGTGGGAGGGAGCTCACCGAGGGGCTGCCGCTGGCGTTGAGGAGGAAGTTGGCGGTGTGGGCTGCGGCGGGCGGCTGGTTGGGGATGGGCCGGTGGCCCAGGGCCATGCCCACGATGGCTGTCATGTGGGTCTCCGTGCCAAACACGTGGATGGGGATCCCTGTGGTCTTCCCTGTGGAAGTACACAAGAGGAGTCAGCATGCTCAGGGGAAAGCTTGGCAGAAAGCTGTGGAAACCCAGGGCACCGAGGGAATATTTCTCTGTCTGCTCTGGGGTACCCTGACCCCCAGGGGAGCACTGACTTTGACTCTCATGCAAGAAGAAAGTTTCCTAGACTTCAAGATAGACTAGAATCCAGAAACATGTGAAATAGATTATAGAGAGTAGTGTAGGTGTATCACTTGGTGAGAAATTTAGGTTTTGGGATTTTTAGTGTGTTGTGGATGGAAGCAAGATGGGGGGCACAGGGTGTCATCCTGGGTTTCTTCTTCATGGGTTTGGGTGGCATTTTGTAATTGGGCACAAAAGTCTGCATTGTGGGCTCTTTAGGATCAGTTATTGCGTTAAAAGAGAAAACAATTTAGGTGTCAGTTCTTAATTGGATAGTTTAGTTTTAAAGGACCTTGTACCAAGAGATGTTGGCCATTTTGTGCCTTCTAATGAAAAGCTGAACTCACAGTCATGAGACGGTTTCACAGATAAGAAATAAAACACTTGAGTCTGAACATGAATTACTGTCTCAAGTGCCTTCAATCCAGACCCAGAGAAACCAACAACTGAAACCCCCAGAGAAAGCCAGTGGAAGAAACAAGATGCAAGAATAAAACTTAAGGACGAGCTTGGTCCTTACCAACTTCTCCCATGACACGTAACCCTTCCTGGTAGTTCGGGCCTCCTCTTCGTACAAAGATCCTCACCTCATGCTCCTTCAGAGGGCCTTGGTAATCCTTAATTGCTCTCACAATGCCCTAAAAGAAACACACAGGACAGGTGACCCAGGCAGCCAGACATTTACCCTGTCCCATCATCTCAAACTCCTGGAAGAGATGGACGATGGCCAAGCATGGAATTGGGAAGAAGGGCTGGGGGCTGACAGCTGTGTGTTTGCTGATGTTTGAGACTGGCCACTTACTTTGAAGGTGGCTGCTACATTGGTGAAGTTTGCAATGCTGCCTCCGATAATCAGGATCTTCCCTGAGGGAACAAACACAGGTAAGTGAAGCCATTTCAAGAGCAGAGTGCTCCTAGATCAGGAAGCAGTTAAGGACATCAAGTGAAACAAAGTTTCAGAGTAACCAGCTGTATTTAGCAGAAAAAACAACCCTAAAGCAGCTGAGTTTAGTAGAGCCTGCAAGATAAGAGCTTTGTACCAAGCAAGAATGTCTGATAAGGATCTCTCAGGCCCCATGAAAAACCACAAGTCCTCTCTTTGAAGCAAAAGCTAACAGAAATCCAGCCCTGATTTGTTCAGAAGGCAGAAGTACATTGAAAGCTCTGCCAGGGAAGGCTAAGCATAGTAACAGCCCAGATTTATCCAGGTTTTTCTGTCAGACAGGTTCACAGCTTTGGAATTGAGCAGCTCCCTTACCTTCTGGGTGCTTCTCTCGGGTCATGAGGGAGAGGATGGTTTTAGCATAGTCATAGGTCTGCTGCTCACTCGGGGCTCCTGAGTACTCCCCGTAGTTGGCCAGTTCATTCACACCCCCCAGGTCACAAATGGTGTCACTAACAACACAAAAAGCAGTTATTTAAGAGATTAGTTATCATTTGAGTCACTATAAAGTTCCTAAAGTATTTCAAATCCCTGGGGAAGTGGGATTCTTAACAGAGGGACAGTGCTGTCTGCTGAAAACAAAGCTGCCCTCATCTTATTGCCAGCCACGATTAATCTTGTCATGCTCCCCAGAAGCAAACTCAGGGGCCACTACAACAATCATGTTACCCTCAACAGCCTCCACCCAGCTTGTTTCTTGGTAAGTCAGAAAGGAACTGTATCTCCGTAAGAAATTGTATCTAACCATAACCCTTCCAAAACTAAATTCCATAGCTGACACTATGTTCCATAGCCTGGTGAAATATCTGCACAGCATCATCATTCTGAACAGAGATCCCAAACATCACAGTACAGGAAAATGGCTTTAGGAGAGTCTACTTTCCAGAGGCTGCAGCAATTATGTTCTCCCAGCACATGAAATCCTCCTCTGGAAACCTCACTCCCATTACCTGTACACCACTGAAGCACCACCACCAGCCACCATGGTCCAGATCCTGCCTTTGGGGTTCAGGATTGTAAGCTTCAGGCTGGCCCCACTCTTGGCATCCAGGTCAGCAATGTAGGCTTCCTGCAGAGAGAGCAGCACAACCTCAGCTTCCTCCTGCACCCTTTTCCATCCCAAGGCTTCATAGTGCTGGGTGCATGTGGAAACACAGAGCAATCACACCTCAGGGACAGCAGAGCTACAAACTCAGCATTTGTCAGGGACAGCTCCATCCCTCCATCACACAACAGGCACAAAATCCAAACAGAACTGTAAACTCTGTTCTGGCCTCGTCCAAGACTGAGACCTGAGGAAATCTAAAAATCATCTCACCCATGGTGAGCGCTCTGGCTGTGCTGGAGCCAGGAACACAATCACTGAGAGCTGTAATTTGGCTCAACGTGGTGCCCCTGCAGCCCAGCGTGCCAGACTGCTGAGCAGCACTTCATCAGAGTTCATTAACATTCCCAGCAAAGACTCTGCCATAACAACCTTCCCAGGGACTCAGAGAGGGATGATTCAGAGACAAAAACTGAACTAATCCTTTTAAGAGCAAACTGAGTTGAGTGCTGGCATCCAGCAAGCTACATGGAAAGGAACAGCTAAATGGATTTTCTGGCCACAGTACAAAAACCTTCCAACTGAAGCATAATTATAATAATTAAAATGAAAAAAGTCAGGACAGAAATCTTTTTGGAGAGAAAAGAACAGACCCCTGAAATAAGTAACAGAATAATTAAGGAGAGAGCTCTACTTCCAACAGCCTCTGAAGCTGCTGGGACCTGTCTGCAGCAGTGCTTGTGCATCCAGCAGTACAGAGCCAGGGAATTTGGAGAGGGAACAGGCACTGCTAGCTTTATTGTAAAGTGCTCATTGTAAATTGTCCTCACTTTTTGGAAAAATAGTTGCATTAACATCTTCTTACTTATAAGTTCTAGAAGTGGTGATTATTTTCTCTGGATTCACCCTTGGATGCAGCATGTGCACACAGCTGCTGCTCTGCTCTCAGAGCTGTCACTGAAACACTGAGGGAATGTCAGCTCCCACAGGGCTCCCAGTAACCACTGCTCCAGGAGAAAAATAGTGATGCTGAGGGGAACAACGTGGGCAGGAAGCACAAAAGGAAGCTCTGCACAGGCACAGAGCTCTGGCACACAGCTGACAGAAGTTAAATATCAGCCTCCATTAGAAAAAAAGTCAATTTTGAATTAAAGAACTGACCAAACAGAGCTGGGAAGCAACTGCAGTTCAGAGTGTGATTCTGAGCAATCCTAGGACTGCAGCTACTCATGGACAGCACTGCCAAGGGACTTGAGACACAGCAACAAAACCACTGGAAACAGCAACACCATGGATATGGTAACCACATATCCTCTGAACAGAGACATAGCTCTTTCCCAGGATTTTCCTGGGAAGCTGTGAGAAAGCTCAGAGAAAGAATTAAAACAATTATTATCTCAACCTCTGCACCTGGCAGGCAATCTCTGTTTGTCAAAGATGTTTACAAGAAGAAGTTGACTAATAAGTGAGAGAGATTCCTAAAGGCCAATCAGGTCTTAGGTTCAGCATTGTTTCTGTAAGAGCTGTGGATTTCTAATAACAAAGTGCCTTTTCATGCCTTCTGATGATGGAGTCTCTGTATCACCTTTGTCTGTCCCTGACACCCCTTCAGTGATACATGGCATACAAGCAATGATAAATTCAGGACACAGAGAAGGAATTCCAGCTGTCACTTGCCTCAGGGTAAGCTTCCCTGCCAAAAGGAGGGGGGAACTCCACATCCCCCCACTTCACTTTGCAGATGTAGTCAGCCGTCGCGTCAATCTTCGCAGCCAGATCCAGGATGTAAACACCATCCTTAGTCACCACTGCAGTGAAAAACATCACAATTAGCTCTGGGCTGTACAGAGACATATCACAGATTTACTCCAACAGCTGGTACCACACAGGCATCATTGCAAAAGCTGGGTGGCTGCTGTTTACCCTGGCACTGGGCAGTATTGACCAGCCCCAGCAAGTTCCCTGAGGAATTAACCAGTAACTGTGGCCATGGCCCAGGCTCTGTCTCAGGGGCTATTTTGTTCTACAGTGCAATTTCTATATCTTCAGCTCTGCCTTAACATCCCCTTCAAGGGAATTTTTCATTTCCTCATTTTTAATTCACTGAATGAACAGCTCAAAGCCAGATCACTGCCACGTCCATACTTCTGCACATGGCACCTGCTGCTGTTGTGATTTACAGAAGCAAAGGAAGGATCAAGAACACATTTCAGTAGTTCAGAACAGACAGTTCTGCTTCCCAAAATATTCATTACCTAATGGATTGATCTCAAGGTACGTAAAATACAGATCTTCATAAAGGTTGAACAGGCCACAGATGAAGCTGGCCAAGATGCTGGAAAAAAAAATTAACACAAGTTAATGAAAGCAGCCAAATCTAAGTACAGTCTGCTTTGTTCATTGGTATTAGTGGCAATCTGCAAATCTACTTGGCATCAATTTCTTTCATTCTCATTCATCTTCTCTGGATGAAGCCTGGGTGATGGATGACTCAAGGGAAGGAAGACCTTGATGACTCATCTTAATTACCCTCCACCAAACTCTGCTGAGGACACAGTTGCTCACAACTGTCAGAGCTGTGCTGTCTGATTTATCCCCCTATAAGACAGAGGCACATCTTTGCCTCCCTGCTGATACCCATCTTTGTCAGATCTGAGCTTCCTCAGCTGTGATGGGGAGGAGGCTGCAGTGAACTGGTGGAGTGACAGACTCCTTCACCCTTCAGAACTGCACAATGTCAGCAAGGACTAAGCTGTGTTTGGAAAAATCATGACTCATATTAGGCTAACTAGATATGGGCATCTAATTGAGGGAGATGCAGAAGGCTTGAGATCCACAGATAAGCCTGCAGAAGGAGGAACAGGAGAATAACTTTGGAGATCAGGCCAGAGCAAGGGAAAGGGAAGTTCTGAATTAGCAGTCAGAGCCACATCTCATCACCAGTTCACTAAACAAAAGAAACTTCTGTGCTGGCACAAAGGATCAGAATTCAGCACATGTCTCCAGTCTCAGGTTGAGACCTAAGCAGGCTGACAAGTGCTGCTGCCAAGTAAAGGCTCAGCACCAGGAAACCTTATTTTTGGGTTTTACAGGCAGCTGAGATAAGGTCAGAGAGCTTGGATTCAGGATGCATGGCATATTCTGGAGACCAGCAAGAAGGGCAGGAGAGTGAGCTTCAGAGTTAAGAAAATAGAGGGATGTGGCACTGAGATAAAAGAGAGCAGCTGCTGCATGGCTGCTCCTACCCAGAACTGCATCTCTACTTACTCCTTCTTGTCAGCTGGTGCATGCTGCAGGAGATGCTTCTTCACATCTGATTCATTGAGCTTCTCATCCACTGCCACGAGCAGCTTCTGAGCTTTGGCATCCACATCTCCCACATCCACACCTCCCTCGTGGTGGAAGAGCACATAGTCTCCCTCACGGGCAGCGTAGATGCACACATAGAACTCTTCCTCCTGTGCCACACAGCAGGGACAAGGATTTAGCAGTGACCCTAAAAGCTCTTGTGACAGTGCTGGGATTGGGGAGGTTGAGCACAAAGTCAAGCTTCCCAAGAAGCAGCAGTGCTAGAGCGGCCCTGACACTGAGAAAGACTCACCAGTCATTTTTATTTGAATCAGGAAAAGGAAACAGTGATATTATCTCAGCAATGACTATAATTAACAAAAAGATCCGTGTGCAGAAGTGTCTGGCAGGCCCTTCTTCTAATTGCAGTTTTATTTGTTTTATAGTGCCCCTGCTATGATGTACTCTCTTAGGAGTTTTCATTGCATTGGCAAACTGATTAAAAAATTATGATGAATATGAGAGTGTATTAATTTATTTTCTATTTAAAATTTCAGTAGGGAAATACAGATGATGTTTTTGCCTGGAGTGTGCAGCAACACTGTCAGCTCAACAGCACACTCCCAAATTTCTGCTTTCTCCTCTGTACCAATCCAGCTAAGCATGCAAATCCAAAGAGATTTAAAAGCCTGCTTTGATGGTGTACTAACCTGCTTGTGAGGGACGAAGGGTTCAATCAGAAAGTTCTTTAGGACTCCCTTGGCATTAGCAATCTGGGGACAGAAAACAAGATAAACACCCATAAACACTTGTCCAGCACATGGAAAGCTTTGAGAGTTAATCAGCACTGCTCTAAAATTGCTCCCTCTGCCTGCTGCACTCCTCCCTGTCCAGCACAGCACTCAGCACTGGCACCCCAGGATATCTGCTTACAGGAGTCAGTCACCTTTCCCATTCCTAACAGGACAGAGGGGTATCAGAATTACACCAGGACAGCTGCTCTCCTCTCCTGTCCCACAGACAGCTCTGTCACTGTGCTCAGCACAGTGAGGCACAAGGGCTGGAGAGGACTTGGAGTAGTGGAAAATTCAGAAGTGAGGAATTCCTGAGGTAGTGGCAGGAGCAGAGGCCTCAGAGCCTGAAATGGTATCAGGGAGCACAGAAGAGCAAGAGAATCCTTTAGCCTCTTCTTATGGGTGCAGGAACTGTTCTGTGTAGGCACTTTCCTGTTATCCAAACCCAAGAGACACTGGAGGACACTCCCTGCTTCTGAGGATACCAGTGGTCCCGAGTCTGTGGCCCAAACCTTGCTTTTGATATTGTTGTTGTGTTGTGCTAAAGGAGTAATTTCCACACCCATGGTTTTCCCAACAGGGAGCACTCACAGTGCTGCTCCTGCTGTTTCCCAATTCCTGCTGCACAGGCTCAGAGCCAAATCAATCTCAGCAGGGCCAAAACCATAAATTCCTTGAGGCAGCACAACTCCATCAGCTCCCAACACACAGCAGCAGGGATGGCAGGCACTTCATTATCATTAGCTCTGCACTGTCATTCCCAGGAAAATAAATACTACGTGGTAGCACTGTATAGGAATGTGCCTCCTGTTGACAGAGTGACAAAACTATCCTTTGTCCCCTTAAAAAGGAAATAAGCCCAGAAGTTTCTCTCCTCAATTAGGTGAAAAGACATCTCATAGGACCTGGGGGACTTGACCTCAAACTTAAGGATAGCTAATTGGATGGAAGCCAAAAAGTCCAGCCTGAGCAATTTACTAGAAAAAGAAAAGAACAAAAACTAATGGCTTTTGTGAGGTGTTTTACCAGGAGCAAGAACCTCTGGCACCTGGCTCGGTTTTTCTCTGTAAAGAGTTTTGTTATTTTGCCTTTTATTAAAACCTTTTTGTTTCCAACACTACCACAGAAGCCATCCTGCTGATTTTATGCCTTCTGAGGTAGCTGAGCTATCTTGGGTGTGAAATACATCTCCAAAAGCTTATGACACCTGACTTGAGGAGTCCCATATTTCAGCACTGAGTTAAAATAAGGGCCTGAAGTAACACTCAGTCATCAGCCAAAACACAGGGGCTGGCTGCAGGAGAGAACCAGGGATTTTACAGCTTTTTTCCTGTCCTGGGAACAAAAGTGAAGAACTCACCGTGGTTTCCTGGCCCAGGCGTTGCTTGAGCCAAGCCTTCACCTGATCCAGAGTGAGGTTAATCCCAACCAGTCCAAGCTTCCCACGTCTCTTAATGAGCTGGTCTGGCTTCACCACTAAACGCTGCAGAGGTTGGGCAAGAGATTTAAAGGAAAAAGCATTAGAAAGTGATTTTGGTCGAGTGGTTCTCTGCAAATAGTGAAGTAAAAAGTTAAATCAGTTCTGCACAGCATCCATCCTTGTAAAATTCCTTTAATCTTGGCAAATCCAGCTCCTGATACAATATGCCTGCAAGTTTGGGTTTTCTTATGCTGCACTTTGAGAAAAGCTGTCTTGTTTCTACTCAGCTGTAAGCAGGCATCAGAGGCTGAGGTGACAGCTTGTTATTTTTTTGATGAAAAACCCAATAAAAGTCATGACAGACACAGACAGTTGCTAACAAAAAAAACCCAAAAAAACAAAAAAAAAAAAACAAAAACACATGCTCCTGCTGTCACTACATTTTGCTTATGAGAGTGACTAAAGCCAGGGTCATGCACATTTCAGCCAGCTGACTGTGGCTCTTGATAAGATACCCATGGATAGCTGCTCCTGGGTTATACACATCTCTAGCTTGCAAATATCCTTTTAAAGAACCAAACTAGAACTGGGTGTCATTCTCCTGTACCACTGATATGTCCTGGAACTTCAGTAACTTAAGAGTCAGAACACACTGTGCTGCAGGAAAGGACACTGAGCATGATCTTGCTGTTAGACCTGAAACCCTTTCCAGCCTTACAGAACCTGTCCTAAAGGCCCAAGAGCAACCTTGCTCCCTTCTGGCTTCCTGCAAGGCTTTCAGAAGCACTGCTGATCTCCTCCTGCAGTTCATTCAGGCACTTGAGCATGGAACATCTAATTAGTGCAGGGCTTCTATCAGTCAGTCAGTCAGTCAAGGACTATGAGACATTCACATTCTCCAGCCAATGACTTAATATAATTAACCACTGGAAAAGAGCCAGCTTGGACAGCTAATAAAAAAGAGCTCTGGGTATGTTTTCTCTACAGAAAGTGTGAGGATATGAAACACAGAGATAAATTATTTTGGACTGAAAAACTTTATGAAGGAAGTTTTCCCTGACATTTTGCTTGGATTCAAAAAAACTAAGCAGTGTCCTAACTTGACATGGGGAGAGTACTCCCTCATTTCAGAGAGCAAGGCTTTGACATCTCTGCCTGAATCAACCTCCTTCACCTTCTGTGCAGTTATGAGCAACTGCTTCACAGCTCTCTCTGCTCCTGTATTTCACACTCTTAAAGGAATAATCAGCCCCCCATGAAGTGATACCGAGCCTTGAAGAAAGATTTGTTGTTTCATCAGGCTTGGGAGTGACTGCAGCAGAGCAGCAGCAGCGACTGCTCCTTCAGGAAGGGTCTGGAGCAGTGCTCAGGGGCTGCAGGAAGGCAGATCCTGCTGTCCTTACCTCGCTCAGGAGCCAGGGGTGGTCCTGGGTGAGCCGTGCCCAGTCCGTGGCTGGCGTGACCCGGGCATACTTGAAGCGGTTCTGGATGGCAGAGGACGTGCAGATGTATTTGTACAAGAACTCCTTCCCTGTCTGCTCAGAGATGGCTTTGGCTGACATGGTTACCTAGTCTGGATGGGGAAAAAAACCAAAAACCCATGAGGAACAGAGCCGTGTTCTGGCAAAGAACTGAGCATCACTCAGCTCAACACAAACCCAAAGCAAACCAATTACATGTAAGATCATAAAACTCCCCAAAATAAGCAAGAACTACTCACTTTGCTTAAAACTTCTACCCCTTCCCCTGCCATGCACACTGGGCTGGTTTTCATCCAGCCCTGTCTGCAGAATCCCTGCAGCTTGTCCCAGCCACCACCAAGCCTTTCCCAAACCCACAGCTTGGAGCATCCCCTCACATCCAGGGCAGCACCCCAGGACTGCTCCTGGTGTAACCCACCTACCCCTTTTCCTGGTGCATTTCCAGGGAGGGATCCCCTCCCTCCCACTCACTTCTCTAAGGTATCCCATATTCCCAGCCAAGCCTGACTGTGGGCATGTCAGCAATCCCCATCCCTTTTCTAAAGGGAAAAGAAAACACTGCCAGGATTACCAAAACTAGAATAGGTTTACATCACTGTTTTTTTCTTGTTTCAGAACCAGATTTCTTGGAAAGAGCTTTACATCTGAGAGAATAAGATGCTCAAGACAACAACAAAGATGAAGTTTAGACAGTTTGTTTTGGTTTTGGGGTTGTTCTTTTTAAGAAAAATTTCAAATTCAGTCCCTTTCCTATGGATGGTTTTCTTCTCTTTTCGAGTATCTTCCAAACTGATGTAAGCAAATGATTTCTGGCCTCAAGAGTGCAACTATTCTTTTTGGTAAGGTGTCAAAGATCCATTTATTTTTAGCTGCCATAAACACTTATTTAAAAGAATACTTCATCCCAGTGACCCTGTCTGCATGTGTCACACACCAGAGCCGAGTGCTGTGACCAGCCAGCAGGTTTGCTGTGTCTGGGGGTCAGACTGCTGACAGGGAGGCTCAAGCAGCAGCTCCTCCTGCATTTTGAGTGACTGGGGTCACGTCACTGTCTCCCAAGCACTGCCAGTGTGGCAGGAAGCAAAAGCACCCTTGGGATGGATTCTGGGAGAGCTGCAAAGCAGAGGTGCACCAACACAAAAAAGAGGAATTCAGATTCCACCTGAGCACCTGGACAGCCAAGTACTAGAACTGCTCAGTGAGACTACCTGCCCTCACAAAACACATACCCCACTGCAGAGGGAAACAGTTAACAAACTCCAGTTATTTCTTGTGCTGCCCTCTGGGCAACAACCATTAGTAATCAGCTGGGCTATTCATCCTATAAGCAAACACAGAACAGGCAGCGATTAACTAGCCATAATTAAAATAAAGAACTTTTCTCCCTAGAGCAGAAAGGAGGAGGTGGGTCCATCCCAACTCCTACTCCATAGTAGAAGGCAGATTGCATTCCCTGAGCTTCCAAAACCAACCAGGTCAGACTAAGTGCTATTACTGGAAGCTGATAACTGTGCTTAAGGACCAGCAGTCAACTTTGCCAGTGCCATCTTTTCAAATGCAATTCCAGGGTTAAAAATCACAAAGCTACAGCAAAGGCAAAAGACAAAAGTGCAGTCCCACTTTCAAAGAGTTCTGATGTAAAACCCGAACAGGATTGCAGCACAGCTTCCAATTTAATCCCATTTCAAAACAGCATCGGGCAATGTTTCTGCAGCACCCCATCTTTCATCAGACTCAACCCCCACTCCTGCCACTAGAAACACCTGCCCCAGCTGCCTACTGAAACAGCTCTGGTAGTTTATTAGCCCCAAGGTGGCCTGACAAGAGAGGAGCTCTTGTGAGCAGCCAGAGGACACCAAACCCCAAACCAATCCTGCAGGCACACACAGACACGGTCCCACAGCACACACACACCTCATCTGTACTGCAGAGCCCAAAACTTTCCACTGGAATTTGTACTTTAGGCAGAGCTATTTCTGAGAGCAAACCTGCTCCCATAATACCTGCAGGCACCATTTGTTCTGCCTGAGAGGGAGCTGCAATATTCCTGCTTCAAACCCCTTCAAAATCCATCAATTCCACAATCTGCTCAGGGCCTGTCCCACAGAAACAGCGTCACATCTCACTGCAGCAGAAGCAGATGGCTAAAAGAAAATGGCAAACATATTTCTTTAAGAAACCTAAGTATTTGTCATTACTCCAGGGCGTCACAGAGTCTCTGAACAGCCCTGCAGAACTTCAGTCCACAATTACAAATTAAACCACTCAGGCTGATGCTGGCTATGCCAATGAATACCCTGCAATTGCAGGACACTGGAGCTAGGCTGTCCCTCAGGTCTTATTAAGAACAGTCCTGTAAAAAAACCTCAGTGGGAACAAGTGATATGCATGGGATTCCTTAAACCTGAGGGTCACAAAGCAGAGCTGTTCCCTTTCCAGAACCATTTCTGGTCTTTTTTTATGTTGCTCCATTCTGCTGCTCCTTTGGTTTCCCTCACAACTTCATCACCTCATTTTTGCAGTAACACTACTGGGGGAAAGAAAGGAAACTACAGAATTCTTACAATAGCAGTAGATGAAAAATAACACCCTCGTGTCATGGCAACAGAACAGCAGGAATGAGGCTGTTCTGACCTTATCTGCCAGAGTTTCACATCTCCTAAACATTAGCAAGTCTTTAATCACACCCCTCACTCAGTTTTTCCACTGTTCTAACCCTGCCTTTCTCGTGGGACAGGGAGTACAAAGCAATTGCTTCAGTCTGCTGAACTGCTAAGCTAAGAGATCAGCAGGAAAATAATCCATAGGGCATCAGCAATTCCTGGCTGTGTGTGCTCGTGCAGGTCCATTAACTCACTGCATCTGCTCTGCTAACACCAAGCAGGGTCACTACAGAGGCAGAGGAACTGAATCTCCTCAGTTTCCCAGGAATGAGACAGGTTCAAACTCTCACCTGTCAGAATTAATCTTATTTTCAGTCGTGTTAGCACCTGCAGTGCTGGGGAGAGCACAGGCTGCACCTCTGAAGGTAAACTCAGGGAAAATGTCCTTTTCTCTGCCCAGAACAAGCTGTGGGAGGGATAACAACGTTCTCTTCCACTGCTCTGTTCAGCACGCATTAGCCAAGACTGATCTGCAATTTTCGCAGCATTTCAAGCCCCAGACCTTGCACCCACCACACACAGGGGCAGATTCATGTCAGCAGGACAAGTGCCACAGATTTCCATGAATTATTTGTATTCATTTAATGAGGCTCCAACACCAACAGCTTCCCTGCAACACCTCAGAGACGTTTCTCTCATCATCCATACTCACTGATCCAAAAAGAGCTGAATTCCAGCTTTTGCTAGCAAGTAAGTGACACGGATTAGATCACATTTTCAGGGGCTCAGCAGCACTTATTCCCTCAAAACATCACCTGCCAAATAGATGCAAATAAGTTGATGCTTGGGGAAAGTTTCCTGAGTGTATTGACAAAGAAAATCAGGAGGATGGTGGCAAGGCAGGCAAGAGCCCTCGAGCTGGATGTTGTGTTTGCTGTGGAACAACTGATATATCTGCTCCAATATATCAGCAACCAGCTGAAGGGTGCACCCAAAAAATCCAAAGGAAACACAGATGGAGAAACAGGGAGGCATTCCTGTCACAGAACTCAGGTGGAGTCTCCCTGACTCCCAACAGATCAGGGATGTGGCACTGCTCAGTGTGACACGGTCTGCTCTGCGAGGGGAGAAAAAGTATTACAGACATTGATTTTGTTTGTTTTTCTTCTAACCAGAAGAAGAGGTGTAACTCAGCTCCACCAGTCTGTGTTCACACAGAATGTGGTGCTCATGGAATTCTCTGAGATCCAGATTGGTACTGTGCTCCAGTTGCACCAGAACAACACTTCAGACCAGGAGGAAAGGACTCCTTCTCCAGGGAAGGCTTGACACCCACTCTCCCCAGAACTGTGTCAACAAACCCACACCATAAAGCAGCCCCTCCCCTCCTTTCTGGGTAATTTATTAACACAGTTCAAGCCAAGCCAGTATTTTCAGCCCATGGCAGCATGAAAAATTACATCAGCTCCCACCTGGCAGACCCGTGTGTTTCATCAGAGGATGGTGAGGGCTCAGAGCTGCAGCCAACATGAGGTCATGGTCCCCCAGCTGTGGTTGGGAAATGCTGTGTGGGGTGATGCAAACAGGTGCTGCATGCCCAGCTCTGGGGGAGGCTCCTGCACACACACAATCTGAGAGAAAAACGGCAGCCAGGGAGGAGCACAGACCATGGACTGGTTACATGTGGCTAACACAGACCTGGTGGGCACCCAGTGCCACAAGGGGGCAATTTGTGGATCCTGTCATTAAAGATCATCTTCTTCTGCACCCTTAGGGCTCCTTAACAAGCTTATTCCTTAAATCACATGCACAGTGAACAGCAGTAAAGGGCTCCCTGACCACCATGGCTGGGCAGGACTTCCAACTGTGGCTGTCCTTGTTTGGGAACCACTTCAGGCAGTGCTGGAAGCATGGGAAGAGCCCTGATACCTGGGGAGAGCTGCAGAGTCTCACAGGACACCCAAGAGGGTTTGGGTAGCAGCACCGGAGCGCAGAGCTGATACTCCGAGCTCCAAACCTGCTTAGGGATCAGAAAGAATACAGACATCCAAAAACAGGATAGTCAGGGCGCAGCTCAGTTTTCAGCCTGCAGACAACAAACTGTTCAACACAGAGAAGGGAGAGTCTGCAGAGCAGGATGAGAATTTCGAAAGGAGCAAGGCAAACAGGAGGTGTTTGCAAGCAGCAAACAGGACAGCTGGAACCCAGGGGAGGGACACGCGGGCTGTGCACGCTCGTACAGGAACAGCGCGATCCCGACACGGGGCTGCTCCTCCAGCATGGCCACGAAAGGATTTTCCTCACAGCACCGAGGAAAGCGCTTTGGCCAAAGCCCCCTCGGACCAGGGGGAAACAAAATGCGTAAAGCCGGAGCCTTTGCCATCCCCGCGGTAATCCCTGCGCCGGGACCACCGCACACCGCCCCGGCCGGCGCAACCCGCGCGGGGAGCATCAGCACCGCTGCCCGTCCCCGGCCCCCCCGCCACTCGAGCGAGCCCGGGCGCTCCCTCAGGCTGCGGGCCGCTCCCGGCGCTCGCCCGCCATGGGGGCCGCGGCCGGCCACAACCAGCGCGGCTCCCGCCCCGGACGCGTGGGCGCCGCCGGCAAGAGAGGCCGTGCGAGGCCCCGGCGCTGCAGCCGCCCCGGCACTCACCTGGGCCCCGCTCCCGCCCCGCTCCGCTGCCGCTCCGGCCCCGCTCGCGCCGCCGCCGCCGCCTTTTGTTCGCGGAGCGCGGCCTCCCCGGCCCATCGGGCTACGGCCGCCGCCGCCGCTCATTGGCCAACGCCGCTACCACGTGCGCGTTGCCTGAGCGCCCGCTGCGCAGCCATTGGCCGCCGCCGGTGGGGTGCGGCCGCGTAGCCTTGTGGGAGTCGTAGTTCCGGCACCATCGCCACGCCCTCGGCGGAGACCGCGGCCGTGACCCCCCACGCCGGGCCCGCCGCCGTTGACGTCACCGGCCACGATGACGTCAACAGGCCCACCGGCCAGCGTACCGGCGGCGGGACGTGCCGAGAAACCTCCCACGGGCGTGCTGTGCCCGGCGGTACCCACGGGGCAGCGGCGGCATTGCCAGAGCCCGGTCACCGGTGCCTCCCGCAGCACCGGGAGCGTGCTTGCTCACAGCCTGTCGGGGCAGCCCCACGGCTCCGCCGCTGCCTGGGAACCCCCACCCCACGCTCGCTTTTCCCCGTGACTAAGGGCTGAGGGAGCACCGGGCTGGGCACACACTGCCACAGCCCTCACGAACACAGCGTTGCTGGGGACGGCGTTCCACACCCGCCGGTGCCGGTGGAGCGGGGGAAATCTCCCGGCAAAGCAGCTCCCGAGCGCTTCATCTGCCTGAAATCGCCGGCCCGGCTCCCCGGGGACGGGGCGTGTCGGCCCGGCCGCCCACTCCCGAGTGTCTCCCCACCCTGGCGTGACCCCCAGCCCGCCTCCCGCCCCAGCGGGGCCGGCCAGCGCCGTTGGGCCGGGGCCAAGCCCCGGGCAGCGCCCCGCGGTGACGTTAAATGTCGCCGGTACCGAGCGGGACAGGCGCCGCCCGCCTCCCCCGGCCTGGCTCTGAGTCACTTGGCAGGAACAAAGTGTTTCAAGCGCAGATCTCGGCGGAGAGTCCGGACCAGCGCCAAAATAAAGTCAGGGCTGGAGTGCTGATGGGAGTGAGCCCGCCGCGTTCGCCGTTTATCCGGCCAGGATCGCAGCCCCGAGCGGCGAATCCGGTACCGGGGCCAGCGGCGGGCACCGAGCCTCCCTGTCCCAAAGCATTCCCGAGTACCGAATAACCGGCTGCAGGGCGGTGTAACCTCGTGTTGCCCCTGCGGAACGCACGGGCCAGCGCCCGCCGGGGCAGAGGAACCGGCTCTGCCCGGTGTTCCGCCGCCGCCGCCGCGGCACCGGCCGCGCTCCCGCCCCTCCCGGCCGCGGAACGCGCGTGGAAGAGCGGAACCCCACGGGCACGGAGCCGGGCCGGGTCAGAGCACAGCGAGCACCGGAGCGCAACCGGGACCGCCCGGCACACCGGCACCGCACGTGGGCAGCGGCGGGGCGCGCCTCGTCACTTCCGGGGCGGGGCAGCCCACCGGAAGCGGGCGTTACCCGGTAACCGTTGCTTGGCAACGGCGCCGCGGCGCAGCCATGGCGGACGATGACCTGCCCGTCGTCTCCTTCGGGAGCCTCATGACCGAGGGGACAACCCTGAGCCGGCGCGGCCAGCACGACAAGGCTCTGGGCTGCTTCAATGACGTGAGGGCGCCGCGGTCCGGGGGCACCGAGATGCGCACGGCGGGAGGGGCCTCGGGGGGGGCCGCGGCGGCGGGACCCGGTTCGGTTCAGGCGGGGACCCGCGGCAAGAGGGGAGGACACGGAGGGACGTGTCTTCGAAACTGTTCAGTAAAATCCTTGTAGTTTTCTCCTCATCCGTCATCAAAATCCACGTGGGAACTGCGGCATCACCCGCACGTGTTGATCCGACGGGGACTCCCGGGACGAGAACCTTGACTCCATGTTTCAGAAGCCTGATTTATTATATTATGATATATATTACATTAAAATGCTGTATTCAAACTATACTAAAAGAATAGAGAGAAAAGGATTTATCAGAAGGCTGGAAAGAACAAGAATGGAATGAATAACAAAGGCTCCTGACTCCCAGAGAGTCCGAGCCAGCTGAGTGTGATTGGCTGTTAATTAAAAACACCAATCACAGATGCACCTGCTGCATTCCACAGCAGCAGATAGTTAATTGTTTACATTTCTTTTCTGAGGCTCCTCAGCTAGAATAGGAGAAAAATCCTAGCAAAGGGTTTTTGATAAAATACCGTAGCTACACTTGTGTGTTTGTGGTGTTGAGCCAGCACTGGTGACGTGTCCATGTCCGCGGTTCCAGGCGCTGAAGCTGAGAGCAGGAGACAAGCACTGCCTTATCACCCGCTCCAGGTGTTTTCTGAAGCTTGGAGACACAGAAAACTCCTTGAAGGATGCTGAAGCCTCGCTCGAAATTGACAATACGTTCTACGAGGTAACCAGCAGGAGGGGGGTGATCTGTGAGACCCTGCAGGCTCTGAGGCAGAGCTGTGAGGAAACTCCAAACCCTCCTGAGATTTCTGCTGCTCTCAGAGCTGTTGGGGTGCTCAGGCACCTCCACATCTGGGGTTTAATGTATGCAAACTGTGACAGCTCTGGGCTCTCACACGTGCCTGACAGGATTTACTTGAGATCCATCAAAATTTCCCTCATTTTATTAATTTCTTCCCCCAAATGTCATTTTAGGGGCTTTACCAGAAAGCAGAGGCCCTGTATGCCATGGGGGATTTTGAGTTTGCACTGGTGACAGGATTTACTTGAGATCCATCAAAATTTCCCTCATTTTATGAATTTCTTCCCCCAAATGTCATTTTAGGGGCTTTACCAGAAAGCAGAGGCCCTGTATGCCATGGGGGACTTTGAGTTTGCTCTGGTGTTTTACCACCGAGGCCGAAGGCTCCGCCCTGACCTGCACAAGTTCCAGCTGGGCATCAACAAGGCTGAGGAGGCCATTATCAACTGCATTGGGAGTAAGTGTCACTTTCTGGCCCCCATGAGCCTGGACAAGGCTGTTCAGGGCACAGCTGATGGCAAATCAGCTCTGCAAGTGACCCAGGAGCCCCACAGCAGAGCCTCCCTGCTTCTGGGCTCTTGTTCTTTGTGGCAGATGAATCCAGAAGCACCAGGAGGCAGCACAAAGAGCCAACCCTGCTCCTTTTTTTTTTCTTTTGTTCTTTCTTTCTCCCCTGAATGCTGTTCATACACAGTGCCTGGTCCCTTTAGTTCTGTAGGTAAATCCTGATGCTCCATTTTCCAAAATCATCATGGAAACTTTCCAGAGGATACAGACCAGAGCAGCTCGTCTAATCCGTGACCTGCTCGTGGCCTCCCACATGAGGGGAGCTGACAAGGAAGTTGGAGACACTTTTTACAAAGGCCTGGAGTGCCAGGACAAGGGGGAATGGCTTCCCACTGCCAGAGGGCAGGGTTGCCTGGGATCTTGGGGAGAAGTTCTTCCCTGTGAGGGTGGGGAGGCCCTGGCACAGGTTGCCCAGAGAAGCTTTGGCTGCCCCACCCCTGGAAATGTCCAAGGCCAGGTTGGATGAGGCCTGGAGCACCCTGGGGTAGTGGAAGGTGTCCCTGCCCATGGGAGGTGCAATTCCAGGGGGTGGAATAAGCTCTGAAGTCCCTTGCAATCTAAACCATTCTGGGATTCCATGATTCTATGATCTACCTCCAGCCCTAATGACAGAATCCATTTTGAGACCTTTATCCCTGTATTCAAAGCTTGGAATGCAATGTGCCATGCTACCTCAGACTGGCCTCCTGAAATCCTGACTCTCCTCCAAATTTCATTGCAAAAGAGCAGTGAAACTGTTGACTCTTGTAACGAGCTCTGCTTTCACCATTCCTGGCTCAGACCACTGAGCAGGTCCTGGAGAGACAGGAAAGGCCAAGGACCTCGTGGGGTTTAAAGCAAACAGAAAACTCATCCCTTTTCACTTAGTTTGTCTCTCAGCCCTGCCAGCAGGCAGGGACAGGACGTGTCCCAGTGTGGGCACAGGCACACCTCACCTGGGGCTGCCACCTCTGCCATGTGAGTGCAACACGTGTGCAGGGCTCCTCTGGGGCTGCCAAACCTGTGGGGTGGGTTGGAGCCTGTCCCTGCCCAGCTCCTGGCACACCCCACTCACACCCTACACACATTCCCAGGTAGGCCAGGGCCACCCTCTCCCAAAATTTCAAAACTTCAGCCCTCCCCCAGTGCCAGGGTTTGACAGGTGCCAGTGGCACCAGAGCCTGCAGCGCTTTCAGGTGGGAGAGTTGTTTAAAAAAACGGGGAAGGTTTCCAGATCTGGCTTGCTCTCCTCCATTCCTGCTGCTTCCTGAGCTTAGCACAATGCTCAGATATCATCACAGCTCCAGCTGAAATCTTCCCAGCTCAATGTCCTGAGCCAAGAGCTCTAACCACCTTTGGACCCCCTGGGCTGCAGGCACAAAAATGAATTTTAAAAAATAGAAAACTGATATTTACCTAAACATAACTAAACTAATATAACTGCTATTCAACTGATATATAACTAAAAATATTTTCAGTCAGTCAATAGCTGTGAGATGCAGGGAAGCATGGAAACACATGGATGTTTGAACAGTTGGGAAGTGCACACACATTAACAGGGCACATCCCAAGCTGCTTCCCTGGGTGGATGGGAACACCTGCCCCTGTGACCCCCCTGTGTTTGTGCTGCTGAAGGGAATTCTGCAGCAGCCTTGGCAGCTCTGTCCTTCCCTCAGACCAAACAAAGAGCTGTTCCTCACTCTTCCTTCCCAGGGTGCAGACAGATGGTGGTAAACACAATGGGCCTTTTGCCCTAATCAATGCACAAACCTTTAAAATACCTTTCCACCCATTTTGTGTTCCAGCTGTGATCCCCCAGAAGAACCTGCATCCTTCTCCTTCAGTTTCCATGCAGGATGTGCCCTGTCTGTAGGAATATTGCAACAGTGAATGCAATATTCACCCCTGGTGCTGTATGAATTGAAATCCCAAGAGGAGCTGGTGGCATTCCCTGCTCCCAGAACACACCAACACCCCCTATTCCATGGGAAAGGATGAGGAAAGTGGTTGAAACAGAACATTTTGGGCTTGGCACCTTTATGGGAATTTCACTGACAGCAGCCTGCATGGCTGCTGTGCAGCACTAACACAGATCCTCTGTGTCTGCAGATCCATCCTCGGTGAAGCTGGAGACCAAGGAGGAGCTGTGCTTTGTGAGCAGGCAGGCAGAGGTACAGCACAGGGCTCTGGCTGGAGAAGCTTCTGGAGTTGCTGTAATGCTGAAATGGGCACCAGAGGAGTGACAGTCCCCTCAGGGATGTGGCTGTGGCAGCAGTGGGCCTGCTGAAGGGCCTCTGGAGCATTAAAACACACTGGCCTGTCATGAGGGTGTTTGTCACCTGCTTCTAATGCAGGTCTGGCTCAAGCCACCCAGAATTTAAAGGGGAAGGCAGAAGGGCAGGAAGAGCCTCCATGCAGGAACAAAACCTGGAATTTCTCCTCCAGCCCATGTCTGGGGGTGTTGCCAGCCACCATCTAATGAGTAACAGCCCAGGGGTCAAAGAGGGCACAGTGAGCTCCAATATTAACTTTGGGTTTACCTGATGTTTAAGGGTCACAGCTTTGATAATGGACACTTTCTTTATTGCTTCACTTTTGGGTGCTCCATTGCAGTAGTGTTGCTCCTCTGAGAGGCCAGAACTAGTTCTTACCCTTTCTGTAACACCCTTGTGGTCCCCAGGGAGCACAGTTGGCTGCAGAATTTCAGTTGCTCATGGCCAAAGCTGGTGAGACACTTTTTGCTTTTATTTAAAAAATAAGTTGTGTTATATGGAGTATAAACAGAATTCTGCTCATTCCAGTGTTCCCCACTGATGTCCCCCACCTCCTTTTGTTTTTTTTTCTAGCTCCAGAGCAAAAGTAACAAGCAAAAACAGCAAAACAAACCAAAGGACCAAAAGGATCAAAAACAGACGAAGAAGCAGAGTCCAAAAACAGAGCAACAGCTTCTGGGGCAGCTTTATGCTGACAAGGCATATCTGGAGAAGTTGCTCAAGGATGAAGGTGTTTCTCCTTCTCAGCAGATTCTATTTTTCTTTCATCCCTTTTTTATTCTTCTTTATTTCTTTTCTTCTTTTAAATCCCTGTGACTCTTAGTTATACCAGAGCTCACAGTGGGGGGGACACAGGCAGGTGTCTGCTCATGGAGCTGTGACTCCTCTGTGGGTTTGTTATAAATGCTGTTAAGATCAAGATGCAGGAATTGGAGAAGTAGCTTATTTTAGAAAAAGGCACAAAGTGGACGCTCCTTTAGTCATATTTCTAGGGAACTTTTCACCCAGAAATAGAGAAGTGATTAAGGTTTGGTTTGCTCACAGGTTTTACAGTGTTGCCAGCACTAATTACACATGTGAGCAGTCTGGTTTGAAGGCAGGTAAAAGCCCTCTCAGTTTCCATCTGCCTGATCCACAGCACTGTTCAAAGTGCCCTGTCAATACAGATGTGCCATGCAGATGTTCTGTCCCAGAGCACAGGTGCTCAGCACAGCTGGCCCCACTTACTGGGCCCCTTTTTGGCTCTGATCAGCAGAGAAGGCAGCAGATATGAGGCTGGAACACCAGCTCAGCTCACTGAACCACATGGGCAGCAGAGTTTATTGTATTTGCAAGGTGCCCTGATGAAGGAAGGAATGATGAATCTGACTCCATGTTCTCAGAAGGCTAATTTATTATTTTATGGTATTATATTAAAGAATGCTATACTATACTAAAGAATACAGGAAGGATACTTATACAATGCTAGAAAGATAATAATAAAAACTCGTGACTCTTTCCAGAGTCACAGCTTGGCACTGATTGGCCAAAGAGTGAAAACAACTCACACCAGAGACTAATGAAACAATCACCTGTGGGTAAACAATCTCCAAACACATTCCAGACAAGCAAAACACAGGATAATTAAGTGAGATAATAGTTGTTTCCCTTTTTCTCTGAAGGCTTCTCAGCTTCCCAGGAGAAAAATCCTGGTTGAAGAGATTTTTCAGAAAATGTGAATGCCACAGAGTTTATTGTTAGCTCCCCCATTACCTCAGCTCTGAGGAGCAGGGGCCACTTCCATGTCCAGGACTGTCTGTGTCAGAACAGAAAAACGTTCCCAACTCCCAGGAGAAAAATCCTGGTTGAAGAGATTTTTCAGAAAATGTGAATGCCACAGAGTTTATTGTTAGCTCCCCCATCATCACCTCAGCTCTGAGGAGCAGGGGACACTTCCATGTCCAGGACTGTCTTTGTCAGAACAGCATTCCCAATCAATTCCCCACTGAGCTGCAGCTCAGATCTGCTGATTCTCACCTGGGTTCTACCTTATCTTATTCCCAGACTTGATGCAGAGCAGCACAAGGCAGGGGGTCAAAGTCGTGGACCTGGTTTTGGGTGGCATCTCCTACCTGAAGCAGCGGCGGGACTTCTGGCAGCAGCAGAAGCCGATGTACGCGCGGCTGTACGAGCGCAAGGTCCTGCGGCAGGGCCGCGCGCGCGACAAGAGACAGAAACCGTCCGACATCGCCAGAGCCATCGCAAAGGAGGTGGAGGATATTGAGCTGAGTAGGTTCCTGGCTGGAAGCTGAGTGCTTCCCACTGTTGTGGGGAGGTCTGTTCCTGAGCTTTGGCTGAGGGTTAGCCGCTTCACCAGGTCTCAGTTCCCGAGTAACAGAATCCCAAGATGGTTTGGGTTGGAAGGGACCTTGAAGTTCATCCTGTTCCACCCCACTACCGTGGGTAGGGACACCTTCCACTGTCCCAGGTTGCTCCAAGCCCCATCCAGCCTGGTCTGGAACACCTCCAGGGATGGGGAATTCACAACTTCTCCATGTCTCTGTGTCACACCCCAGTGTCAAACTCTGCTCCCTGTCCCCAGTGCTGGCCAGAGGTTCCGCTGAGGAAAGCTGCAGGAAAGCTGAGCGTCTGCTGAAAAAGATACAAGCCTGGTCAGAGGATGAAGTTCCCAACAAGAATGAGCTGATTGGGAACCTCCACAGCCGCATTGGGGATGCACAGTTGGCAATGGGGCAGATGGAGGCAGCTTTGCGCAGCCATAAGATGGATCTGGATTGTGCCAGGCAGAAGTAAGTTCTGGGAAGTTCAGGTGGGTGGAGAAAGGGGAAAATGCCTCTCTGGGGGTGTTTTAGCATTAGGTAAAGGAATTCTCACCTGGGAGGTTTAAAAGGGTTACACATTCAGCTCTGCACAAGTATTAGGGTCTGTGGTAACTTTTTATCTTCACTATTTCAAAATAAGGAACCTGAAGCAGATTTTTAAGGACCCACAGCACAGGGCACATCAAAACCTCTTCTGTAGCAAAGCAAAAGAACACAAGTCCCAGTCTCAGCACTTTAATCTTGAGCAGGTACTTTCTTCTCAGGAAGATCAGGGTTGAAATTGCTCCAGTTTTCTGCTACATTTTGTTTTAAACTTCTTTTCATAGAGACCATTAAGCATGGCTTGAAATAAAGGTCCCTTCCAGGTGCACTTAGCTGTCTGCACCAGACACATCCCACGGCTCTTCCAGCTGAACAAAATGGAGCAAAACGTAGTCTTAGATGTAGCAAGAGTTTGCAAATCATATCAGAAATCGTGGAACAGTGCCTTGAAGTGATTTAGGACTTTTTTGGCAGTAGTGCTCTGAGCTTTTCAAATGTCACTGAGTGGTTGTTTCTCATTTTCAAAAATCCTTTTGGAAGTGAATGTTGGTTTAGGAAAAGGCTGCCTGTCTCCTGGTGGTCGCACTCCCCGAGCAGCCCGGGTAAAGGCAGGAATTAGCAGGAGAGAGGGGGAGGAGATGCCGGCTTTGGGACCCCGCTAACCCGGGGTGCGGTGAAGGACCGGCGGTGACGGGCGGGCTGCGCTCTCTGGCGGCTGCCGCTGGAGACGCCGCTAATGACTCGTTAATTACTCGCGTTAATGACCCCGTGATGGGGATTTGAGCTGGGTGATCCCTACGGTCCCTTCCCACCCAAACCGCTCTGTGATTCCATGACTCCCATGGCATTTATCTGCTCCTCGCACAGGCATTTCCATCTCTGAGGTAAGGGTAGGCAAAGCTGCTTCTGAAGATGAGAAGGAGGATAATTAAGAAAAAAATTAAAACCCACAGGGCTTTATTGCAGAAGGAGCTGCCTGTAGCATGGAGCAAAGCTCGGTCCAAGCACAGGATCAGGGCTGGTGTCAGGAGCCTGCAGACACCTTTTTGTGTCTTTGCTTTGAAAAACAGAAATCATCCATGAGTTGTTCCCACAAAGGGAAACAGAGGCAAAGAAAAGGGGAAAGACTTTCCCAAGGGCTGCCAGATTTGCACAAAAATTAATAATAATCAAAGGCAAAGTGAAACCATTTCCCCTGTGTCTCATGGGGTCAGCTGCCAGAGCTGTAGATAAAATCAAAAATCAAACTTGATTTCATGACTTTCAGCCTGACCTGTGCCCTTTACTTCCTAACAATTCTCTGAGGGCATGGGGAGCACCAAGGGGACCATGAAGAAACGCAGAGTGAGTGAGGAACAGGAGGATGTCAGTGCCACAATCCCTTTGTCTCCCTGTCTCAGCACTCTGACAGACGCCGTGTCCCGGGCCCTGGACAACATCGGCCACGTGTACGCCCGAACTGGCAAGTTCCAGCAGGCCATCAACACGTATGTACAGCCCAGCAGCAGAGGCAGCAGGGGTTGGAGTGACCCAGGCCGTGGTTTTTCAGTTGTGTGTTCTCCCTGCAGCCAGGCCTGGGGAAATTTTCACACCTGAACCCTTTGCTATCAAATCAGTGGTTGAGTTGTAACTGTACCTAGTGAGGGTTGGTAAAGGTTTGTCTGTCTTACTCTGCTCGAAGCTGGGAGGAGAAGATTCCACTGGCCCAGTCCAGCCTGGAGAAGGCCTGGCTGTTCCATGAAATTGGGCGGTGCTACCTCGAGCTGGATAAAGCTGAAGTAGCCCAAGATTATGGCCAGAAGTCCCTGCAGTCAGCAGAAGAAGAGGGAGATGTGGAGTGGCAGCTCCATGCCACCGTGCTGGTGGCACAGGCACAAGGTAAAGATGTGGGCACAGGTTTTACTTTCAGGGTGGAGAAGCTGGTCTGAAAACATCTCTAGGATTTAACAGCCAAAGTAACAGCTGAGATCAAGACTGGCTTGATTACTTCTTGCTGTTCTCCTGATCCTGGGCTGAACCAGCTGATATCCTTGTCTGTTCCAGTGAAATTGAAAGATTACCGGTCTGCAATCCTGAATTTTGAAAGGGCTCTGGAGAAGGCAAGGCTTGTGCCCAGTGAATCTGCTCAAAATGGCATCATTGCGGTAAGAGGGCTGCTGAGGGGAGGAGGAGCTGTGGGCAGCCTCTGTGAGTAGCTGTTATCCCAGCTGGGATTCTCCAGCCGGTAATGCCAGGAAAATGCAGTTTTACAGTAGGAAAGGATTTGGTAATGATAGCAGACAGCAAAAGAAAACAGGAAAATGTTGGGTATGTAGCTGCATTTCTGGGGCTTTTGTTAAGAACTTCATTCCTTTCAGGCCTTGGATAACGTGAGCAAAAGCTTCATTGCAGAACTGAACAAAGGCCATGAAGATGGAATGATTTCCTCACGTGAAGGTACTTGTTGTTCACACCTCTGCGCCCAAAAATGGGAAAAAACCCCACTCTCCCCTTCTGCACATCAGCAGCACCCTAGAATTCCCACAGCACCCCTTTCCTTGCAAGTATTGAATTAAAATCTTGGTGGAGGTCCAGGATTGCTTCAGCTGCTCTCCCAGCTCCGGCCGTGCCCAGCTTAGGGACAGCAGCGCTCCCAGAGTGTCCCCTGCAGGCTGGCCCGGTGTCACCGACAGCCCGGCCCTGCCCCAACCCTCCTGGGCTTCGGGGAAGGTCCTGGCAGGGCGCTGTGCCCGCAGCTGCCCTCAGTGCAGCCCAGGACCTGGAGGGCAGTGAGAGATTCCTGGTGAGGGTAAGGGAGCCCGGGGGCCTTTCTTGTGTCCAGCTGCTGAGTTCTAGGACTTGGCTTAAGTTTCCTTTTCCCTTCCCAGATCGCCTTTTCAGCAGTGAAAGCATAAAAACCACCACTGATAATGTGGAAGAGGAGGAGAAAGAGAATTGAGATAAAAAGCCGTAAGAGGAAGCCAGAAACGATGCATAAACAGACGGAAACGTTAAAAGGGAGAAACGGACAAGGAAGGGGAGAAATGCAGTGGGGAAAAGTAGAGCCTAGGCGGGAAGTTGAAATAAATATTGAGCAAGCGTCGTACCCAGCACTGGAGCGGTGTGTCCCTAGCAGGGAAGGAGCTGGTCCGAGCCTCCCCCGGCCCCGGGACTGTCCCGGCAGCATCCCCGGGACTGGTTCCTCCCCGGCCGGGCGGGGCTGAGCCCCGGGGCCCCCCCGCCGCCCCGGGGAGGGTTCGGCCCGGCCCTCGGGGGCGGGCGAGTCCCGGGGCTATGAAAGGAGCCGCGGCCGCGCCCGCCCCAGAGCCGCTTCCCCGCCGCGCCGCTCCGCACCGGCGGCCGCCCCGGAGCCGCTGCCCTCACCATGGTAAGCGGGACCAGCGGGATGGGGATTAGGATCGGGACTAACATCGGGGCTAGCATCAGGACTAGGATCGGGACCGGACTGCAGCTCCTCCCGGCAAAGGTTCCGATTTCCCGGAGCGCCGGCGGCGTTGCCGACATGTGGGCGCTGGGTCTGCGGGTGCGCGGAGCCAACCGGGCCCCGAGAACGGCCCCGGGGCCCGTGGCTCCGTCCGGGGGTCCCGGGACACTCTGGGGGCTGCCGGGGCACGGGCAGCTCGGGACCGGGAGCGATGGCTCCCTCCACGCCAGCCCCCGTTCCGTGGGGAGCGGGAGACAAGCGGGAGCTTTGTGGGGGCGGCGGGGGGGCCGGCCCGGCTCAATGGGAGATTGTCCGGCCAGACCCCGCTGCCCCGGGCTCTGCGGAGCCTTTGTCCGCCCGGCCCGGCCCGTGAAGGCGCCCGTTGTCCCCGAGCCGGCGGCGAACAATGGTCCGGGGGGGCCGCGATTGTTCCTTTGTTCACGGGGCTGAAAAGCGCCTCAGTCCCCTCGGCAGCTGCCGCGGCAGAACAGCGGCCCCGGTCCCCGCCCGCGGGACAGCCCGGTGCGGGGACAGCCCGGCCCGGGGCTGCGAGAAGGAGCAGCGCTGCAGGTAACTCACCGGCTTCCTCCTGTGTGAGCACTTTGAGCCCCGAGTGTGCGGGGAAAGCAGCACGGGGGTCGCCGGGGAGCCCACAGGTCCCTGCTGCTCTCAGTTTGTCCCCGGCTGGGTGTGAGGCTGCAGCTGAGCCCAGGGCAGGCAGTGCCCGTGGGAAATGTGGGGTCCTGCTCCTGCTCCCAGAGCATTTGGAACCAAAACCCAGCTGCATCTTCTGGAATAAAGAGATGAGGAAATCAACATCTGAAAAGTATCTTTTAAAAACTGCAAAATGGAAACATTTTTCTGGGCCAGGCAGAGCAGTTATGTTTTATGTAAAACTTCTCGATTTTTGCATCGAAGGCAAAACTCACTCCTTGGGCATCACTCCCACGGTCCACTGGATCCCAGGCTGGGCTGGCCCACAGGCAGCTGGGGGATGGAAAGTTCATGTATTGACCCAACAAACAATGTCTGCCTCGTTGATGCCATTGAGGACTTGCACAGCTGAAGAAATCCCACGTTTCCTTTCAGTCCCGTGTTTTCCCAGGTCTACTGGGAATTAATCTGGGATTCCACTAACCGAAGCTGCTGGCAGGAGGGGAGGGACAGCCATGCCAGCTCCCAGAGGCATCTCCCGCTCGCTGTGCCAGCCACGAGTGTTTCATTTCCTCCAGCACTCGAGGTTTCACTTTCGAGTTCTGCCTTGCAGCTGCTGGGAGGAGTTTGGCTTTCCTGGAAGCCGTCTCAGTTGCTCTTCCCAAGAGGAGCCCAAATTCCCTCCTGTGAGGCGCTCAGCTGATCCTGACAGACAGCACCATCCTTGTGCTGCTCTAGGAAACAGCCTGGGAACAGTTTGTGATTCAGGTGAAGGGACAGGAGTGTGGCAGCTCTCAGCCTGCTGGGACTTTCATTTCCCCCTGGGCTCCTCCAGGGCTCACTGCCCTCGCATCCGGCAGCCACAGGTGTTTGTTCAACTGCTCAGACTAAATGTGCCACATGAGGAGCTCTGCCCGGGCTGGGGCTTTGTGGCAGCCTGAAAAACCCCTTCCTAGTGGGGCAGGACTGCAGCTGCCGAGGCCAGAGCGGGGAGCAGGGCTGAACCTTCAGCCCTTGGGTGGGATGCAGTGGATTCCTGCTGTGCAACCAGGCAGAGCAGTTGTGGGAGAAGGTGTCAGCTGAGCAGGGCACCCAAGTGAGGCAGTGTGGGGGAGATGCTCCCTGTGCCCATCCTTTCCACTAAAGGTCCCAGCAGGGCCACACTGTCTCTGGGGTTCCTGCCCTGCAAAGTGTTTTCTCCTTCCATTTCAGAACAGAGGTTTCTCCAAGAAGAGTCACCCTTTCCTGCCTAAAATATTTAGAAAAATGTCTACTCAATCAGCGAAAGAGAGACCCGAGAGTTTGCATTTCCCGTTCCTGGACGACGAAGACACCATCTCCACGCTGAAAGAATCCAAAACCTTTTTCATCCTGCGGGGCCTGCCTGGCAGTGGGAAGTCCACCCTCGCCCAGGCCATCCACGACCGCTACAAAGACGCCTGCAAGGTCATCTCCGTTGATCACTATAAAATTACACCATTAATAAGAAGCTCCATTCCCGAAGAGTACTCCAAGGTGGATGAGGATCTAGTTGACTATTGCAAACGGGAGATCAGCGTCATTGTTTTGGATGACACTCACCACGAGCGGGAGCGGCTGGACCAGCTCTTTGACATTGCTGACAAGTACCGCTACAAAGTCATCTTCGCCGAGCCCAAAACCCCGTGGCGCTTGGATTGTCCCCAGCTAAAGGACAAGAATCAATGGAAACTGTCTGTGGAAGAGCTGAAGAAGATGAAGCCAAGCTTAGAGAAGGAATTCCTCCCCATGTATTTTGGGTGGTTTTTGAGCAAAAGAAGTTCGGAGATCCTGAGGAAGGCTGGCCAGGCATTCTTGGATGAGCTTGGGAGTCTCAAAGCCTTCAAAAAGGAGAGTAAATACTGTATGTATTGATGTTCTCTTACCACATTCTTACCTGCTGATGTTAACGAGTCTGATTAGCTTCTAAAGTCAATTTCTAACACTGCCAACAAGAAAAGCTTTTTAAAGCTACTAACCTGGTGTTCATAGTTGACAAAGTTGCTTTTATAAGTAAAAATAAAGAGCTTTTCCCAAGTCTGTTTAGGTCTGGCCCCACAGGGCACTGAGCTCAGGTGGCAGCAGCAGGACATGGGATCCTGGGTGTCCCCTGGTTCCAAGGGGTTGGGTGGGAAAAAGGCAAAGGGAGAGAAATGGGAAAGGCTGAACAAACCACCAGGTTTAAGATGAGCCACGATGATGCACAGGAGTTTCTGGTTTTTGGCTCCATCTGCAGTGAGCCTGGGAGGAGGGAGGGGTTTGGTTTCCCACCCAGCAGTCAATGAGATGTGAAGGCTGAGGTAGGGAAGGGAGCTGAGATGGCACCAGGGCTCGTGGGTTGACCTCAGGGGGATCACTTTGTGACAGTGACGTTGTTTACCTATATCTGCAGTTCCTTCTGCTATCGAAGATCCCAAAATAAAAATAGATCTCACCAGCTACTTTGTGAAGAGGCCACCTGGGGTCCTGCACTGCACCACGAAATACACTGAGTTTGGAAAAGCAGCTGGAGCTGAGGAATATGCGCAGCAGGAAGTGAGTGTTGGGGTCCCACCTCCTCCCCACACCCCCATGTCCCCTCCCTCCCCTTTGGGGTGTCCATGAGTCTGGGAGAGGGTTGGGAATAGCTTTGATCTGACCCAAGAGGCCAAATATAGGGACAGGAACTACATCCACGTGGCCTGTGCAGAGAAAACTCCAAACTGTGGATACGGTGATTTTATTTCCTATTTCCAAACAAAACGCTCCCACTTTCCCCAATCAGACATGACTTCCAGCATCATCTCTGACAGCTTGACTGAACGATGATGAATTGAGGTATTTAGATCCCCAGATCAATTATTTCATAGCACATAAACCCAGGTTAAATATTGGAATTTGTGAAGGACAAAGACATTACCAGCTCCAGATCCACAGAGCTGGGACATCAGGCACTGACCTTCTCCTTGCTCTGGGTATTTTGCCTATGTCACAGCAAGAGCTGCCACGAGCAGCCACGTTGTCCCCAAACCTGGGGACAGTGAATCCCCCCCACAGGCACTAACACTGTCCCGTGTGTGTGTCCCTCTCCTCCAGGCCGTGAAGTCTTCTTACGGCAAAGGCTTCACCCTCTCCATCTCGGCGCTGTTCATCACCACAAAGACTGTCGGGGCTCGCATCGAGCTGAGCGAGCAGCAGCTGCTGCTCTGGCCCGGGGATGCTGACAAGATCCTGCCCACGGACAACCTCCCGCGGGGCAGCCGGGCCCACATCACCCTGGGCTGCGCCAACGGCGTCGAAGCCGTGCAGACGGGGCTCGACCTGCTGGAGTTTGTGAAGCTGGAAAAGGCAGGGAACAAAGGGGAGCAAGTGGGGGAAATTGGAGGAGGGAAACTGCTGTATTTTGATAATGGTATGTGGATGCTTGTCCTGTCTAAAAAGATTGATGTGAGGGCGATATTCTCGGGGTACTACGGGAAGGGAAAGCTCGTGCCCACGCAGAGCACCAACAAACGGGGCGCTGCCTTTAGCTCCTGCACCATCATCTAGGAGCACAGGCAGGGCAGCTCCTCGGTTTGTTTTTAAAAGGCAAGTAACTCCTGTAACCTTAAAAGTGTAAAGAGAAATAATTCTACCTTTACTAAAGTCAACCCTCCTGCCCACCCCAGCGTGAAGCCTCTGGGGAGTTATCAGCCTCAGCAAAGGAAGAAAACAAGCAACTCTTGACTGAAACTGTCACGGATTTTAATGTGAGTTTTGGAGGGAACCTGCTGGGGCGTTCTGCTTGTTTTCTTCCTTGGAGAAAGATCAACTCTGGGGCTTTTATTGCTTCCCTCTGAACCACAATCGTTCGATCTGTACCTGCTGGCACTGACCAAAGCCTGTCAGTCGCTGGTCTG
Source organism: Pyrgilauda ruficollis (assembly GCF_017590135.1). Classification (NCBI taxonomy): domain Eukaryota; kingdom Metazoa; phylum Chordata; class Aves; order Passeriformes; family Passeridae; genus Pyrgilauda; species Pyrgilauda ruficollis. The sequence goes on along the minus strand of NW_024514876.1, from coordinate 799,478 downwards.
AAGCCAAGGGAACTGCAGGATGTCCCTCCCCTCCCACACCCAGGGACTGACACTGGCCGTTCTGGCAGCTGATTACAGGGTCAGAACTAGCGAGACCCAGGCGTGGGTCACTCCTGTCAGCAGTCCTGTCCTTACCAAGGGTTTGGCCCCTAAGGACAGCCCTTGCTGAGGGCAGCAGGTCCTGGCAGCCCTAATCGCAGCTGCCCAGTGGGCTCCATCCCAGCTCTGGTCCCTCACAGCACAGATGCTCTGGGGACAGCCAGGAGGAGGGCACTGTGCCAGGTGATGCCTTAAAGACACCAACTTTGGGGAAATCAAGTGAAACACCAGGACAGGGAGCCAATTCCCTCCACCTGGGCTGGACCAAGCACCATCCTCTGTCCTGTAGGGAACAATCCTGCCTTGGCAGGGAGTGGAAGAGATGAACTAACATCTTTTCCATCTTATTTGATAGAAACTAAAATCATGTCTGAAGTACACAACTGGACTTCATGCAAGATTTTACTCCCTTCCTCTAATGCACTTGAATGTTAAGAGTTAGGCTGGAGTAACCCTGTAGTGTAAGAAGTGGAGGCACTGTAACCTTGTAACTCACGTCTGCTCGAACCTAAACCCCAGCTGGAAGTTACTGACCCAGCACTTGTGTCATTAAATGTGTTTTATTGCAACCTGGGTTTGTGCTCTGCCAGGCCCTGGCCCAGCTCCTGGGCATGGTTTAACACAAAGCTCCACTAACAGCCCCAGGTAAGGTCCCAGCTCGACCTCCTGCCCTGGCTCAGGGTCTGGGGAGCAGCAGAGTGACATTAACCCAACTAACACTGTAAATACTGACTGTGTTTGAGGCGTGGGCTGGGCTGGGGCTGGGCACAGCTCACCCCGAGTCCAATGTTGCTGGGGCAAGGAGCATTTCTCTCTGACTGTTGAGGCCAAAAGCAGGGAGAGCTTTGGAGCTTTTGTGGTACCAAACACAAAATACTTCCTGCTGATCAGAAGCAAAGGATAAGAATAAATTCTCATTATACCATAAAATAGTGAGCTATAAACCCACCCAGAGCACCTGTGACCCTTCTTGGAGAAATCCCTCCAGCCTTCCATACTGGCAGCAGCTGAGTGCCCAACGCTCAGCCAGGGCCTCTCCTGACAGAACCTCAAGGGTTTGTTCCACCAAAGCTCTACAAGGGATTTGCCAGCTCCTGCTCAGGGGCTGCCTGAGCCCACACCCCCAGTGCCCAGATCACTCCAGCATTGGAATACACAGCTGGAATATCTCCTTCATCTGCCTGTTCAAGAACAACAGTGACATTGTCGTCGTTTGAGTTTTTATTAGTTTGTACATCATATACAGTTTATAATAAAGTAAAACCGATTGCATATGGGTCTGCTCAGGCTGATTTCCCATACAAACACGGCATCAGGAGTTCTGCTAAGGAAGTAAACAACAAATATTCACATTTTTACCATTCACATCCTAGAAAGGTCCAAGAGGGACAGCTGGTACCGATGCGGAGCCCGGCTGGGAGAGGATGAGGAGTTTGGCAAAGCAATGGGACAGCGATTGCTCCATGCAATTCCCCTTTCCCCCCAGGGAAAGGTTGAGCTATGTACACTGAGGTAAACATTCCGAATTCCAATTCAGATAAATACGGCAGCACAGGGACAAGCTCCTCTCCAAGTGGCTTCGCATCGGTGCCTGGGTTTGTCCTGACTAATCCACAAAGTTGTGACCCACGTGCACTGGGGGGCTCTGGGTGCTCCCCCCGCGGCCCCTCGGATGCTGCCTCACCCACACTGTTCACAGGAGCCATTAGGGGACACTGGGGACAGGGCTGGGCAGTCGGGCTGGCATGGCAGCAGGGCTGCTCGTCCTGCTGGGCTCCCCAAGGATCCTGCCCTGCCGGGCCAGCCCTGAGCTCCAGCTCGGGTGCAGTGTCCCAGCTCCCAGCAACAGAGCAGAACTGTCCCTCCAAGCTCGGATCTGCGTGAGGGAAAACGCCCAGCACTGCTCCAAGAAGGGATAACCCCATCCATGACGGTGGGAGTGGGGAGAGCTGGGCCTGGCCAGGAAGGCCAAAGTGTTTCACATCAGCTCCCACAGTCATGCAGGGACCCAGAATGGCCCCACAGAGCCAAGGGCAGGGACAGCCACCAGCTATTGCCACCTACCCCTGCCACAGCCCTGCCACAGCTGCGAAGGGACTAGCACTGCTCCAGGGTGGGTGCAGCACACAGTTGTCCTGTTCCCTAGGGAAAAGGAGGGGAAAGGACAAGGCACGAATTTAAACAGGATGAAAACCATCCATTAGAAATAAGAGAATAGCTGGAGTTATTACTGAAACTGAGGAGGTCATTTGGAAATGGCAAAGCAGCACGTGGCCCAGCCCTGTGGCTGTTTGATGGCTGCAGGTCCAGGGCCAGTGTGGCTGCACAGGAACTGGCACCAGCCTCCATGTCACACACACAGCAGCACAGCAGCATCCACTCTGTCTCAGCAGGTACAGAGAGTTGAGGGGCCTGCTATTCCATGGATAATACTCTTGTACCTGAACAATTTGTCTTTCTCCCATTTTCCAACTTGCATTTCTGCATTTACAACAGCCAGCAGCACTGGGGATCCTGCTCACTGAACGCTCCCAGGATCAAAACCAAATCAGGTAGGTTTTAGTGCAGCCAAAGCAATGAAGAACCTTAAGAGGGTGGCCAGAACCTCCTGAATGGACTTCACAGCTTTCCAACCCAAACTCTGAGCATGGCCAGACAAAACCACATCCAAGGCAAAGCCTAACAGCCACACAATTCCTGATCTCCTTGCCAAAACTGCAGTCCTACAGCAGAGCCCCCACATGCCAGCTCTGCCCACAGCCACACTCCTCACACACTTCTCTTCACAACTTTCCCAGGGAAGCTGACAGCCACTTGCCAGCTCTCGAGCTGCTCAGACCATCTTCTCCCAACTTGGCCGGTGGAAGATGTCCCCTGCCACACCAGCCTGGTCTGGCTCTCAGCCACAGCACCTCTGCTCTTTCTAGGCCCTTCTTGTTGGCAGCAGCTCTCACAGCACCAGCCATTCCCCCTTGGAGAGCCCAGGCAGGAGCTGCCAGGCTGAGAGTCACACCAAAGCGTGTCCATGCCACCACAGCCCACCTCCTGCACCTCTGTGCGCTCTCTGTCCTTCTGGGAACAGCACGGGCACAGCAGCTCTTGAAGATGCTCATTTGTGGTCTCTGTGGCAAATCCCTGCAGCCAGTGGCCCCCCTGGGGCTGCAGGACACACAGGAGGGCTGTGAGCAGCTGGAGCACTGGCACTCAGCTCCCCTGCAGCTACACCCAAGCACGACCCCTGGACAATGTCCTGGAACCACCATGTGTGGAGGCAACACTCCAAGCAATGCACAGCTGAGTCCATTTTTTGGAAAATGCAGAGTTTTGTCTCCCCAAGCCGTGCTGGGACACGGTGGAGGTCACAGTGCCACTGGACACTGCTGCTGCCCTGAGGTGCCAGGTGCCACCAAGCCCTGCTCAGCCCTGCTCTGTGCCAGGGGGAACAGGGACTGCACAGGTCCTGGGGCACTCTGGGCTAGTGGGAAGTGTCCCTGCCCATGGCAGGGGGTTGGACTTGACAGCCTTTAAAGGCCTTCAAGCCCAATCCATTCCATGGTTCCATGCATTTGCCTTCACCTTGATTCACGTGCTGTAGAAAGTCTTGGCACTCACCATATGAATATTTAACTACATTAAATCATGCATTCATGTACAGGTTATAAATAGCTGCTGTATACATTTTCTCTCCCAGAAGCAGAGCCATTCCACTCCTGTGCTCCAAGGAACGGGCTCAGTCAGCTTAGAGAGAAGGAAGGGAGGAAGGAAGCTGGTCACACTTCCCTGGGGCAGGGGAAAATGAGAATAAACCCACTGACAGACACAGAACATGGCTCTGCTCAGCAATGAGACACTGAGAACAGCCCAAACTGTACAGTGACATCAACAAACACACAGGACGAGATGTCATGGAACCAAAATTCCACTAAACTCTTGTAAACTCAGATTACAGTGCCAGGAAAGCTGGGGAAGCATCAGTGTGCATAGACCAGTATTTCAGTTCCCCACGTATTCACCACTTCAGAGCCTGAAAAGTGCCAGGCCCCAGCTGCTCTGGGTGCACCTGGGTGGGTCCATCCCTCACACTGGTGTGAAGGATGGCAGATCAAACGTGGGAGAGTTGGGTTTTGAAAGTATTACTCAGCCCTGGTTCACTTAGAAAGCTGAGTTTCAAACGAGTTATTCTGCAGTGCTAAAATTTAAGCCCTTAAATTTTCCCTCTGTGAAAGCAGATTGTCAAGAATCCTGACCGAACACCACAGCAGGACCACGACAGCGCTGGGACCTCGTGGTCCTGCGCCAGTCCCTGTCCTGCTGGAGGGCACACCCAGCCCTCGGGAGGAAGACAAAGACCTGGCACTCCGAGTGATCACCTCGAGCAATGAGCTCCCTGCAGTGCTTGCTGTGCTGCGGGAAGGCAAAGCAGCTGTTACACAGAGTCACTGGGAGGTTCTCTCTCACAAACACCCGTTCTCTGAGCAAACTCCAGCCTCCAGCGGCCCCACACTGCCAGGGTCAGCCCAGGACCTGGCCACAGCCCCTCTGCTCCTCACTGAGCACCAGCCCAGGACCCCCAGCCACGGCCCCACTGCTCCCCTCCCATCCCAGGCTGAGCACAACCTCCTGGGACTGGGCCTGACAGCACCAGGCTCCAGAACCCTCAGACAGGAGCTCACACAGGGCACCTGGACAAGAAGGTGCTGCCCATGCTGTGGAGAAAAGGGGGGAATCCCAGGAGCAGAGCTCTCCCCCAGCTGAGACCCTGCTGTAACACCACCTTTCAGGTGAAAATCAAACTGCTAACAGGCAGTGCCCCACACCAAACCCACCAGGACACAGCTCCAGGCCAGAAGCTCATCCATCCCTCCAGCTCCTGTCCTGACACTGCACAAGAGAAAGAACAGACTGCCAGTTCAGAGCTGGACTTTGCATTTTCTTGCTGCTTTGGAGGAGTAAATCACTGCCAGAGGAAAACCACTCAGCCAGGTTAACTAAACACACAGCTGCTGCACATCCCAAACCACCCAGGATCCCTGCCTGGAATTCACTTGGCATTGAAAGACTCACCCACATCATGGATCAGTAACAGGAAATCACACATCAAGCTCAACAAAATCAAGTTTAGCACAAATATAAAATATTCAAGTGGATTAATTTAAAAAAGTACAGTGAAGGAATTCAGCCCAGAGCAAATTCAATATTCCCTTAAACAGGACAATCTTGGGAACACAAAGCCCTTAATTCCAGCTGCATCACAGGGAATTCTCACATAAGCTGCTCTTTGAACTCTAAGCAGCATTTCTCTGATACAGAATTGTAAGCTCACATGTTATCACAGAAGTTTAATGCCCAAGTGGGCCTTGCTGGGAGAACCATGGAAAAAAATAAAAAAAAAAAGAAATAAAAAGAGCAAAGAAGCCAGGCTTGCAGGTGAAATGGGATTGTACAAAACTGGATTGAGCCTTGGCAGTATTTCCAAACGATTAACATAACTTACAAGTTACTCCAAACCCTGGACATGCTGCTTTGGAAGCAACCAGAACAAACCAGGAATTCTTTCTCCCTCACACACGTGGAGATTCTGGGAAGATTCCAGGAAATCCTTCGTGTTGAGGGGCAGAAGCAGCTGAAAGCACGGGCCAGCATGGAGGGACCAAAAGATTCAAAGCTTTATTTTTTTTTTTTTTTTAATAAAGTTAACAGTAAAACAAAATTCACAAGCCTTCCCCTCCCGAGCTGGTTTCCTCTTCACACACACAACACACAAACAGAGGCTCCAACCCAGAAATGAAACTGCTCTAAGGACAACGAGACGTGATGGAGGAGGAGTCTGGGGCTGTCCGTATTCGAGGTTAAAAGAAGCAGATCAGGTATGTGTGGTTTGATTTGTGTTTGTTTGCTTCTTAGCCAAACTGGAAAAAGAAATTTCCAGGCCCAGAAGCTGAAAAAGAAAATGGAAGATAATCAGGACTTTTCAAATCGAAATTGGTTTAGTGTAATCCTAAGCAGCACATGGGTGGCCAAGCCCACACACAGCTCCAGAATGAGGAGTGCCCAAGTTCGTGGCTTTGGAACCCAGAAGAACCAGAACCAGCTGACACTGTGCAGGCAGAACTTGGAAAGAGCTCTTGGATTTGTGCAACAGCCAAACGCTCTCCTGAAGCAGCAGCACATCCACTGGGAGCCCCAGCTGCCCTGCCAGGGGATCTGTGTACTCACGATTCCACGGCTGGAGGAGAACATCTCACCTACCTTCAAAGCTGAAGCCCCCTGGCCCGCTGAAGAAGGCCTTGAAGATGTTATTTGGATCAAATTCTACAGGGAAGAGAAGGAATTCATGAGCTGCAGAGAAACAGCCATCACATTCCCACAGTTCAGGAGCTGTCAGCTCACTGAGGCTCCAGAGTGTCTCAGAAGGGGACACAGGGCTGGCTCCCAGCACCTGGGGCCATGTAGGGACCACAAACAGGTAAAGCAGCTGTCCCAGAGAGAACCTGCCACAGGGCAGCCCAAGGATCTGGATAAGCAGCATTTAGGGACTCACAATGGCTTTTTACCACATCCTGTGACAGATTTCTGCCCCATGGCAGCTACTGCCCACCAGCTGAGCCAACACCCAGCAGTGTCCCAGCCTGCTCCCAGCTGCAACCACTCAGCTCATGCCAATGTTGTCAGGGACTAAACCAAGTAAATTCATGGAACCATTCCCAGCAGCAGGCTTGCTTTAGGCAGATTCTAAAGGGTCTGATCTTGTGGCAGGCTGCAGAGTGTTGTAAAGAACACTGACCTCCCATGTTTAATCCATCCTCTTCCAAGTCCTGCCCGCTGTCATAGCGGGCCTTCTTCTTGGGATCTGACAGGATGGTGAAGGCTTCACCAACCTCCTTAAATTTCTTCTCCTCTTCCTTCTGTACTTCTGCACTTGCTCCACTGTGTCGGTCTGGGGATACACAACAAGCAGAAAAAACTTTTAATTCCTAGTGCAAATGGATAATGTTAAACACTCCTTCCCAGATCATCTCCAGATATTTGGGGTCAGAGCTGCTATTTCCCAGAAATTCCCTCTTCCACGCACATTAGTGCCTCAGTGATGGCTGCACAGGGCACGTAAGGACAGCTGGGGGTACCTGGATGGTGCATTAGTGCTCGTTTCCTGTAAGCCTTCTTGATCTCATCTTCAGAGGCGTTTTTGTTCACCCCCAGGATTTTGTAGTAGTCTTTCCTTTTGCTCTTTTTCAGTTCCACCTGTGCATTCTTTAGGAGCTGCTTGTGTTCTGGAAAGGAGCACAACACCAGGGGAGGAGTTACACCATCCTTTCCACTTCAGGCCACTCAAAAAGCAAGGGCACAGTCAAGACAGGAACCAAAACCAGACATTCTGAACCCAGTGCACTGCCTCACACACAAGTTGAATTATCACCTCAGCATTCAGAGCTGGCAGAGAAACCAGACCAGAGACACGGATTTCCAGTGCTTCTGAGGGCTTTTCCAAATTGTCCTGCTGGGGTATTAGGCTGCAAATCACAGCATATTGTGGGTGGAAAAAAGGAACAACAAAAAAATTACCAGTTCAGGGAAACTTGTGCACACACAGAGTGCTCTTGTGCTCACCTTTTGTTTTCTCTGTCTGATAAACCTTCTCATAGTCTCTTACAGCATCTTCATACTGCTCTGTGTCCATGTAACTGTGGAAAGAAACACAGGTGGCCAAGGTGTCCTTCACAGGAACATCAGAAGGGGTTCAGTGCAGGCTGTCTGGGTGGAGGTGGATTAAGAGAAGTGCTCTGGACTGCAGCAGATCAGACCTCAGAGGAGCCCTGACACTTGTGGGAAACCCTGTCACAGCAACCTGCACTCTGGGCTCCAAGAGGACACTGTAAACTCCTTTGGCAGCACAAGTTCTGCTTTAACGACCTGATAATTCCAATATGCAGCTGCAGGAACTGATCCCAGCCAGATCCTTGAGCTCCAGGAAGCTGGTGCAGGGTCAGAGCTGGCACAGAGCTTCACAGTGACAGTGCTGGTCAGGAGTGACAATCCTGGCACCTCCAAGGGACACGTGTCTGTCTCTCACCCCTCAGCCTTACTCACACATTGCCTACTCACTGTAACTTAGCAATTAGAGATGGAAAAGATTGAAAAAGACCTCCAAGCTCAATCTCTTTTCCAACCACTGTAAACCTGCAATTGCAGACATGGAGAGGGGCTCTCTGGGACAGAACATCTATAAACAGTCAGTGTCTACAAACACAGTGAGCTGAGTCAAATTTTAGAACAAATCCTCCCTAAATCCTGTTCAGATCATATATGAGGAAGGATTTCCTCACTGAAAGGGTGGTCAGGATTGAAACTGGTTGCCCAGGGTGGTGGTGGAGTCACCATTCCAGGAGATGCTCATGGAACAACTGGATGTGGTACTCAGTGCTCTGGTCTACTGCACAAGACTGTAATTGGTCAAAGGTTGGTGCCAATGATTTTGGAGGTCTTTCCCAACCCAAATGATGCCATAAATACACCATCAAGAGGCAGTGCCAGACCCAGGCAGGCAGGAGAGGCCAGAGAGAGCTACCCCCATCTCCTCAGAAGCACAAGGAAGAGGAATAAATTCAAAGCTCCACCCCTTCTATTCAGTCAAGCTCCAGATTTGTGATCCTGTCCCTCAGAGCTGCCAGGAGGACACTGGTGCCCCGTGCCAAGGTGTACTCACCACTGTGCCCTCCTCAGGTAGGCTTTGACGTACGTGTCGTCCAGCTTCACCGCGTTCGTGCAGTCGTCGATCGCTTCTTCGAGTTTCCTAAGCTGCAACATCACACACAAGAGAGTGAACCCCACACAGAGAACAAACTCTGCACCACCACTTCAGGCTAATGAAAGGTGTGAAGGATCTGGGAAAATCTCACTGTTTTCTGGGTCTCTGTCTAGGATTTTTTTTTTCTGGTTTCCCACAAATACAGAGCTTTTGTTCAATGGGAAAAAAAACCAAAAAAAACATCAGAGGCTTGGCCAGTGACATGACAGAGCTATGAGGTGCTTCTGTGTAAGAAATGCACTCAAAACAAGGGCCCTTCTGATAACAATCCCAATTCTGTGTCCAAACTAATTCCTGGGCAGGAAGATAAACCTAAAAATATTTAAAATAAATCTTTTTTAGAAGAAGTGTTGTTTGTTTTCAGACACAAACATGGAAGACATGCATTATGTGGCCTCCAGCTCATCCCACTTCCCAGGTTTTGGGAACAGCCTGTGTCTCTTGACCAGGTAGGGGTGTCTGGGGAAGCAGCATCAACACTGGGGCAGCAGAGGAAGGAAAATGCCCAGAGGACACAGGGTGGGAATTGGGAGCACTGTCCCATGACTGGCTGTTTCTCTGGATAGTGCAGGACTAAAATTCAACAGCAAACTGAAGAAGTGTCATGGGGCTTTAAATTAGGTTGTTTTGTTTTTTGGATTTTTTTTTTTTTAACATAAAAACACAAAGCAAGACATGATTTATAAAAAGAATAGGAAAATAAATCTGTTCATTCCTGGGAAGGAAACAAACAGAGACAGGGGTGCTTTTTGCTGACTAAGATAAGGCTGAAGCATGTCCCTCCTCTCCCTCCCACTCTGTGCAGCCCAAGTATTTCAGTTTTGTTTCTGCAGGAGTCAACTGCTGGCTGTTGGGAACTGATCCAAGTATTGTGCAAGCACAAAACCCTGAAACACTGCCCATGGCCTCAGAGATGCAGCTGCCCAGCAGCCAGGGGAGGCTGTGCTTTCCAGAATAACTGATCTGTGGTTTGTCACTGCCATGGTGAGGGATATGGCAACAGCTACCTGCCAGGGGACCGTCCCTTACCTTTGAATTAACCGTGCCCCTGTTGCAGTAGAGTTTGGCATTTGTTTTGATATTATTTGGGTCTATTCCTAGTGCCTCTGTGTACAGTTCATATGCTAGTTTGTAGTTGCCTTTCTTGAATGCTTTATTCCCATCTTCCTTCTTCGCTTTAAGTGCTTTGGCATTCTGAAAGGAAACACACCTGGGTAAGGACATGAGGTCAGGGGGGAGGACACCTTGTTCTGCCTGACAAGGGTCCTGAGACACAACAGTTCTGCTCTGCTTTCACACACTGCTGCAGGATACAAGTCACAGCCTTGCTCCAGCAGCTGAAATGATCTCACTTTGCCTTTCCCCCAAGAGAAGCACTAAGGAACAGCCAGTGCCAGTTCCAGGCATCCTCCACAGGAAAAAGGCTGCCTAATTTTTAAGAAGGGAACATGACAGTGCAGTAAATTTATGGATTAAAATAAAAGGACCAGGAATTCACTTTTAGAGAACACATGAACAGATTTAAAGTCAGTCGAAGAACCACACCAGGGAAGGAGCAACACGAAGGAACAGTGCTAAATGAAAGTCAGGGTATTTGCCTGGATATTGGATCTGAAAGTCAGGAGGTCCTTTAAAACCAATGTATCTGGTTTTATTGCTGCTCTGTCTGACCAGGGAACAAAGAAGAGTGAAGGGGAGGATGCTTCAAAGTATCTGCTGAGAAATAGTTCCTAGGAGCATGGTTTTATCTGAGGCAGCAGCTGGCTGTCTTTGGGAAGGGTTGGACACACTGCCTGCTCCTGGAGAGCTGGGAAAGCCAATTGTGGTATTTGCTGGGTCCCCAGGACGAAGGAGGAATTGAGAATCTGACTCCATGTTCTTAGAAGGCTAATTTATTATTTTATGATATTATATTATATTATATTAAAGAATGCTATACTAAACTATACTAAAGAATAGAGAAGGCTTAACAAGATACTAATAAACTCATGACAGCTTCCAGACTCCCAACACAGCTGGACTGTGACTGGTCATTAAGTCAAAACAATTCACATGAAACCAATCAAACAACCACCTGTTGGTAAACAATCTCCAAAGCAGCAAAACACAGGAGAAACAATCGGACAATTATTGTTTTCATTTTTCTCTGAGGCTTCTCAGCTTCCCAGGAGAAGAAATCCTGGCGAAGGGATTTTTCCAGAAAATATGACAGTGACAGCCAGCGATGAGGGCGGGAGAAGGGATTGATCCAACAGAACCAAACTACGTGTTAAGTAAAAAAAAAACCCAATTCCTGGTGATTTTACAGCCCCATCTCCAGCACTTACCCGGCAGGCAAGACAGGCTTTCTCGTGGTCAGGGGCCATCCTGAGGGCCTGCACGAAGAACTGCACGGCCTTCTCGATGCAGTCCTCGTAGTACAGGCACAGCCCGCGCACGTACAGCGCGTCGGCGTTGGTCGAGTCCATCCGCAGGATATCACTGCAACACAGCAACAAAGGACATCCTCCCTGCTCCTGCTTCCTCCCCAGACACAAGCACTCCCTCCACTGAGGCACCCTTTGGTTGAAGCTCTGTGTGAGGAGGCTCCCGGGATGAGCGAAGAGATGTGAATCTTGACTTTACGTTTTAGAAGGCTGATTTATTATATTATGATATATGTTATATTAAAATGATCTATTAAAACTATACTAAAAGAATAGAGAGAAAAGGATTTATCAGAAGGCTGGAAAGAACAAGAATGGAATGATAACAAAGGCTCCTGACTCCCAGAGAGTCCGAGCCAGCTGAGTGTGATTGGCTGTTAATTAAAAACACCAATCACAGATGCACCTGCTGCATTCCACAGCAGCAGATAGAAATGTAAACAATAACTTTCTTGAGGCTTTTCAGCTTCTCAGGAGAAAAAATCCTAGCAAAGGATTTTTGATAAAATATCATAGCTACAGTACCCAGGTATTTTAACAAGTCTGTGGTACAGAAAAGGCAAAAGGACAGAAGACTCCTCGAGCAGGACGGTTGGTGTGAATGGGGTTTGGATGCAGCTTCCCATGAAGATTAATGGGGATAAATTCAACCACTCCCTCCTCATCACAACATTTGTTGGATAATACCCTTTTCCTGACCCAGAGATGGGGCAACTGAGAGGCATTTAAAAAAATTTCATTTTATTTATTTAATTTATTTTATTTTCAGTCTTATGTGAAGGGTGAGACAATACAGATAATTCATGCCATCACAACCACAATCCAACTATTTCCTAATTATAATACACTATAAGGGTTTCTTGGCTTATCAGCTTTTTGCCACACCATGCTGTAAATGCCTTAAAGGCATTTACATCATCTAAAATTACCCCTCGTGGGTCCCACCACAAGGCATCTTGCATAGTTCTATTTCTCCAAAATATCTAGTCTTATTTGCAAGGCCATCTTTTGAAACTTTCTTCTAGCTCCATTTCTCTCTCACCAATATCTGTCTCAAAGTTTTGACAGTTTCTCAGCATTTCTTGTCTCAAAGATTCCATGTGGATGCACACTGTGTGCCTTCTGTCAAGCCCTAAAAGCTCTCTACAAATCCATTTCCCACAAAGATGCACTAAGGAATTTTTGTATTTTCTATTCCCTCACTTATTCCATGCATGGAGCACATAGAGCCAGGACACCCAGCAGGTTCTCCTCAGCCCCAGCCCTCAGAAACTCACCTGGCCACAGACTGTGCCTCGGGGTACCGGCCCAGCAGTGCCAAACACTCAGCCTTGAGGATCTTGAACCGGTGACAGGCGGGAGCGAACTCCAGAGCACGATCCATGCAAAACACAACCTGGGGTGGGAGAAAGCACAGCCCTGAGCACAGCAGAGAGCCAAGGGCCTGCTCTGAACACTTGAGGTTTGTCTTTGACCAGGAAGGTGAGCATGCACACACCCACCTGCACTGCTGCTGGAGACACATTGCATTGGAAAATTTTCCTGCTATGCTTTTCAAAGTGCATACCTTTTTCAAAGGTTGTGCTATTTTCCTGCTAGGCTTTTCAAAGTATATACCTTTTTGAAAGGTTGTGCTATTTTCCTGATGTGCCTTTCAAAGTACATATCTTTTTCAAAGGTTGTGCTTTGTGGGTCAAGGTCTGAGGCATCTGCTGTGTTACTGTGACAGAGCACTACAAATGACCCCAGGGACACCTGTAGGAGGTCCATCCCTTTAACTCTTCTAAATTGCAACCCTAAAGAAAGGGCCAAGAAGGACAATCCTGCCCCTGTTTCCTGCAGTATAGAGCCATGTGGGAGGAACAGAAATTCAATAGATTGAGACAGTTTGGACTGGACAAAACACAAAAAAGTACAGTGTAAGGACTGATCTTCCACTGGCCTGACAGCCATGGGCAGGGTGAGCTAATGGGTCTTTTCCATCCCTGCACTCTGGTGGGGACATCTGGGCAAGAACGGGGCATTGTTCCCCAAGGTTCATCTGCTCCTCAGCCCGTGACATCACGGGCTCCTGCTGTGGGAAGCACTGTGCTCCAGAGCCAAGGGCTCCTGGTGAGGCAGGAGCAGCTCTCCACAAACAAAGATCATGTTTCATGTTAGCCTCCCCAGTGAAGTGGGACTGGGGAAGTGAGGGACAGATGCAGATGCCCAGGACGTGCCACACAGGCAGGGCAATTCCTACACAGGAAATTCACATTGATCACACATCCCATTTGCTCCTTAGAAACAGGTGATACAAAGCTGGGATTTACCCTTCCAAAATCTTGAGCTTAACCTAAGAGTAACCTGAACAATGAGCTCAATGTACCAGACATTCTCTTTCCTGGGATAAATCTGAGCCTTACATGCATCCACAGCATAGAAACAGTTGCAATGAGAAGTGCTTGGTGCCTTTCAGATTTCATGTTGTCATTTCTTGTTCTATCAAGTCAGTACCAGCTGCATCCTGCTACAATCCTTGGGAAGAAAGATTTGGAAACTGTAAAGAGAACGCCCCATGCAGATCTGCATTCCTCCTTGTATGACCTGGCACACAGCACGCCTTTTTTAATTTTTTTTTTTCTTTCAAAGAGTTGAGAAAGAAGAATCCTGGATATGCATTTCAGGAGCAAAGCTGCTAACAAAATCTGTCTCAAACAACTCAATCATGACTCCACTCACCCTGCAAAGCAAGCAGTGACAGAGGGTTGGCCTGAGCCAGTCGCCTCCTCACTTGTCCTTTGGCCAGTGCTCAGGGAGCACGAGCTCTGCCACTTTCAGAGCTGACACAATTCACCAGCCAGCCCTGCTCCAGGAGATGTGGCACAGCACTTCCAAATACCCAGCCAGGAAACCAGCCACACACCTGCCTGGGCCATGTCAAACACACCAGTTTTTGTATCAGACCACAGCAAACAAGTCGATCTCACCTTCCTGAAATCCCGTTTCTCAAAATCCACTTCAGCTATTTTTTCATACTCAAGCACAGTCGTGGCATTCTTCAGCTGAAAGACAGAACACACAAGTGCTGCAGGACAGACTCTGCTCTGAAATGCCACCAAGCAGCATTTGAACCGCCAATCCCTGAATGTCAGAGCCAAAACTACTGCAGATCATGGATCAATAATGCAGGTGACATGAATGCTTTTCCCAGCATTAAATTCGGTTTGAAATAAAGTGACTGAACTGAGAGTCCAGGAAAATGTACCCTGTGAAAGAGATGCAACAGTGGCAGCTGCCTTACACCACCATCCATTCCTCCTTTGGCCAGCTCAGCCTCCTGAGCATCTACTGGGCACAGTTCAGTCTGAGGATCCTCTTACCTCCTGCTGTGCCTGGGTATTCTTATGATCCAGTTCTAAAACTCGCTGAAAGCAGCGGCTGGCAGCCATGGCATTCCCTAGGGAAAGGTGGCACTTCCCTTCCCGGAGATGGCCCTGGGAACACAGAGAAAAGGGATTTGCAAGAGCTGTAACAGGTGCAGACAAGGGACTGAACGAGGTGCTTGAAGCTCTCCACGTACCCGTACAAAGCTGTCGTCCAGCCTGACTGACTGCTGAGCATCCTCCAGCGCTTCTCGGAACCTCCCCAGCATCATGAGCGTGGCAGCTCTGTTCCCATAATAACTGGCATTATTGGGACACGTATCTGGAGACAATGCAAGGCTCATTATCAGCGTAATGCAGCAGCTGCACAACTCGTGGCACTTAAGAACATTGGCCCTGACTGGCATTATCGATCTGGTGACATTTCCCAAGGTAATTAAAGCAGGCAAGAGGTTTTCATTCAGCATGTGCTGTCAGAAACCCCACTGGTGTGTTTGAAATCAGCAACCAGCTCCAGTTTTAGACATGGTGTTCAGTAAAGATTGATATTATCAGCTGTTCTCACCTATGGCTTTTGTGTAGTAGTTGAATGCTTCGTTGTAATCTTTCTTGGCATAGTATGCATTTCCCTGCTCCTTGAATGCCTCTGCTTCTCTGAAAGGAAGCAAAACACCACACTTTCAGAAGAACTGAGCACCAGACAGATTGTGACCATGATGAGCATTTGACCCCCAAGCAGTGTAACTGTTTAATGCTCCAAATTTAAGCTGGCTCTTGTGAGATCTCCTCAGCACCCCCCATTTCCCGCTGGCTCCCAGCTACTCCAGCATTTCACCTGGGATACTCAGCAATATTTCCTGGCCAAATTTTACAGGGATGCAAGAGAAGCCTAAAGCCACCTTTGAGTCCCCTCGGAGAGTCCAGCAGAACACCCTGGTATGGAGTTCATCCAACAGCCCCCTCCTGCAAGGTGCTGCACCTCAGAACAAAAGAGATAGTGCTGGCTCTTTCAGGAGTCCCACATACTCACAAACCAGAGCCAAGAACAATTTCCACATTCAAAAGACAGCTAAATCAAAGAGAAATATGGGTACAAGCCTGCAACAGAAGCCTGGCACTGCCTTGGCAACAGGTCTAGAAATAGTCCTCACACTCAAGAGCAAGCATTTGCAGAGACAGTTTGGGACATTTAAAAACACACAACATATGGTTTAAAGCAGCTTCCCTTAAACTCTCGAAAGCAAAGCTTCCCCTGAGGGAAACCAAGGCCCTTCTCTTCCCTCATGTCCCTTCAGCCTTTCACCTGCACAGGGCAAGAGGGAGAGCACATCACAGTGATGGAACAGCAAATGTGAGCAGTGCTCAGCAGGCTGACCTGGGAGAGAACAAAGGGAATTGTGTTGGAACAAGTTCCCATGTTTTCAGCCTTGCTCAGGCTGCCATTGGCCATTCCCACACAACCACCTCATGCAGGGGTTGTTTTCACTGAGCCATCACAGATTTCCCAGCTGGCAGAACAATGGACACTGGGAGCTGGGAAGTGTGCTCTTCACTTTCAGTTTTAAGTTTTGCTGTGTGCTACACCCCAGCCGAGTCCAGCCACAGCTCTGTGGGAGTTAAACCCTGGGAGGAGATGAGATGGGTAAGAACTGTGGCAGAGCAAGGGGTAGCACACACCCACTGCCCCCCAAGAGCCTTGTTCTGGCTCAGCTCCTCCCACCCCTGCTCCAGAAAATGATGAACTGGCCCACTGGAGATGGGAAACTGCCATCCCTCCTCTGCCACAGCCCTCCCAGCATCACAGCTGAGGCAGGTGCTGCAGCCTGGCTTTTCCTCAAGTACCCACCAGAATCCCAGGAGCTCTGCACTCTCCCAGCTACACTGATGTGCAACAATGATATGCCCTGGGGTGGATCCATATCACAAGCATGAGGATGCAAACTCTGCATGATTAAAATGTTTCCAAACACAACCACCTTTTTTGAATATTACAGATCAAATATCTAAATACAGTAGAAAAACTACTCAGCTCTTCTGCACTTTTGGAACCTGGGCAGTAAAGAGTTTCACTGTTCTCTTGTTTTGGTAATTGCAAATAGAAAAGAAAATCACAGATTCTATGAAAGCTCCTTCCCTCAGGTCTTTGCTGTACAGTTTAAAGAAATGGGTGAACAGTCTTAATGGCAGAACTTACCTGAGTCACCACCACAACCTGTCCAGCACAGTGGGCTGAATCACAAATCTTTTAGCCATTTTACCTGTCCTGTCATGAGCAATTACCATCTAATAGACACAGCTAAAGGCTGGCTGCCAGAGCACCCCATCTGCCACAAACTGCTGGGAAGAGCTGGGAAAATGGGAGAAAGAAAACATAACCCTGGCAAAACCAATTTTCAGAAAGCACCGGCACTGTGAGATGCCAGAGAAACACTCCCACACAAAGATTACTGTTTTCTACTCTTTTTTATTGGTCTGTCTTCCTTTTAAGCATTTTAATGCAGATCAATGTATCAACAAGTCACAGAGCCTCGGGTGACTCTGGCAGAAAGGAGAGCACAGGTATTTCTGCTGCTCACATGGCCTAAGGCTTAACCATGAAGATTGTGAAAGCAAATCACCTCTGCAGCACGAAGGCAAAGGACCTGCTGGAGCTGCCAGGCTGGGCTGCAGCTCCAGCACCAGGACAGAAGCAGCTCTGCCCTGTTGTGCCCTGATGACATACAGAGCACACAGCCCTTGTTTACCATGGCTCTGGCTCCAACAAGGAGAACTGCAGCCCCTGATCTCACTGGGGATTGTTTCAGCCCAACAGATGCTGTGGCCTGAATGAGCTCATTCTGCCTCCTGCGCTGCTGGGGCCTGCACTCCCCACTTGCTACTTTTGACACTGAAGAAGAATCGTGCTTTGCTAAAATACACCCCCAGCTGAATGGGTGCCTTTGTGACGGGGTTGGTGTGTTCACTGGGCTGCTCCATGCTGGACACAGAAACAGAGAAGAGCTGCACCAAGGAGCTGGGTAAGAAGCTTGTCTTTCATCACTCACATGCACCACAGGCACAGGAGGGGCTGGTGGGAGTGACTCTTTTTGCAAACTAGGCAATTATTTTTTTCTCTTTTATGGTATTTCTCAGCCTCTCTAATACTTGAAGCACTTTGGTCCCAGTCACCGCAGAGAACCTGTCACCACAGAGTCATTTGGGTTGGAAAAGCCTGTGAGATTTTAGACACCAATCACCACCTTGTTAACCAGACCAGAGAGCACAGAGTGTCATGTCCAGTCACTCCTCGAACATCTCCAGAGACAGGAACTCCAACTGCTCCCTGGACAACCCTTTCTGAGAAGAAATTCCACCCCATGACCAACCTGAACCTCTTCTGGCACAGCTGGAGACCAAGGGAGACCAGCAGCAGCTGCATGTGCTGATGCTCCCTCGCACACTCAAGCTCTGAGGATGGAGCTCGCTGCCTGCCTGGGGAGAGAGGAGCCAGCACAAGGCTCCTTCTCCTCCCCATGCCCTGTGAAAGCTCAGTCCCTGTTCGTTCCCAGCACAGCAGCTCTGGGAGAAGCCATCCTGTGCACGGTGACACAATCCCACGCTTGCCTAACAACTCCTGCCTCCTCCTCAGAGCTTCCACACGCTGCCCCCGCTCGAGTGCCGATCGTGGCTTCCACCTCCCACTCCAGCTCCCAATGAGACTCCTGCAGACACCTGATTTTCTGTCATGGGAACCTTCAGGGATCTGTAACCCAGCAGCTCTTGATCCAGATGTGCTTGGCACAGCCCCTGGGCAGGGATGTGCCAAGGCAATACCACCAGTGACAGAAATCCAACACCTAAGCAGGTGGCAGAGTCACTATCTCCCAGCTCTCCTGACCCTCACTCCCACTTCACTGCTTGCCTCCATTATGAAACGGTGGCAAAACCCTAAAATAACCAGGATTTAAGGAAGGCTCCAAAATCCTATCCTGACCAAGTAATCTTTCCTGTTATGCTCTGGCAATTTTGTGCAGTTCTTGCAGAGGCTTTTCCATCAATAGGATCTGGTGCCTTTATCAGGCATTTTTGGGGGTGAAATCCCACCCAGATTCTCAGCTGTCAGATGTGACTCAGCCGCTGGGGTAAAATAAGTTGTGTGATCTCAATTCAGTTTACAGCAGGCAGATGTCTAGAGCTTAAAATTAGCCATCATGTTTGCCCCTGGACATACAATACCCTCCCCTCCCTTCTTTCAGGACTTGGAAGAGAAACAAAACACTCCAGAAAGACACACAGGGTGCACTTTAGAGACCTGTCCTCAGGTGAGGTTTGACACTGAGTGAGGACTTAGGCATAAAGGAATATATATTTACAACTTCCTCATGGGGGGCTGCAGAGGGGCAAGCAGTGAGCTCTTCTCTCTGGTGACCCCTGGGAATGGCCGGAGCTGGGTGAAGGAAGGCTAGGTTGGATTTTAGGAAAAGATTCTTCTCCCCCGGAGGGTGTGTGGGCACTGGGACAGGCTCCCTGAGGCAGTGGTCACACACAGTGGTGTGTGACAGACTGCTGTGCCCTGCTGGGCAGAGCAGAGCTGATTCCTGGCACATCAGCTCCCCCCAACGCACAGACACCATGGCAGAGACTCCACACAGCCCCCAGCTCGGGAAATCTGAGTCTGGACATGAAAATATCTACGTGAATGGGCCAAGGACTCACCCATGGAAACGTAACAAAGGGCTGCCTCGAGCCTCCCCAAGAGCAGAGCTGAACCTGAACCCACAAGGTGCTCAAACCCTCAGAATGTTCCTCATAACCGAGGGCAAACTCGGAAGGCCAAAAGAGCCACAAGGACCAAAATATGCCACGAGAAATCCAAGAATTGACCCAAACCTTCCCTGCAGCCACGAGTGAGAAGAGCAGCCGAGCCCCAGCTTTAATTGTGCCGTTATGTAATTCCCGGAGCTCAGAATTAACCTAATTCCCAGCAATGCCCCCATCCTGCATGGCAGGGCCACAGCATAACTTTTGTGAAAATCCATGGAACGGTCTAGAATCACCCTGAGACTGCTTTTTTTTTGAAGGAAGCAATTCCTTTTGAATGAAGGAAGCCAACCAGCTTAAGAATTCCACAGGACAACAACTGCATCTACATTACGATTCACCTCAAAAAAGCACATTTCATGTTAAAGAAATAGGTTGAAACTGTAGGTATGGATCACCTTTTCCTACTGGATAAAACAGCTGCTTAAGTTAGATATTCAAATACTCTGCAGATGCACAGGGAAGCAAACAACTACCCAAGTACCTTGTGCTGCTTCTGGTATGACCATGAGATCACAAAATAATTCCAGATGAGTAAAATGGGTTTATCACCTGGGAAACCCAAGTGTCCATTTATGGGCAGAACAGGAGTAGGAGAGCCATTTCCAGGTTATCCCAGAACGACCTGGTGCCCCTCAGATGATTCACCCCCTCCTGCCAGCGCTGCCACAAAACTGGCCAGAAATTACATCTATTCTAGAGGAGCCTCGCTGTGATACACCTCACTCCATGCACTGGAAAAGCCTCTTGGTGCTCACCAACACCTGACAAGCTCCAGGGAACACCTGCAGACCTGGCCAGTGACCTTCAGCCTCGCCAGGCCAGAACCTCCAGGACTCTGTGTGGGCCACTCCGTGCTCATCACTTTGCTGTGGGAAATGTTGATGCCCCCAAAGAGGCACCAACACATCCCAAGCCTGCAGCAGGGGCTCTGCAATCTCCTAGCAGTATTTTCCAGACAGCTGGAGGTTTTTTAACAAAACAAAGTTTCCATATGTTCCAGTGCTGAAGAAGGAGGAGAAAGATCCAGCCTGGAGCAAGCATGGGAGCCAGAACTCAGAGGTGCCAGGAAGATGACAAGGAAATTCTCCCTGGCAAACCTCCAGGGGCCCAAGCTCACAAAGCAGCTGGGAGCAGGGAAAAACTGTTCCCATGGGTGAGAAACCTTTAAAATTAATGAAGAAACAAGTGAGGCCCAGTCCTGCTCATCAGCGGCTCTGCCCTGGCGCACCAACGGATAAAATTAACACAATTACATCAACACTTTCTGCCAGGACCCCAACAATCCATGAGGCAGCAGCAGACAATAATTATCCTGTGACCACACTCCATTCCTGTGCCCTGGACACCCTGGGAGCCCTCTGGCATGTCTGCAGCTGCTTCAGGGCGTTAGTTACAGCCATTCTGAAATGCAGATCTCCCCTTTTGCTCATTTTCTAACTTTCCAGTTTTATTAAGCTACAGAAAACACAATTGTACATTTGGACAAAGGTGAGTCCTAGAGCAAAATATCCATATTCTGCTCTACTGTAATCCCTAAACTGGACATGGAACCCTCATTGTTGAGTTATCCTAAGGATTTTGAAAAGGCTTCCCCTTACTTTTGCTGATTTTTATGGAAGTGAGCGCAGATACACCCCAAAGGCTGCACCAAATCAGTGTGTACCATGAGGAGCTCACCCAGCTCTTACCTGGCCTGGGATGCTTCACAAACACCTGACACCTTCTGAGCTCCAACTCCACACCAATAAAGCAGTTATTGCTCTGATTTCCACGAGAGCAACTGAGCTACCACAGTGAAACAGGAAGGGCTGGGGTAGGGAAGAGGTTAATGCACAGAACTGCAAAGAAATCGGGGTGTGCAGGGCTGGCTCCCCCAGAGCAACACCAAGGAATTAGCTCCCGCCCATATGGATCCATTTTAGCAAGGGAAAGGTCCAACATTCCCAAGAGAACACGAAAAGGAAACACTGTGAAAGCACCTAATGAAAGAGAACAGGAGCTGGAGGTCACTACCTGCAGACACCTGTGCCTTCAGCCAGGGTTTTACCTCTGTGAATTTCCACCGTTTCAAAGGCCACATTTCGCTTGCCCAGAGGGCAGGGATGTGCCCACACAGGCCCGTCCCAGCCCCGCAGGCTGGGCGCTGCTCTGCGAGCCCCAAGTGCCTCTTCAGCAGCTCCTCCTTTCCTGCTCAGCAGGATCTCCCCTGGGAGCTGCTCCTCGGGCCTCAATTCCACAGATTTCCTTCAGCCATCAACGGGAGCCTGAAACCACCACTCCTCAGAGGCCGCTTTTGGGTTTGTTTCCTCTTCTTCATTCCACTGCATCATCTTCCAGAGCAAACACCTCAGCTCCTCCAGGAACAGCTCTTTCCTTCCAGGGATATGAACCCAGCACCTGCCACTATGGAAAACCACTGGAGTTTCCAGGACAGGGACCTTCCCACAGCTCCTGGGGGGAAAACGTGTGGGAAAGGTGGGGATCCCACCTCGCCCTGCCTCAGGCGACACTGGCAGCTCCCCCGGGCACAGCACGGACAAACCGGGAGCTCCGGGATGATGGAGCATTCCCGGGGCAGCGCTCTGCATCCTTCCCGTTACCCACAGCAAGGCAGGATGGAGTCACTCGGGGCAGGCTTCAAACGGAACAGAACCGGGAGGACGCGGGGACGGAGCAGCAAAGGGTTCAGGAGTTTGGAGCCTCCTCTTCCCACGAGTTTAATCCTCCCCTCCCCAGCGAGGGGGAGGACGCTCCCCCGGCACCGGTGAGGCTGTGTGGCCTCGGGACACTGCATTTCTGGGCCACCCCGGTAACGGGGGGGTGTTCTAATCCCGGAGCTCGCTGGGACACACCGGCACCGCAAATCCAGCGGCTCCCGGGCCCCGCCGCGTGCGGCCCGAGGCTGTCACCGCCCGCCGGGCCCCGGGGCGCCGCCGCCCCCGGCCGGCCCGCACACAGGACTTTGCCCGCGGGGTCCGCCCGGGCAAGGACCGACCGCAGTCCCCGGGCGCGCTCCCGGCCCTGCCGAGCACCGGCAGCCGCCCCGCACCGCGGCCGCGGGCCCTGCGGCACTCCAGCCTCGCCGGGCCGCGGTGCGCCCACCGGGAGGGACACGGGCCGCCCTTTCCCCGCCCGGACCGCCGCTCTACCTGCGCGCCTCCTCGTCGCTGTCGGTCTCGCCGGGCCCGTCGGGCGCCGCCATGACCACATCGCACTCGGCCTCGGCCGCCGCCGCCGCCGCCATCTTACCGCGCGGGGCTGGGCCGGACCGGGGCGGGGCGGGGCGGGGCGAGGGCCGGAACGGGCGGGACCTCCGCCGGTGGAGCGGGGCGGGGCCCGACCGGCAGGGGGCGCCCGCGGAGGAGCCCGGCGGCGGCATCGGGAGGGGCCGGTACCGGGAGGAGGGCGGAACTCGACCGGGCGGTGGGCGTGGCTTATCCTGACCACGGCCCTTCCCATAGCGGGGCAGCGCCGGCTCTCGCGGTCCTCCCGCCCACAGTGGGGCGCTGTGGTGCCGTCGCGTCCCTCCCGCCGCTGCCGGTGAGGCTCGGCCGCGCCCGCCCCGGTGAGGCGGGATGGGCAAGAGCTGCAAGGTGGTGGTGTGCGGGCAGGCCTCGGTCGGGAAAACCTCCATCCTGGAGCAGCTGCTCTACGGGAACCATGTGGTCGGTGAGTGCGGCGCAGGGCAGAGGCCGCTCCGCGGCTCCCCCAGCGTAGCTGGTCGGGCCCTGGGCAGTGCTGGCTCTGGGGATCCCCCTGGTCACCCCCACACACCGGCCAGGGCCCCGGCAGCGTTCCCACGTGTCCCCTGCCCACCCCCGGCAGGCTCGGAGATGATCGAGACCCAGGAGGACATTTACGTGGGCTCCATCGAGACCGACCGGGGCGTGAGGGAGCAGGTGCGCTTCTACGACACGCGGGGGCTGCGGGACGGGCTGGAGCTGCCCAAGCACTGCTTCTCCTGCACCGACGGCTACGTGCTGGTCTACAGCACCGACAGCAAGGAGTCCTTCAAGCGTGTCGAGCTGCTCAAGAAGGAGATCGACAAGTCCAAGGACAAGAAGGAGGTGAGTCCCCCCGGAGAAGGGGCTGCGGAGTGGGATCTGCTCCCCTGGGGCAGGTTCTCACCTTTGTTTTCTCCAGCCTGTCACAAGATACTGATGGGTCGCTGATCTGGGAGACTCCCAGCAGTAAAAGGCTGTCTCCTGGCATGCTCTCTGAGCATGCAGGTGCTCAAAAGCTCCTTCCACTTTGGGGCTGGTTTGGGACACACAGACCCCAGCAGGAGGGGAAGGGAGCACTGAGAGCACTGGGTTTCAAAAGGCCTTGACATGGACGGGGAATCAGCGTCAGGGCCAGGCCCAGCACTGAGGGGCTCATGGCAGAGCCAGCCAGCCCTGCAGCTCTGCAGTTGGTCGTCAGGGGCCCTTCTCACCCTTTTGGAACAGGTCACCATTGTGGTTTTGGGCAACAAGTGTGACCTGCAGGAGCAGCGCCGGGTGGACCATGATGCAGCCCAGCACTGGGCCAAGGGTGAGAAGGTGAAGCTGTGGGAGGTGTCCGTGGCTGACCGGCGCACACTGATCGAGCCCTTCATCTACCTGGCCAGCAAGATGACACAGCCACAGAGCAAATCTGCCTTCCCCCTGAGCCGCAAGAACAAGGGCAGTGGATCCATGGATGGATGAGCCTGCTTCCCCTTCCCTTCCGTTGCCACCTCCTCTTCCTCACCTTCCTGCTTCCCTCGCACACACCTCCTGCTGAGTCTGGTGTCACGGAGCCTGTAGGAAGCAGGTGACCAGGAGGAACAATCATGCCAGGGCTAGGGATGGTCCTGGTGGACAAGAGAGGCAGTGGGACAGAACCACTCCTCTCCCTGCCCAGCCCCTGCAGCTGTCAGAGGTGCTACAGGAAGGTCAGGATTCACTCAGTGACCCCCTCTGCTCTCAGGTGCAGGCTGGGAGAGTGGAACAGAGGCACAGCACAGGCTGGCTGGAGCGTGGGCATCAGCTCCACATCTGGAGAGAACAACTCCCTCTTTTTGTATTTCCTGATAGCATTTGGGCAGGGCCTGTTTGCTGGCCCTGCCTCCAGCCAAGCAGCTCTCCTTGCCTCTGTGCTGCTCCCTGGCAGCTTGTCCCTTACCCTGGCAGTGTCCACTGCTCCTTTATGCACTGGAATATCCAGACATGCTGCACCAGGGAATGCCTAGAGCAGGGCAGGTGCTGTTCCTGAGGGCAGAGTGCCCAAATCCACCATTCCAGCCTTCCTCTTCCTGAGTGCAGACTCAGCCACGAGCTTGGAGGAGATGGGGTTGTGCTTCACCTGCATACCTAGATCCTTGGAGGAGTGGGACTGTACTTACCCTGCACACCCCAGATGCTTTGGGCTATGGCAGCTCTCACTGCCCACCTGTCACAATGCTGCCTCTTCTCAGAACTACCTTAAGATAAGGCACAGGTGTCCCAGCCTTACCCAGCAACACTTATTCCCTTCAGGTAGTCTGGATGTAGGAAAGGAATTGATGAAAAGCCCCAGTGTGTTTATACTTGTTCCTTTTATTTACCGAGTAACACAATAAAGCGATGAGATTCGGTTATCAAAATATTTTCCTTTTTTTTTTTTTCCCAACAGTTATAGTACATCAAAAAAAATATACAATGAACATTACAGGAGGGTACTGGCCAAGTCCCTAGAGTCTGGATATTCCATTTTGGGTTTGGTTTGGTTTTTTTTTTCTGGTGTTTTGAATCAAATTTCACATCACTCCAAGGTTATTTACAGAGGGGCACACGTTACCGAGCGCTATGGACTATCCCTACTCCTAGTACAGCATGTGCTAAGTCAAAGGCAGTAAATGCTTTGGAGAGCAGGAGGGGATTTGGGGGATGCCATAACGGGGGTTTCTTACGCAGCTCGTTGCAGTATTATTGTCTAGAAGGAATGGCTTTCACAGGGTTAAAGTGCCAAGAACAGGAGTGCGTCAGGACTCCACTGGTGAGGGACAAGGAGCAGCCATGGCTCCAGCACAGGCTTTTTGGAACAATGGAGGGGAACAGGCCCACTGGTGCCATGTGGCTCTGCAGGCTGGAGCCCAGCTGCTCCTGGCTCCCCAGGCTTCTGAGGGGCTGGGCATGGCACCAGGGGCTCATGGCACAGGAGGGGACCCATTGTCCTACTGCGGTGGCTGGACTGGGGGTGACCCCAAGGGCCTGGGAAGGGCACAGTGAGACGGGCAGGGGTGGCTGGGGACACCACCAGCCATGGGCTGCTTGGCACTGGGGGATGAGGACAGCGTCCCTCCTGTCCCCAGGGACCCCACCAGCACAGGCTCCTGTCCCCTGGGATGTGGGGTCCCTGCGTGTCCCCTGGGCTATGGGACCATCTCCCTATCCCTGATAAAGCCGTTTCTGCTGGGAGCCTTGCTTCCCTCAGCTGCGCTCCACGCCACATATCCCACCACTGCTGCAAGACCCTTCCACTACCTCCATGCACAGCTGCTAACTCTTCTCCTGGTGCCCTCTCCCCACTCTCCTCCTTCCCTGGGGAAGGGATGCCCTGAGCAGGTGAATTCATACCCAGGGGCTCCCTCACTCTCCTGTCTCCGTGGCAGGAGTGCAGTGGTGGCTCCATGGTTGGTGCTGCCCACAGACCCTGCAGGTGTGTGCTCCTTCCTGCAGCTTTCCTGCCCTTGCCAAGGCTCCAGCCATGGGAAGCAGATATGTTTCAGGCTCCAGCCATGGGAAGCAGATATGTTTCAGCCATCTGAGTCCCCCATTGGCCGCTTCCTGGTCACCTTCCCGTGCCAGGCCCCATCCTGAGCATCAGTGGAGCACGCTGGGCAAAATCCTTCTGAAATCCAGGCGCTGCTTATGGCCAAGACTTCAGATATGTGTGCTTGTGCGTGTGGATTCCCAGGTGCACACACCAACCTGCCTCTTCCCGAGGGCTGGGAGGGAATGGGAGTCACAGCAGAGGTGTGAACCAGCACCCTGGGCCAGGGACAGGACAGAGCTCAGTGTCATGTTGGTTCTTCTGCTGCCACCACGGCTCCAGCTGCAGGGATGCATCAGCACCAAAGGGAATCGCAGGCGGCCAGTGCGGCGGGTGGGTGAGCTGCCCCCTGGATTGCATAGATCAGGGTGGGGTGTTCCTCCAGAGAAAGGTCCATTTGGGATGCAACTCTCTCTATGTACAGCAGCGTGCTGGGCACCCAGAGCGCTGCGGTGACAGTCCCAGACAGGTCATGGTTGGGCTGTCTGAGCACAGTGAAATGCAGAGCTATGGCCTCGGGGTCCCTCCAGAGCCTGGCACTCTGCAGGCTATGGGTGCACCTGCCACCTGATTGTCCGGGCTGCTGAGGACACTTTTGATTTCGGGAATCATCAGTAACCTCCTGGAAGCTCCTAACTGGGATGGGATTGGAGGGCTGTGCACGGCAGGTGAGCAGCAGCGTTGCCTTTCACTGGAGAACTGAAAGTGCTTTAGGGACATTCACTCAGCCTCACAGCGTCTCCCGGGAGGTAGGGGCAGGGCTGTCCCCACGGTGGGACAGAGACAAGGACAGGTGCCAAGCACAGGGTCACCTCCTTGGGGAGCCAGCACTGGACAAGCCTGGCACCCCCGGCCTCGCTGGGCATGAGTGGGGCCCAGCATAGCCATGTGCCCATCGTGTGCTTCTGGGGCCAGGGCAGGGCCCGTGTGCTTTGGAGGGAGGAGGCACCAGCCCTGGGGTCAGCTATTGCTCTCGGAGTGAGGATACGGTCAGTGTGGCCGGTGCCTGCCACCACGGGGGCTCTTTGGCTGGTGGGATATAGGGAATTGTGGGGACGGGGGGCTGGTGGGTGGCACAGAAACCCCCTGCCAGCACAGGTAGGTGCAGGGCTGGCAAGGGCACAGCCAGCCCAGGCTGAGAGAGAAACTGTCAGCTTCCCACTTGTGCTGGGGTTGTTTCTCCCAGTAAGAGCTGTGCTGAGATTCCCCTCGCAGTTCCCTTCCGACTGCACTGGCAGGGACCACAGGGATGCTCCTTCTCCCAGGGACCAGCCAGCTCCTCTCCTTCCAGCCTGGTAACTGGGAGGGCAATGAAGAAACAACCAACAGGCTAAGGACAGGCAGGCTCTGGCCATGAGATGCTCCTGCTGATTTGGACACTGTCCCTTCCATGCACTGCCTGGGCTCATCTGCTGAGCAGGGGACCAGCACAGGCTGGGGGAGCGCTGGGGATGCGCGGCGGGGCTGGCCAGGCTCTGTCGGGGCACCTCTCTCCAGTGGGAGCCCTCTCCGAGCAAAGGAGAAGCCGGGGTTGATGTCTACGACTACGTTTTCCCACCAGCCAGGAGAGCAGGTACCAGGAGCGCTGCCCCCAGCGCGCAGCCCCCGCAGCCCAGCCCAGCTGCAGCGGACAGACCCTCGGTGGGCCGGCAGCTCTAGTAGGGTGCGAAGACGATGGGACCCGGCGTGGGGCGGACGTGGGCCGGCGGCGTTCGGAAAAGGGCTGGTCCGAGGATCGGGGCTTGGAACAGGGTGGTGGCAGCTGCTGGTCGCAAGGCAAGGGGTCCAGGCATGGCGCAGACGGCAGCGGCGGTGAGCGGGCTCGGCAGGAAACGGGTTGCCAGGGTTTTGGTGAGGTGCTTCTGCAAAGCCAGCTTGGACTGCAGGGAGGGAGGAGGAGACACCGTGAGACTGCAGAAGAGGTGGAGGAATCACAAGTGCTGCCATTGTGAATGCTGCTGCCAAAGCACTCCCAAGTTATCCCCGTGACACAAAACCCACCACCACAGCTCATCCTTCTTGAGGGGAGAAGCTGAGCTGTGGTGATGGAAACCAAGGTTTAAGAGAATCAGCTCCCGTAACTCACTGAAAGAATTGCTGATGGTGAGTGAGGCTCTGTGAACAAACTGAGAGAGTGCTGTGCAGGGAGACAGGTACCTTGAGAATACTCACTGCGAGGGCAGCATTCTTCTGCAGCTTGTTGTAGGGGCTGTACTTGGGCTTGGGTGGCTTCCCTGCCAGCCTGTCTTTGTGCCTCCGGCTGCTCATGTGCTGGGGAGGAAAACAGCTGGATCACTGGGAGCCAGGACAGCCGGGTACTGTGTGGCTCAGGTCTGTGGGGACACCATCACCCTGCAGGGGCCATCAGGTACCCACACCCTGAGGCCCTGCACACCCACACCCAGTGCCCAGGCACTCCCAGGGCATTGTCACCTGCTTGAGCTGGGTCTCAGAGTTGACATAGATCTCGCACACTTGGCAGTGAAATGCCTTGTTCTGGATGTTGATGCTGCCCTTGTTCCCGATCCGCTTGGACTTGTGCCCTGCCCGAGAGAGCAGCTTGCCCCGGCCTCGCCGCAGTTGGGTGCCGTGACCTTCCAGCATTGACTTGTGCTTAGCACCTGGTGAGAGGAGAGGGGACACTCAGCAAACCCAGCCCTGTGCCAGTGCCACAGCAGCAGGAACAGTGCCCTCCAACAGCACCAACCTGTGCCCAGCAGCACATGCAGGCAGAGAGGACAGGGAGCTGCCTGGGAGCCCGAACTTTTGCCATTCCCAAACCCTGCCAAACTGCACGTCGCAGGCAGAGCAGAGCTGCTCATCTTCCCAGAGACCCCCCCTCCATGTGCCAGCTTTGCAGAAGCTGCTATTTCCAGCGTGAGCTGGAGCCTGTCGCCTGTCCCCGGGCGTTAGCACAGTCTGCGGAGTCGGGCGCGCGTCGCCCGCCGTGCTGCAGCATCTGAGCCGTGCCCAAGGTCAGAGCAGAGCCAGGAATAGCTCAGCTGGGTCACAGCAGGTGGGGAAGGAGGAACCCAAGATCCCCACACACCTGGGGACAGGGCGCTCTGTCCTGTCCCTGCCAGCGCCGGGATGGCGAGAGTGCATGGGGAACAAGTAATTTAAGCCCCTGCTAATTCATTCTATTTTTTAAGGCGTGAAGCAAGGAGCTGTGTGGCAGCCACAGAGCAGCGCCAGCCTGCAAACGTTTGTTTGTTTGTTTGTTTGTTTGTTCTTTTTCCCCAAATCAGCTCCTGAATTTGTAACTGGAGCTGACAAAAGCAAAAGGACACGTCTGCAGCTAAGCCGCAGCAGTGTCCTGAGCCAACCCTGCACACGGCAGCTGCTGCTGCCCCAGCAGGCAGTGGGCTGGGAGGAATTGCTTCCCAGCAAAGGACCTTCCATTTAAAGTTGGGGTGCCCGACTTCAGCATCCTCTAGAGAAAGGAGCAAGCAAGGAGCTGGAACTGCAGGGCCTGCAGACCCTACTGGGGACCCCTGTAGCATGGCTGCCACCCCCTGCTACCACCCTGGGGGACCCTCAGCAGTTCCCACAGCTGCCCACCCCAAGGGGCTGCCCCACACAGCCCAGGAGTCGTTTTGGGCTATGGGGCTCCACAGCTCATTGGATTCCCAAGGTTCTTCTGCACACAGCCACAAGCCCAAACCACTGAGCTGCCTTGGGAAGTATTATTCCAGGTTTGGAAGAAGCCCTGGCTATCAGCTTCAAGACGAATAGAAAATAAAGCAGCGTCAATCACTTGATTAAATGTCCTTAATTGAGACATGAACAATAAAAGTGTTTGACCTTGTGAAAATTCACCCTAGAAGCTGCAGCCCAGGTAAAGCCCCATGACTTATCTGTGCAGGTCATTTTAATGAACGTTTTTTAATTACAGCAACACTCATTAATGCTCGCTACTTCATTGCAAGACTGCTTGGTTATGGGGCACGCTCAGAGCTTTGCTCAGAGCCGCGATGAAGTGGCAGGGGGCCCATCCCCCTGCCCCCCAGTAATGCCCTTACCGGTGTTGTGAGCCTCCAGCTGGGACAGGGAGTTGACGGTCACTTTGCAGGTGGGACAATACAGGTGCTGTTTGCTCTTTTTCCCCTCTTTCTCACTCTCAGGGGCCGAGCTGACGCTGCTGCCTGACTCAGCTGCCTGTGCCTCAGCTGCCTGGGCGGACGAGGAGGCCACGCTGGTGGCATCTGAGGTGCCCTCTGACAGCTCGGAGGCCGGCGGGGAGCCCAGCGGGGCAACAGTGCCTGGCAGCTCCACAGGTGACTCCTCAGTGCTGGGCACCAGCCCCAGGCTGCTGCCCTCACCCTCCGACTCCTGTGGGCTACTGGCATCAGCTGGTGGGAGGAGAAGGAAAAGGGGAAAGAGGAAAAGAAGTGGGCAGAAAGAGAAAGTTCTCCTGTGCCTGAACAGGTTTTCTGGATTTCAGGGAGCACCCCCATCTTCCCCAAGACCATCCCAGACAGCGTCTGCATGCATCCCCAGGTCTTTCCCATTACAGCTGTTATCTGTAGTGCAGGGAAGCTGGGCTCAGCACCAAACCCTGCTGCTGCCACAGCTCCCACCAGCCCCATCCCTGCATGTGGCAGAGCCCTGGGGATGTGTGGGACAGAGCTTCCTCCCAGAGACATCAAATCACAGGGAAAACAACCCCTGTTCCCCCACAGGAGCTCAGGTGGCACCTCTGCCACAGCCTCAGCCCCACACCCCCTCCTCGTACCTGTGCTGCCCAGCTCCCCACTGCCCACAGGGCTGGGGGCCAGGTCGGCCGTGCTGTCCTGGCCAGGGGTCCCTGCTGCAGCCCCCACCACCTTCTGCTTGTTCTTCATGGCCTCGATGGCCTTCAGCCTCCGCGCGTGCTTGTGGCCCTTGTAGTGGGCTTCAGCCTGGTTCTGGGGGGAGAGAGGGATGGCCAGGTCACTGCTGTGACAGACAGACAGACGGACATGGGCAGGGGATGGGCTCACACCCAGGATGTGGCCACTCAGGCAGGTTCCTAGTGCAGCCACCTTACCTGGTGGCACGCACCCCCAGGGTAGGACCACTGCAAAGGGGTGGTGGCAGTGGGGTGTAGCACAGAGAGACAGAGGTAGCACAGGGGGGTTTTTGGCAGTGGGGTGTAGCACAGAGAGGCAGACACAGCACTGAGGGGTTTTGGCAGTGGGGTGTAGCACAGAAGGATTTTGGCAGTGGGGTGTAGCACAGAGAGACAGAGGTAGCACAGAAGGATTTTGGCAGTGAGGTGTAGCACAGAGGGGTTTTAGCACTGGGGTGTAGCACAGAGAGGCAGATGTAGCACGGGGGGGGTTTTGGCAGTGGGGTGTAGCACAGAGGGGTGTTGGGAGTGAGGTGTAGCAGAGAGGAGGTGTTGGGAGTGGGGTGTAGCACAGAGGGATTTAGCAGTGAGGTGTAGCACAGAGGGATTTTAGCACTGGGGTGTAGCACAGGGAGGCAGATGTAGCACAGGTGGGGTTTTGGCAGTAGGGTGTAGCACAGAGGGGTGTTGGGAATGAGGTGTAGCAGAAAGGGGGTGTCAGGACTGGGGTGTCGCACAGAGGGGTGTTGGCACTGGGGTGTAGCACAGGGTGGGTGATGGGAATGAGGTGTAGCACAAAGGGGTTTTAGCACTGGGGTGTAGCACAGAGGGATTTTAGCAGTGGGTGTAGCACAGAGGGGTTTCACAGAGTCATTTCCCTCCTCTCCCCAGCGTGCTCTGACACCAACATGTTGAGGCCAAGGTATCACTCTCTAAGACATCCCCACATTGCTTGCTTGGCGAGATAAGGACCCCGCTCTGATTAAATGCATCAAGTCACTCCTAAAAGCAGCTTTCAGGCAAAACTTATGACTCCAGAAACGTACAATGAATTGTTGCTGTAAAAATGAAATAAAGAGGTTTTTTGGTGGGGAGGACACATCACCCACTGTATCCTAAAGGGTGTTCAACACATGGTTCATGTCCCCAGCTCCTCTCTCTCAGTGAACGCTGGATAATGAAGCGTGACTCTGATGGATTCGTGTCTGCACCAAACTGATAAAAATGGCCACAAAAATAACTCCCCTGAACACTGGTGTCCTCCCAGCAGGGACAATGCTGCATTGTCCCCCAAAACAACCCCGGTTTGGCAATTTATGGAGTGGAACCCCAGTATGAATTAGACACTGTACCCCTGAGTAGGACAGATTAATTTGCACAGCATTCCTGGGGGCCAGCTGAGGATTCCCGGGCTCAGCAGGGGGAAGCATCCTAGCCCATCCCTTCCCTTCCCTCCCCCTGTGGCTTTCCAAGGGCTGGGAACGGGGGCTGGGGCTGTGGCTGGTACGTGGGAAAGCAGAGGGCGAGTCCAAGCGTGGTGCCTCATTAGCAAAGACAATAAACTCCCCCTGGATAACAGGGCTGGAACGGGGCTGGGTGCAGCCAAAGTAGGTCACAGCCTCCGTGCTGGAACACCCACGGGCTGTGAGGGTCTGGGCCAGCCAGGGGGGACCTGGAGGGACACGGGCAGAGCAGGAACAGGGGCACAGGGTGCTTGTGGGGGCACGCTGTGGGACTGACCCTCCTGGCACAGCACCTCTAGCTGGGAAGCAGCCTGAAACAGGGAAGCAATGAGCAATGAAGGAAGCAATGCTTTTTCTGAGCTGTTTGGCCACGGAGTGGAATCACAAAGCCCAGAACCAGGGTTTTTTTGCTGGCAGAGCCAGCAGCAGCCCCAGACACTGCAGATCCAGCGTGGCCAGGCTGGGATGGCTCCTCTGTAAGCAAGAGCAGCTCCAGCAGCCCACAGCCCGCGTGGATGAGACTGACCCATCGCTGGGGACACCCCTGACAGGGGCTGGCCCTGTGCCCCCTCCTCACTCCCAGCCCCACGTGTGGCCCCACTTACGGCAGAGTTGAAGCGCAGGTGGCAGATGTTGCAGGAGATGAACTGCTTCTTCTTGAGCGGGGCTGGCACGCCGAAGGTGTGGCTGATCACTGCCTTCTGCACCGGGTCCATCTGCAAGGGGAGGGAGGGCTGGTGCTGAGTGCTGACGGCTGCCCCAGCGTGGCACCGTGATCTGGTGACCCTCATGCCTGTCACACTCCCAAGGAGCCGCTGCCAGTGCCGCAGAGCTCACGGGGGGGCTGCAAGGAGCAAGGGGCTGCATCTGCTGAGGAGCCCTGTGGCCATGGAGGCTCCCCTGCACAGGGCAATGTGCTGTGTCAACACTGGCTCCTGTCCTGCTTAAACCGTGCCTGAATCCATCAGATCCACCAGGTGTGAATGTCAGCTGTGGTCTGGCAGAAGGGATGAGACCTGTGTGTGCCCAAGTCCCCTCTCCCCCCACAAGGACATTTGTGTCACAGGTGGCAACTTACCAGTTTCTGTTTGAACCTCACTGGCTGCCCTTGACCTCAGCAGGAGCAGAAACCACAAAAATGGGGGACTGAGGTGGCCAAAACAAGCATCTGACCATTCATTCTCCATGTGCTCCTCACCAGAGAGTTGGGACGTCCCCATGCAATGCCAAAGGCATGAACAGGGCCATGTGTGCCAGCCCCTAGGACACTGACAGCCCACATGGGTGCCAGGGCAGGAGGGACAGCAGTGCTGGCTGCCACAGACACAGCTCACCCAAGACACAGTGCCCACAAAACCCCTCTGGGCTGCCCCACTGCTGCCCAACGTGCTTTTCACCCTCTCACACCCAACAATGACAGCTCGGTCACCAGGCTGGGCACACACAGAACCACTTCAGTGTCCTGCCAGGAGCCATGTCTGTCCTCC
This sequence comes from Pyrgilauda ruficollis, assembly GCF_017590135.1. Lineage (NCBI taxonomy): Eukaryota > Metazoa > Chordata > Aves > Passeriformes > Passeridae > Pyrgilauda > Pyrgilauda ruficollis. Next base: position 765,424 of record NW_024514876.1, on the reverse strand, counting down.
AGCCTGCCCAGGGCTGTGGTGGGGCCAAGCATGTGGCCAGTGCCAGGCCCTGGCCCTTCTGTCTCGCCTCGGGGCTCGGCCTCATTCCACAGCCCAAGCACCAAACTGCTTCCAAAAGCCATAATTGTTTTTAACAAAATGCATTTATTAAGGAAGAAAACATAAGAATAACCTCTTTGTCTGAGCGTGGCTCCAATCTATAATGCAAGTATTGTTCCCTAGCCTGTGGCACAGGGAGATTATCTTATCTGAGTCCTGCTGTCAGGAGAGCCCGGGGTTTGCAGCGATCGTATTTCTCTGCAAAGCTATTTCACTGCCGAGACAGGTGCATCAGTCTTCGAGGCACATGCCTGGACAACAGCACCATTATCAAGACCCCAAATTCCTTTCCAGGAGTGAGCAGAATGGTAAAAGCAGGTGATTAATGAAGTGCCTGTTTGCTACGAAATTTTACTCACTTATCTGGCATATAAATGAAGAGGCATTTGGGGTTCGGCAGAGACCTGGAGGAAGCTACAGATGGCCAAGATGCTGCTCCAGGCCTGACAACAAACATTGCTGTGTGCTGGGCTGCTGGGCCAGTACTTGTTTTCCAAACACCCACCTTTCCATTCAGAAAAGAAAAATGGCTCCAACCTTCCCAGCAGTGTCAGCCACCAGGTTCCAGCTGGTTGCTGCCACCAAACAACACTGGCACCCACCAAGCAGCTCCCATGGGCTCATCCACACCCTGAGCAGGGTGAGGATCAGAGGAAGATGCAGAGGAAAGGGAGATGCTGGCACAAGGACACAAATGAGACCAGGGACTGTCCTGGTCTCATCCAAAACCTGCCAGTGAAGCCAGTGGCAGCAGGGCCATGCCTGAGCCTCAACTACACGGTGGTGGTGCTGAACAGCCCCAGCACAGGGTATCCTCATTCTCCTGGGGTTGTGCCAGGGTGATAGCACCAACCTGGATCTTTCCACCCCCTGTTCTTTTGCCAAGTCCACCCTGCTCCACCCTGTGGCACAGCAAGGAGTTGTGTGCACCACAGCACCTGCTACTGCCCTGGCAGGCACAGGACTCAGGGGCTCCCAGGGGCTGGGCTGTTCAGCACACTCAGACCTGGCTGCTCACCCCAGCCCCAGGCATCCCAGCCAAGGCACGTGGTGGCCATTGCTGCTCCTGCTGTCCCAAAGGGAACACAAGCACAGTCTCAAGCTGCCCACCCCCACGGGAGCACACATGGTCCCAGGTGCTTTGCCAGAAGCCCAGCCCAGCTCCAGCCCACACTAAGCATATCTGAAGGCTGCTGCCACCTGAGAGCCCTCGTGCTTCTCCCCAAAACCAAACACAAACATGCCTCTATCCCTCCCTGCTGCATGCCCTCGCAGCTCTCTCAGACATGGAAAAGCCCCCCCAGCTCCCATGGGGCCACCTACCAGTGCCTGCAGCCAGGGATTGAGGCTCTTCCTGGTGGTTTCCGAAAGAATGGAGCCAGCAACAGAGGTGGCTTTGGGCACCTCAGTCTTGGGGAATAAAGATCCCGGCTTTATAGTCAATTCCTATTGACTCACATTACTTTATTTATCCCTGGATGTTCCTGCTGATATAAATAGCCATCCCTGTGCCGAGCTCCCTGCGGCCACTGGGGTCAGGGCAGGAATTCACAGGGATGCTGCATCCCTCCAGATCGTGTCTGCTGACTGAGTTTTACGAGGCGCTGCTGGGTCCTGGGGATTTGCAACATCCCAAGCTAAGGGAAGGGCCTTTGGAGCAAGGAACGTGCCTCCAGTGCTGTCAGGGGTTTTTTCCCCTGGTTGTTGCTCTAAGTGTCAGGAGGCAGCTTGGAAAGGTTTTGTTGGCTCTGGAGTAAAACATCTGCTGGGTTCATGGGAGCCCTGTGACCTGCTCGGAGTGCAAAGTGTTCTGCTGGGCAGAGCAAACAGCTCCTGCTCTGCAGGGCATGGCTGAGCCCTCACAGCATCACCAGCCATGCAGGGCACAAAAGGAGAACCTGAGATCCTGCTGCAGAGCAGCTCCAATGTGGCAGTGACCTCAGCAAAGGGCAGACCCTGACTGCTGCTTCCATCCCTCTCCCCACACTGAGGCTCAAGTGGAGCCTGAAAAGCCTGGCTCAGGATGCAGGGATGTCCCAGCCCTTCATCCTGAGGCAGGGAAGCTCTGCTCTGGCTCCTCCAGAGCTGCCAGAGCAACTCAGGCTGCAGGGATGCCCCAGCCCTTCATCCTGTGGGAGGGAAGCTCTGCTCTGGCTCCTCCAGAGCCACCAGCCTGCATCTCACCCAGCCTCCTGTAGCCACATCTCCAGCACAGACACACCCCAAAGGGCAGCTCCTGCCCCTGGACCATCAGCCAGCAGCACACACCAGGCTCAGGCCTGGGCTCAGAGTGCTTGACTCCAGGTCCCCACATGGCTGGGACAGCCTCCCGTGGCATCTCTGTCTGTGTCTGACCCATCCTCTGCAGCAGGAGCCCACATGGAGCACAGCAGCCATGTGACACTGCGTGGCTCCAGCAAGTACCAGATTCATTTTCCAAATTACTGATTTTTTTAAAGCAACAACCGTGGGTGAGCAGGCGCTGAGGCAGCGGCAGGTGGGAGCCAAGAGGAGAGGACAACAGGCGTTGGGTCAAGTTCACTCCTGACTCCAGCGACTAAAAAAAGAGTCCAGACAAAAAGCAGGAACTTTAATGGCATCAAAACCCCTCCTGTCCTGTGTTCCAGCTCATTAGCCCGGGGAGAGGCTGGGCTGTGGCTTCAAAAGAGCTTAAAGGACTCAGAGCCTGAATCCCATTCAACAGCAACAGGAATCCTGCACTTAATTTCTGAACTGTCTTTGAGGATCTCAGCGACAATTTGCACTTTCCAAGCACATTTAAGTTCAAAGCCACTCACAAAAGGCCAGTGAGCAGGGAGGGGGCTCAGGACAGTCCTATTTCCAGGTTCATGAGAGAAAACAACGGGCATTGATGAACCCTAAAACACCAGCACGCAGTGCCTCTGGGGCAGAGCTGGGGAGCCTTACCCAGAGCAGAACCTGCTCCACAACAATTCCAGGCAGCACCCAGGGGTTGCAGAGACCCCCACAGGGCTGGGAGCAGCCTGGGGGAGCAGTCCAGCATGGGGAGAAAACCATTTCCTTGGTTTTCTCTGTGTCCTTGGTCACATCCATGGCAGTTTAACTGTCTAATGGAACATCTCTAAAGATGTGTGTCATTGCCCACCCCAGACACCTGGGTTGGTGGACCAAAGTTGGGGACCTGGAGCCCAAGTGGGGGGTGGGAGCAGGCCCCCAGCACTCTCCCAACATCCACAGCACCAGCCACATTCCTCGTATCTGTAGTACATTCTCTTTTCTTTTCCTTATTTAATTTTCTACTAATGAACTGCTCTCCAGAGCTACTTTATTACTATTGATTCCAGGGGCAAAATCCAATTGATCTGGGTTAAAATGAACCATGTTTTTAATTCTGCTACTGACAGGCACTGGCTGGGCAGGAACCTCTCCAAGCTAAGGGCAAAGTGGGCATGTTGAACTGGCATCCAGCAGCCAAAGACCCCAGGAATTAAACCACAAGCTGCCTGGTAGGCTTCAAGGAGTGGTGCCATGCAGAGAAGGGACTGCTGTAGGAGAGGAGGGATCCAGCAGTCCATGCCCATCCTCCCTGGGGACTCACCGTGTTGAAGTTGGGGAAGAGGTTGAGCGGTGATGTCCCGTTGAGCCTGAAGGTCAGAAAGTGCTTGATGTCCAAGGGAGGATGAAGAGGCCGGCCAGGGATGGGCAACGACGCTAAGAGGGGGCTGCTGTGTCCGGAGGGACCTGGGCAGGCAGAGGGAGAGAGCAGCGTTAGCACTGCTGATCCCTGCTGGCAGCAGGACAGAGCACACCAGACACGGCACACGGGGACATCTGCCACGGACTACAGAACCCCTCCAGGGAGAGGCTCCAGCCCAGGGTGGCCCTGGGCACCCCTTTGCCTTCCAGGCTCCAAACCAGCACCCCAATTCCGGACGCCTCCGCATCCCAGCGTGGACACGCACAGGAGTCCAAAGCCTCAAAAAGTGTCCCAACCTCCACCAGGGAAGCAGCCCCTTCCCTGGGCTCCTCCACACCAGCACCACCAGGGCTGGTGAGGTTTTGGCTGCCAAAGGGCTGGGGGCAGAGGCAGAGCTGCCCCCACTCCTGCGGCACAGCCGCCACTCCCCGTCCCCCGCAAATGAACCACGCGCTCCAGCGTGAGATTTAAAAATAGCCTGGAGTTATTAATAATGTTCTGTTTCAACAGAAAACACCCGTGGGATAGAGGGAAGGAAGGAAGGAAGGGAGGCCAAGCAGAGATCTGTCTCCAGTCTGCTCCCCATCCCAGCTCGTGCTCATCACAGATGATGAGCACAGGGAAGCATCCTCCAGGTGGCAGAGGGAGTCCCTGCCCAGCTCTGAGAGCGAGGAGAGGAGAAAGATAAAATTTAAAAAATTAACTAATCAAACACAATAAATAAGAAATGGTTTCAGAGTGCTGTGAGCCAGAAGAGCCCATTCACATCCCACATGGCTTCACACCCCCTCCAACCCACCCACAGCCCCGTCCCTTTTCCTGCAGCAAGGACAAGGTTCCTCATTCCTTTGGATTTTTTTTGAGGTTTGGGCTCTTTTCCCCCTCAAAGGCATCCTGGATCCCTTGACCCAGCACAGCACAACCCCATCCCACCATGATGAATCCCCTTGTGGGAGGCTGACTGGCCAGCACCCACTCCCACAGCAGCAAAAGTCTCCACCAGCAGCTCCTGTGACAGCACCGAGCCTGAGACCCCCTCCAGCCCCACACCCTGGCGCCAGCCATGCAGAACCAGGCTGGTGCTGCTCCTCACTCTGCTCTGCGCCCACCCCATGCCAATCCCAGCTGGTGCAGGACCTGAGACACGCATCTGAAATTCAAAGTTCCAGAGATTCCCTGGATTTGAGCAGCCAGCGCTCGTCGCCAGCCCCACGGGCACCAACGACCTCTTTCTGGGCGAGCGCACGCGGAGGCTCTGCCACGGCGCCGGAGCCATCCCCGAGCCAGGCCTGACTCCGGGGAGGAATTACAGTTTGCTTCATCAGGCGTGCGCTGATCGAGTTAATTCCAGAGTCGCCCAGAAGGGAAATCTGCGAAACCGCTTAAAAATAAATAAATAACGTCGCAGCAGCAGCAGCGAGCAGCACTGGGTGAGGGGTGCATAATTAACCTTCTGAGGCGTGAAACAGCGTTTCTACATCAAATCATTTGAGGCGGCCGGGCTGGCGCCGGAGGAGCTGCCCTGAGACCCCCCAGCACACACAGCCGGGGCCCCACGCGACAGCAGCAGAGGCATTTGGGGCTGGATCGTGAGGGGTGCAACTCATCACAGCCAGGGTGGTTTGCATGGACTGCACTGGCCTTAAAAACATAAAATATAGATATACACACACACACATATACCTATATCTATATCCATATCCATATCTATATCTAATCTATATATATCTATAAATCTATATATCTATATATCTATATCCACACATTTTCGTATTTATGTATTTAATATATTTTATGTATAAAATAATAGATATATTTAAAATATACATATATATATATAATATACATACACACACACACACATATGTATATATATATATATAATATACATATATATATGGGAGGAACAGGAGGTGAGCGATCACCTCATCCCCAGAATCAGTGACTACAAGAAGGGATGCTGCAGCTCAGCTAATGCTCGGGCTGAAGGATTCTCTCCCTGGGGAGCAGCTCCTGCACTGGGCAGGCACAGGACGAGTGCTGAGGGGACACAGACTCCCAGGATCGGCCACTACCTGCAGCAGCTGCTGCCCACCAATGGTGCTGAGAAGATATGTCAACCTCTTTGGCACACCCTTGAGCTCAAATTTGTGGATTAAACACATTCTGGACTGGGATAAACCAAGCAGTTATAGAGAGCTCAGAAGCCCCTGTGAGACCCTGCAGATGGGCAGGTTTTTTTCTCACTTGGCTTTGCTCCTGAAGCAGACAGGACCCTAAGGAGCAGGGAGAGGGCTGAGGCCACCCCAGCATGTCACAACACCCTGCTGGGGCACCCACAGGATGCTCTTGAGGCACCTTTCCAAGGTTACAGGGCTATGGCATTGTGGGTCCTGCCTTACCTTTGCTGCAGGGCAGATTCCAGCAGCAGCTGAGGGCAGTATTTTTAGGTATTAATTAGACACTCAATTACAGAGATTTGCTTTTGGGCGAGTGGCAGGGTCCCAGGTCTGTATAGAATGACACGACCTTAGGCAAGGTGACAGGCATGGCCAGCAGCAGGTGGGTGAAGAGGCCCCCAGTGGTTCAGCTTTTTGTCACAGCCCCTGCTCTGTCGCCCCCCGTTTTGGCAGAGCCCCCACCTCCACGAAATGCTGCTGCTCTGGCACTGCGGGTCCTCCTGGGACAGGATGTGCTCCTGCAGAGCATTCCAAGGGGCTGCTGCAAGGAGAGGAGCACAGGAACCACGTGTGAGCACCTGCTGCAGTTTGGGGGGGTTGTCTCTGTGCCCCCCCAGTTGCACAGGCACAGCCCAGGCCTGACCAAGAGGTGTCAAAGCCACGATGTCCCTGATGTGGTGCTGCGTGTCCCCTGCTTGGGGCTCAGCCCTCTGGAGCTCAGCCCAGTTCCTGTCCCACACACAAGTGACTTTTGTAGGGATCCCTCACAATTTAAAGGAATTTTCAGCCCTACATTTAACCAAACTCACCCAAACTGTGTCTGCCTGTCCCCCCCAGCCTGTCCCCACCCCTTCACCCTACACAGCCACTGAACACACACCTGCAGCAGGTTTTTCTCCTGCTCCCTCTGAGGCAGAGCAGAGCAACTGTTGTGCTCTGTCACCTGCCTGTGTGAACCTCCCAGAGCTGCTTCTGAAGGCTGCAGGTTCTCATACCAACACGAGCCTGCCAAGGACCCATCCCCGCAGACGCCGCCGCCTCAGCGAGCATCTGGTGCAGAGTCTGCCCAGGCCAGATGGAGCTGGAGCTGTTTATTCACACAGAGGCTCCCTCCTGCTTGGGAGATGTTCTCAGCAAATTTTGATGGTGTCTCTAAATCCTCACCCAGGGATTTAAAGGTTTTGTCTCTGGCCAAGCATGTTTCCAGGAGGCTTCCCAGTGCCAAAGGCTGATGGCCAGAGAAGAACAGCCACCCCCAGTCACAACGCTGGACCATGATGGCAGCGCCAGTGCAGCCCCAGCACCTCTGGGATCTGCATTAGTAACAAACAGATTGCACTGCACTGGACTCCCAGAGCAACCAGACCTGGAGCGTGGGGCAGCAGATCTGCTACATCCTCCCATTCCCAGCTTTTGGCAGCCTCAGCAGAGGACCTGGCGCTCAGGATTCAACTGAGATAATGCTTCATGCTGCTGCACTGGGTTTATTGCTGATCAGAATCAGTCTGAAGTGAAGGAAACAGCCCTCCCAGTGAAAACCAGCAAAGCCCCATCACACTGGAACACACCAGCAGCACCCCAGCCCTGCGGGCAGAGGGGCCCGAGCTCCAGGCTGCTGCAGGCACCAACAGCTCTGCTCACCTTGGGACAGAGAGTAACACTGCAGAGCAGAAATATGAGCTGAACACCCCCAGCTGGCCCCAAAAGCAGGTGTTGAAGGACTTTCTCCCAGACTGCAGGTTGCCAAGAGCTCAGGGTGCAAAGGGAACTCGGGGATGTGAGGACGTTTTGGAAAGAACAAGAATTAGCTATTGATTGCTATTGGACCCCTGCTCATAATTTATTCTGTCCTTGCAAAAAAAAAAAAAAAAAGTCCTTTTAGATATCTTTATACTTTAAACTTTAGGAAAATTAAGATAGACCTTTTTAATATAGATATTTATATATGTATATTTATATATATACACACATACACATATGTACACAATGATACATTTAAAGTTAATATTTCCTCAGCCATTACAATATCACTCCCTAAATCTCTTGCTCTTCAAATGATCATGACTTGATGCCACTGCTAAAAATACCCTGGTGCTGTGTGCAAGGAACACCAACACGACACCGCCAGGCACGTTGGGGTCGGCGCAGAGCTCGGAGGATGCGCTGCCTTTTCTGCATTCCCTCTCCAGGCTCCAGAACAACACAAATCCCATATTTCTGCAGAGCATTAAGCAAAAGCTGCTGGGTATCTTTGTGCAAAGGCAACGTGACATTTGAGCCGAAGAGCTTTGCCTTCATCTCCCTAAAACAAAATGATGACAAACCCTTGGAAAAAAACTCACGGCAATTTGGGATCTCAGGTGGCCCCAGGATTCTGAATTCTGGGCGATTCAAACAGAGGTTTGGGGCATGAGGGAGGGGTGGTAATGGGACCAGCATGGCTTTGCAAAGGATCCTGTTTCTCTTCCCAGCACAGAAAGGTCACCATCCACTGCAGCTGCCCAGCAGTGACCAGTGATGTGGAAAGGCAGCGCTGAGCTCACCCTGGGGGCTGCCCGCAGGCCCCGGCTCCTGCCACCAGCCACGCTCACTTCACCTGCGCCACGATGAACCCAGACTCCCTCATGCTCTCGTAGTACTCGATGGCCAAGGCAAAGTTGAACTCGCTGATGGCCGGCCCGTCGAGGGCGATCTTCATGAGGTCAGAGAGCGCCTCGTCCTTGGCAGGGCGCGACCGGCCGCGCTTCAGCAGCTCCCGGCCCCGGCTGATCTTCTCGGCAAGGACCGAGCCCAGCGGCAAGGCCAGCGCAATAGCTGCCAGGACGGCGAAGTCTGGGAAGAGTTCGTGCATCTCAGAGCTGCTGTAGACCAGCTTGACACAGAGGTCCTTGAAGGAGAGCTGGCTGAGGCTGAAGACGATGCGCTTGAAGAGGGGAAAGTCGCTCAGTGCCCTCTCGCTCACCACCACCCGTGAGTACACCCGCAGCAGGAAATTCAGCTCGCTGACCCCATAGCTGCCAATGTCCTCCAGAGACTGGGGGTAGCACTTGGGGTTGAAGATGGCAGAGAAGGAGCTGATGGCCTCCAGGACGCTGCTGGGGAACCTGTCCAGCAGGTTGCCCCGCACCCTCTCCAGGTAGCTGTCCTTCAGGTGCTCAAAGTGTTTCAGGTGCACTTGGGAGCAGTTGGCCAGCTCAACACCCTTGTAGTAGAGGCGGCTCTCGCCCTCCTGGGCGTCCTGGGGGTGCTTGTTCATCTCGCTGAGGAACTCCCGGAGGTTCTGGCCACTGGTGCTCTGCTGGGCCTGCAGAGTGGTGGCTGTGGCTGAGACTATGGGCTTCAAGATGGAGAGGTCAAAATCCTCGATCTGGAAGAAACGACTGAGCTTCTGGAAGATGGGGAGGACATCCAGGAGGATCTTGGTGAAGGCCACAAACTGGAACTTCTTGAGCTCTTCGCAGAGGCCACGGGCCACGGGTGAGCGCTCCGCCTGGCTCTCCAGCAGCACCACCAGTGTGGGCCACGAGGAGTCGATGGCTTCTACAGCTGGGAAGATAGAAGTCCAGTGGATGGCTTTGGGGCTCCCCAGGTCTATCTCACAGAGGTCCAGGACTCTCCGCAGCTCCTGCAGGCTATTCCCTTCCCCCTGGAAGCTGGAGTAGAGCCTATACACGGCATCCACAGTGGTCTCATACTTCTGGAGGTACTCGATGGTGCTGATGCTCTCAGCCAGCAGCAGGGAGGTGCCGTGGGACAGGCAGTGCACCTCAGTGAGGAGCGGGCAGAGCGAGGTCAGCGTCGTCCCCACCCCGCTCAGCCGCTCGGCCACCAGCGAGGCACTGTCGGCGCTGAGCCAGGTGAGCTTCATGGTGGGGATGCCAAAGGAGCGCATCACCTCGCCCACCTTGCCTGCCACAGTGGAGGCCTCCCCGGCAGGCAGCTCGAAGCTGCCCAGGAAGGTGGTGGAGGTCTGCCCGTTGCAGGGGGAGACAGTGGTGGTGAACACGGCGAGGCTGCGGTGCTCCAGGACGTCCACCGTCTCGTCCACCACCAGCCCAATGAACGGCGAGGCTTTGATCCTGTGCCTGTCCTCGTTGTGGAGGACTTTGGCAATGGCTGCCTGGGCCATTTGAAGGAGGGGTGCAGGGAGGGAGAGAGAAACACAAATGAGATTCAGAGGCAGTGGGAGATGAGCAGCACTTGGCACAGAGTGAGCGGGTGGGCTCCCACCCACAGGCTCCTGCAGCACAAGAGCCCTGAGCCAGGGTAAAGCCCTTACACACAGAGGCTGGAAATCGCTTTCTTTTTCCCTAATAAGCTTTCTCCTCCTGCTCCTGTTTGGCAGCTCAAGCAGCATGGGAAGCTGCTGAGAGCTTGGGGGTTCCTGTCCTGAGCTTGGGGTCAGAGCCCCACAGATGCAGCAGGACACAGCACCACCAGCAGCACTGACCCCTCAAGCCCCCAACATCCCATTCCCAAGCCCCCACTTATGCTGGCAGTGAGGCAGGACACCAGGAACCCACCTGCCCCATTCAACTCCAGCAGTTCCACTTCTGGAGCACAGGCAAGAGCAGCAGCAAAATGGCAACATTTTTTTCCATCTTTACTCATCTACTCACATTCCCCCCATTTCAGGCAAACTCCCTGGTTTGGAGGGAAAACTTCCTCTGTGTGTGTGAGTGCTGCAAGGATCACCACAGGCTGGGAAACCTAATTAGTGGGTTTAGTCTATCAGTAGCAAAATAAGGCTCTGCAGAGAGCTGAAAAGCCTGGCAAACAGCCAAGACTCACTAAAAATTTAATTTGATTTTAGCAGGCATGAAGCGTTCGTAAAATTCAGAAATCCCTCTTAAACTCTCCGGCTACTTGATCTTTCTGATCACTTACTTCAGGGCAAAAGAGGCAAAACCCACAGTGCTAATTGAACTCCTGAGACAATTAGCTTTCATCCTGCAAAGCAGCCGGGCAGGCTCGGGGAGCTCGGTGGGCACGGGCACCGTCCCTGCCCTGCCAGGTGCAGCGCCCACCTAAGCGCAGCCCCCCGTACACACCTGCATCTCCCTGACGCTGCCAGGCTGGTAGAACTCGCTGTGCTCCGAGGCCAGCAGCGCCTGGCACAGGTTGAACTTCTGGAAGTTGAGCAGGGAGGAGCACTTCTCATCCGCGATCTCCTCCTTGGCCATCCAGTAGACCGTGGTGAGGACGGCCACCTTGGCAGGGTTCACCTCCACCTTGATGACCGAGCGCAGCTCGGGGTGGCCGTGGACACGGGTCTCGAAGGCCAGCTGCTCCCGGTTGACGGCCAGCGCCTGGCGGTGCGCCCCGGAGGTGACGTGCCGCAGCAGCGCGTGGCGCTGGAAGTTGTCCGTGCCCACGGTAAAGGCGTTTTCCGCTTTACCGTGCTTGTTCTTCACCAGTGCCTGCCGACACTCTATGCAAAACATGAGTTTCCTCTCATAGTCAAACTCCAGCCAGGTAAATTCTTCCTTCCAGTGCTCGTTGAAATAGCGTTTGCATTTTTTATTGGAATTGGAAGTTTCCCCAGCTGGCTTTTTCCCTGGAGGCACCATACTGCTGTGGCTGGGGAATCAACTAAGGCTGAGCCGCACCGTGCCTTGAGGAGCAGCGTGCACATTTAATTTAGTAAGAAGGTCTATTACCACTCTCCTGGTCCGACTGGAGATGAAAGAGACACAAGGGAAATGGGATTAGGGCCCTGCAAACCTCAGCTGGGGCTCGGCTGTGGTGGCACAAGCAACAGTGGCACGGTGACAGCAGCGGTGACAGCGGTGCTGAGGGCAGGTCAGGCTGTGCAACAGCCCCAGCACCGCACGTGGGGATCCCATCAAGCACCTCATCAGCACCACCAGAAGCTCTCAGTGTCACTGGTGGGACTGGCACACACACACATGGTCCCATCAGCACAGGAACATGCACACGCTTCCCCTCGGAGCAGCCTTCCCCACTGTGCTGGCACTGGGAAAGTGAGGAAGGCTCAGCGCTGGCTGAAACACCCAAAAAAGAGCGTTCAGCCCCAGAGGAGCAGCACCTGCGGCTGGCAGTGAGTGCCAGGGCCCTGGAGCAGAACATGGGTGACTGGGAGCTAGCTCAGACACACGTGCTTGTGGGCATGCATGTGCTCTCAGTCCTGCCTGGCTTGTCCCTCTGCCAGGGAATTGCCAAAGCCGTGGCAGGTCCCATGGCAGCAGAGCCATGCTCTGCACACTCAGTGGCATCCCAGTGTCCCTCTCTGGGGGTGACACACCAGACCCACTCCAGGCCAAGCTCCCAAATATCTACTGAGCTAGAGGCTGCAAAGCACTTAAACCAAATCAGGATCTGAAGGGTTTAAGCGTTCACTTGAGCTCCTCCCTACACTTCAGGCCCGCTGAGTCTGAAGTCACATTTCTCCATGAACCAGACTGAAAATCCAAACTGAGCCTTGATAAAGGTGTTGGGGACAGGAGGGGGAAGAACCCAGTGCTGCATGGGGAAAGGGGAGAACCAAAACGCAGAGGGAAAAAGAAAGAACATGGACACTGAGCAGCAAGAAAACTGGGGAATACCATCAGTCCACGTGACTTGATGAGACACCGATGAGGAACTTGGGGTTCTTCTGAAGAACAAGCCCCCACACCAGAGCCATTGCCACAGCACTGTGGGAGCAGGGGGAAGGAACCCTCACATTTCAGAAGTTAGAACACCACCACGACTCCCAGTGCTGCAAACACCCATCCCCACAGAGCCAGTGCCCTGGACAAGGCTGGCAGGTGGCCCTGGAGTGACCTGCACCACAGCCTGGCACAGCGACCCCATCCATCTCTGTGCCCACCTGCAGTGGCCCCAGGGGGAGCATTCCTGTGCTCTTTGCCTGTCACTGACCCCACTCTCTCCCAAATCATCCCCACAGCCACCCCCCAGCACTAGCGCCAGCAGAAGCTGCTGCCTTGGAAAGAAAAGAAAAGAAAAAAGAGCAGCAATTAGTGTGTGGGATGCACGAGGCCGGGGCGGGGGCTGGGATGGAGCAGAGCTCCGTGGCACCTCTTCCCACAGCACCATTCCCGCAGCACCCGCCGTGCCCTGGCACCAGCCCAGCGCCCCTCGGAGCGCTGCCCACGGGGGACAGCGCTGCGCATCCCGGGGGGCTCGGCATGGGGGTCACACTCCGATCCCCCCACCAGCCTGCTTCTCCCCGCGGCGGGAAGTTTGGGCAGGATGGGTATTTAGCTGTGAGAGGACAAGCCCCTGTCCCTGGAGCATCATCGCGGTCTCGCCGCGCCCGGGAGGATGAGCGGGGCAGCCCCAGCGCCCAGCCCGGCGTGCCCACCCCGCTCACCCGCCCCTACATACGTACCATGGAAAGGCTGCCATAAGCTTTGGGGTGGGGGGCTTGCAAACTTCCCAGATTTTAAATAGAAAAAAAAAATTAAAATAATCTAATTTGCTGCCATAAGCTTTGGGGTGGGGGGCTTGCAAACTTCCCAGATTTTAAATAGAAAAAAAAAAAAAATTAAAAATCATCTAATTTGAAAAAAAAAAAATCAAAATCAAAACAAAACAAAACAAAAAAAAACCCCAAACCCAGCCAAGCAACGCAAAAGCCAAAAATAAAACCAAACAAAAAAAAGCAGCGGGGCGTTTGGGAGGCGGCCCCGCAGCCCCCGCGGCCCCGAGCGCGGCGGCTGCGGGAACAAAGCCTGCGGCGGCCGCCCGCGCTCACCGGAGCACGGGAGCAGCCATCTTGCAGCGAGCGGGGACCGTCTGCCTCACGGATGCTCCCGGCAGCTCACGGCGGCAGTGGCCACTAGCGGTGGCCGGGATGGGGAAGGCCCCGCGGCCGTGGCAGGGCTACGGGGACGGTGGACGGGCCAGGGGGACAGGGGACATGGTGGCCTCACCAGGGGGACAGTGGATGTGGTGGCCAGACCACGGGGATGGTGGATGTGGTGGCTGGGCTATGGGGACAGGGGACGTGGTGGCCGGACTATGGGGGTGGCAGACGTGGTGGCCAGGCCAGGGGGACAGGGGATGTGGTGGCTGGGCCACAGGGACAGTGGACGTGGTGGCTGAGCCATGGGGATGATGGATGTGGTGGCCAGGCTACAGGGACAGAGGATGTGGTGACCTGGCCATGGGGACAGTGGACATGGTGGCCTCACCAGGGGGACAGGGGACATGGTGGCCTCACCAGGGGGACAGTGGATGTGGTGGCCTGGCCATGGGGACGGTGGATGTGGTGGCTGAGCCACAGGGACGATGGATGTGGTGGCTGGGCCATGGGGACAGTGGGTGTGGTGGTTGGGCCATGGGGATGGTGGACATGGTGGCCAGGCTATGGGGACAGTGGACATGGTGGCCGGGCTGTGGGGACAGTGGACATGGTGGCCAGGCTATGGGGACGGTGGATGTGGTGGCCTGGCTATGGGGACAGTGGATGTGGTGGCCGCAGCAGTCCCGGGAAGGGGAGCCCCCGAGCCGTGCCCTGTGCCTGCCCACGCTCACCTGCACGAGTGCTTCCCCCAGGTGCAGGGAGCGATGGGCATCAGGTGCCCGCGGGCTCCTCGCCTGGGTCTCTCAGCCGAGCTGGGTGAGCTGCAGGAGTGTTTGCAGCCAGCCAGGATGGGTGTTTGGGGGTTTTGGAAGTGCTCTGCAAGCAGCTGTGGGCAGAGCAGTCCCCCAGTCGTGGACACGGAGGTTTGGCAGGATCCAAGTCCAAGCCCTTTAGGGAATGCCACAAGGTGTTCCTGCCTACCTGCACTCCTGCTCCGTAGCGTCAGGGCTCCTTAATGAGCAGAGGGGCTCCTCACATCCCAAAAACCTTTCTTTTAGCAATAAATGGAGCCTCTCCACTACTTCCAGAAAGAGGATTTTGTGCCACCTTGCACACCTTGGATCGGCAGGATCCAAGTCCAAGCCCTTTAGGGAATGCCACAAGGTGTTCCTGCCTACCTGCACTCCTGCTCCATAGCTGCAGGGCTGGGGCACAAACACAGCCCCCTGCCCCAGGGCTCCCTGAAGAGCAGAGGGGCTCCTCACATCCCAAAAGCTTTCTTTTAGCAATAAATGCAGATGAAATTTAGAGCCTCTCAACTACTTCCAGAAAGAGGATTTTGAGCTACCTTTGCTCTTCCCAAACAAGGCTCCTGAGAACTCTGAAATCCCAAGTGGCACCAGTGTCCTGTGGGACCCCTGATGGGAACCTGGCTCCTGGTTTCCCAGCACACATCCTGTGCCTGGGAGCTGAAGGATGCTCCCACCCAGACTCGCCCTTCTCCCGGTGTGGAATTGGGCCACGAGGAGGGATGTGGCCCACCGGAATTTGAATTTGCCTGGATTAGGAGCTGCATTGTACCTGGCTCCGGCTGGCTCTGCACCAGGGGGGTCTGGCTGCCCCCGGTTAATTCCTCTGTTGAGGCTCCTCCACATATCCCGGGGCAAGAGGCTCTTCCTGCTCTGGGGACATTCTTGCCGAAGTGTCAGCCCAGGGTTAATGAGAGCAGGAGGTGGTGAAACCAGAGCCGGCTCCTGGGGTGAAAACACACCCGATTTATTCTTGTGCTAATGCCACGAGAAAAGAGGATTGAGCCTTTTTAATGAGTTTTTAGGCAGGAGCCTGCAGCATCCCCTGGTCCCATTCCCCGGTTCTCAGCACCCAGAGCAGGACAGCAAAGGTCAGGGACCCCAACACCACTTCCTATGGGGACCGCTCCACGGAGCCCCTGCAGTGGAATCCACGGTGGACCAGAGGACTCCAGAGGAGAACACCCTTGTTCTGCCTGCTCCGTGCAAGGCTCAAACCACCCACCCCTTCTCCCCTGCAAACCCATTCCTGCTGGAAGCCTCAATTTAACACGAATTTTGGGCAGCATTTGCAGGATGTCCCTGCCGAGCACTCTGCCCTCACATAGCTGCCGGATGTCAGACGTCCTTCCTAAAGGAACTGCAGTGGAGATACTCCTGTTTACCTCCACGCAGCACCAGCAGCCGCCTTGGCTCGACCATTTGTTGCTGTTTTTCCCCACTGTGCAGTGCCTGAGGAGCTGGGTGGGCAGGTGCCCAGAGCACCAGCACATCCATCATCCCCACAGCTCGAGGGTGGCAGCAGCCATGAGCCACAGTTTCCATCTGAGTCCCAGTTTCCACTGGCATCCCACACCTCGGGCAGCCAGAGCAGACCCCACTGAGCTCCCACTGGGGTGCTCCAGGCACCCCTTCCTGCACTCCAGCCCCACATCCATGGACGGCTTCCCCGAGGGTTTCTTACTGCTATAAGAAGCTGAACAGAAGAGACCAAAGCCAGTGATATTACCCCAAAAAAATTTTTTTAATCCCCGAGTCCAAAGATATTTATGAGATTTTGCTTCCATCCCTGCTCTAAGCCTGTCAGGCTCTGGGAAATGACGCACGCTGTTCCCTCAGGGAAGCGGAGGTGCTGGTGTTCCCAGAGCTGCTGACCCCAGGGAGCCCATCCCTGCTCAGCCCCCAGTCCTGCTCCACCAGCCCTCTCACCCCTGCCCATCCATCACAGGGCACGGGCTAGGAAAGACCCAGCACCCTGCAGCTCCCTGCTCACCCTCTGCACCCCAAAGCCCAGCTGTGCCAGCCCCAAAATGAGCGGGGATCCTGCAGGGGAGGGAGCACTCACGGGAGCTGCCCGGCTGCATCCCTCGCACCCGAAGGTGGTGACAGCTCAGCTCAGTCCCTGCCGTGTGTGGCGGAGGGGGAAGGCTGTGAGGAGCCTGTCTCATGTGGGAGAGAGCACCCGGCACCGTGTCAGCTCAGCCAAATTAAAAATACTCCTGCAGCCCCCGGGACGGGCGGATCTGGCAGGGACGGGGCATGCAGGATGTGCAGACACTGGAAGGGACGTGGGGAGCAGAAGGTGTTCCCACGCAGAGAAGGGGATGGGACACACACTGGGGGATCCCAGTGTTTGCCAGCTGTGTCCCAGCTCTCCTGCACAGCTCAGGGTACTCAGGGGGCTGTTCCTCCTCTGCTGGGGCTGCCCTTCAGCACCACTGTGGGCACAAAGGCTCTGGCTCCAGCACGCTCAGGTCCTTGTGGAGGGGCTTGGATGGGCAGTGGGCCATAGGTAGGGAGCCATGGAGTGCTGCTGGAGAAGAAGCCCCCAAATTGGTGACATGGTGCCCCCCACACACCCCACAGCCACAGCCAGCCTGCAGGATGCAGCCTCGTGCCTCGTTCCCCTGCACAGCTTTGTCACAACCTTCAGCTGCGTGACTGCAGCTGGCAGGGAACAAGCCTTGAAATAAACTCAGATGACATTCCTGCAAACTCTGGACATGGCCACAACAGGATTACTGAGCTGGGCTGGGGAGGCGGGGGAGCATGCTCATCTCTCCCCGCCGGCGACCCCACTCCGGGCTGAGGCTGCTCTGAGCAGCAGCTGAGAAGGGCAAAGCCCTTTTGTCAAGGAGCAGAAGCAGGGACAGGGTGATCTCGCTCCCTGGGCTTCCTCCAGTCCATGCACCTGGTCCTTGGGAGGCAGCTTGGCTGCATCTTTCTCCCCAGGAGCTACAGGGAACTCCACCCCACAGCACTGATATCAAGAACAGCTGCTGAGGAGCAAAACTGGATATCAGGCTTGCTCTGTTGAGCATCTGTTCATCCCTTGTCCACAAACATTGAGCTCAACTCCCTTTGGATTTTAATTCCCAGCACTCCCCATTTGCCAGGTAATGATTGAAAAACCAGCATTTAGGGATGTCTCCCCCAGCAGAGGTCCCAGTCAGCTCAGTGTCCCCCGTGTCACAGCCAGCAGTGCTGCCAGGCCAGTGCAGCCCAGCCAAGACCCCACTGACCTCTGCCACAGGGGCTCGGGAGGGATTTGGGCTCATTCTGACTGGAGGCAGCAGAAGGGAGGTGGCAAGCACTGAGCCCTGGTCTGGGCTCCACTGCCCACCCCTCCCTGGGTGGCGGGGGAGAGGCCAGGGTCCTCCTGAGAGACGGAGAGCTCAGGAGTGCACCAGAGCCCCCCATCAGTTCAGCCTTTATTCTGGACACTGTTTAAATTGTAAAAATTGCAGCCAAGTCCAATTCATTACAGCCGAGGAACGGCTGACAGAAATGAAAAGGGAGAAAAGCTCCTCAGATTGATGCTTTCTCACCATTCCAGTGAAATAACCAATTTGGAACAAATTAGGGGCTCCCGTCTCCACCAGCCTTTTGAATTGCCTCCAAGCCAACGCACATTTTTCATAGTGCAGCGTTTCTTCCATTAGCAGTGAAAATTAATGATTTCTATTATTGAAGCACCTGAAGGCAGGTGCCTCCCTCACACAGCCAGGGCTGGGCTGGCACTGAGCCCCCAGAGAGCCAAGAAGACCCACGAGAAGACAGCCAGCTTCAGAGATGGCCAGGGCCCGCTGGTGGGTCAGTGGCAGAGCCAGGCTCCAGCCAGTGGCCATCCCTGCTGGGCTGTTCCCTCTCAGCAGTGCCATCCCAGACGTGCCAGAGCACACAGACCACCGTGGTGACACTCAAACCACTGCGTGTGACAGTGTCACAGCTGTCCCCAAAACCCCCTAAGCAGGGAAATCACGTGGGCTTCAGCCAGTCCCAGCTTTGCTTGGGAAGGGGGAAAAGGGGAATTGCCCCAAGGGCACAACTCAGACTTCAGGAGAGCAAGTCCTGGGGGACCAAGAGGGCTTTCAAACCCCAATCCACTCACATATTTCCCCTCCCAAGCTATAGAGAGACCAAAGCCCTTCGCCTCCCCTCTGCTCCCAGCATTATTCCCGGAGCACAGCTCCCCAGCAGCTGAAGCACACAGCCCCCCTGCAACCACGGCTGCCCCACGGCCAGCGTGGTCATGCCTAGGCTTTGGGAGATGACACACGTCTGTCCTTATTTTTTAATTAGATTTTTATTTCCTACCTCTAGTATTTCATTGTAATTTCCGCCACTCCTACCCAGGCCATGCTAATGTAATCACTCTGGAGGAGAGTGGGAGCAGCCAGCCCACTCCTTCCAACATCCCGCTCAGGAAAGGCAAAAAAAAGCAATCTGCTAAATCCCCAGCCCCTGCAGTCATTACAAGCTCAGGGACATCAGGTGGGTGCTGAAACAAACCATCAAAGCCTCAGCGCCGCCAGCACCTGCCAGGAGCATCAGCACTGAGAAACTTCAAAAAAAAAGTTCACATTTGCTCAAAATACTTGTTAGCAGTTCATTACTGCAGCAAGGTGAGGCATAATTAAAAACGGACTAAAGAGATTTGTGAATTATGTCCTCGGCTTGATGCTGGAGACGCAGTGATATTTTTTAGCCCACATCATCCTGGAGGTCAAGATTAGATGACAGCTTGGTCTAAAAATACTCTGAAGGGGAGGCTGAGGCTGTTGGAGGAGGTCAGAGCCCCCTGTGCCCCCCTCCCAGTGTTGCTCAGGGTTGAAACCAGGGGACAGATGTGTCCCCCCAGGACATTGCTTGGAGCAAGCCCCAGTAATAAAAACAACTGCTGCATTTCCAGGGAAATCCACCCAAAACAAGCACAGGGAAAGCTCGGTCCCAGCATCTGCCAAAGGAGCCCCAAAGCCCAACGCAGCAGCTCAGTGGGGCCAGGCTCCCCACACTGTCACCCCCACAGGTCCCAAGAGGGCTGGAATCACCATGAAAGCACCACGTTCTTCCCCCTGGAGCAACACGGTCCTGGCATGGGGAACATCAACGAGCCCAAGACACGGCGGGGTCAAAATTGAAGCTTTAGTGGCTATTTAATGTTTCCTCCATATCTGAGGCCGCAGAGTGAAAAGCAAGCTCTGGGGTTGGACTTTAGTTTGTCTTTTAAGCCTGCTTTGCCTGACAAGTACTCCAGATAAATATCCCGAGTACTGTTACACGTTCCAGAGAGACAGGGAAAGACATTTCAGAGAAAAGATTGTGTTTCAAACTATTAGAAAAATTAAACTGATCCACGGGAGACAGCTGGGGCCAGCCTGATCCATGGGAGACAGGCACCCCAACATGGGCACTGACTGATGTGCCAGGCTAACAACATCCATGTTCCTGGCTTGGCTGCCCTTGGGCAACCACGGGCACCCACAAGGATTCCTTATCAGAGGAAAGAGAGTGCATGGCAGCCTGCAGACGTGCCCGTGCCTACACAGATGTGCAGAGCACACACACACACAGAGAAGTGGCAGCCCCATCACTGCCAGCAGCCACGCTCCCTCCCCAGCACCTGCTGCAAAGTTAATGCTGATAATAACAAAACCACTAAAATTACCAGCCCTGAATGCACACGGAACCAAGAACAGCGTCACGTTCCTTTTGCTGCCGCTTCTCCCAGCCTGGCCACGGAGCTCCACCGCTGGCCACCCTCACAAGGACGCTGCTGGTCACTCTCCCCCAGCCCCACATCACACAAAAATCATCGAGCGTTTGTGTCGCAGGTGCAGCAGGAACGCAAGTTGGAGCTGACACCCAGACAAAGAGCAAGGGCAAAATCCAGCCCCGTCAGCACACAACCTTTTCCCTCCTCTTTTTGCAGCCCTGGGAAAAATCAATAAGATGCAGTGAGTCAAACTCAGCTTGAAGCCCGTAAGTAATTAGGATTAGCAGGCTGGGAGCCGAGGGAACAGGCTGCCTATGTGCTGGGCGGGGAGGGACCATTTTGTGGGTGTAGGGTACAGCCTCAGCTGATGCAAATAACACGAGCAGCTCTTAACGGGGTTTTCAGGCAGAACGGCAATAAGGAATGGGAACGACATCATTTGCTTAGAAACAAGAAAATCTCACGAGGATAATTTGGGGTGCCGAGCCGTGCTAGGAACAGGATGGGGACCCCACAGGTGAATCAATAGTTGAGTTTGACGCCGAGCCCATTCACAGCCCCTCACTCTGAGCCCGGACTCCTTGAGTACCGCTTATTCCCGGCGTTCTTTCCCGTCAGTAAATAACCCACCTCAATGTATTAGAATTAAGTTAGTGGCCAAAATCGCAAAGTGGAGAAGAATCCCCCCCACACACACACACATACAATCTGCACAGAGCTACCATCAAAATAAGAACCCATTCGGTGTGTTTCTGTCCACGAAGAACAGCTCGGACGCTGAAAAGTGCCCTTTCCTCCCACTGAAGGAACCCGGCAAAATTCGGGAGCGGGGAGCGGTAGCCCCGGGACAGCGGCGAGGCGATCCCCCGGTCCCCCTCCCCGCCAACCCCACCGACCCCCGAGCTCCGCGGCCGCCCCGGTCCCGCTGCACCCCCGAGCAGCGGCTCCGCCAGCAGCGAGCCGGGGGATGAAGGAGCGATGGAGAGGAGAGAGATGGAGGGCGACGGGGAGAGAGGCGAGGCTGCGGGAAAGTTGCGTTTCACCCACCTAGAAGCATTTTGGATGCGGCTGCGTCGCCTCCGCGCTGCTGGTGCCTCCCGCTCGCCGGGCAGAGCTGCGGGCAGGGCCGGGCGGGCGCAGCCCCGCTCCCGCCGCCCCTCGCCCCGCGTCCGGCCCCGCCTCGGCCCCGCAGCGGCGCGGGGGGAGCGGCTGCCGGTGGTGCCGGGTACCGGCGTGGAAATGGGCGGGGGGACCGAGCGCTCCCCCTCCCCGCACAGCCGCCCCCGCGCCGGGGCTGCCCGAACCCCGAAACTTGGGGAGAGGGGAGGGAACCCTCAAGGGCTCCGCGGCACCCCCGGGGCTCGCCCGGAGAGTCCTCTCAGGTGGCTGCTTTGGGGTGACACTGCCGAAATGTCCTTGTGGGTCGGGGAGGGCAGACTCGGCGGCAGACACCCGCCCCGACCCCCGGGAGAGGCTCGGCGGCAGCAGGGACCGTGTCCCTCCCTGCTGGTGACCGCGGCAGTGGGGCCCTGCTCGTTCAGCCCCAGCCCTGAGTGCTGGAAGCACACAGGGTCTGCCCCAGCCGTGCCATCAGCTTTTGGGGTGGCACGAGTGGACACGGGCAGCCTGGCATGGCTGGGGTGCTCATCTCAGTCCCCCCATGACTGGGGTGCTCATCTCAGCCCCCCACGATTCGGGTGCTCATCTCAGCCCACCATGATTGAGGTGCTCATCTCAGCTCCCCATGACTGGGGTGCTCATCTCAGCCCCCCCATGGCTGGGGTGCTCATCTCAGCTCCCCATGACTGGGGTGCTCATCTCAGCCCCCCACGATTCGGGTGCTCATCTCAGCCCACCATGATTGAGGTGCTCATCTCAGCTCCCCACGACTGGGGTGTTCATCTCAGCCCCTCATGATTGGGGTGTTCATCTCAGCCCCCTATATGGGGGATTTCATCTCAGCCCCCCCGTGATTGGGATGCTCATCTCAGCCCCCCCGTGATTGGGGTGCTCATCTCAGCCCCCCATAATTGGGGTTTTCATGAGCCCAGGGCTTGCTGCTCTCCCCATCAGTTCCTCAGCAAAGGCTGTGGCAGTTGGGCTCCTCATGGCAGCACCTTCTCTGTGCTGATTTTTGGCTTCTTCTCGGGAGGTGAGGCTCATGACTTGCTTACATTGCTGCCCTTTAAACAGGGAAATTAAAAACCTGCTTGTGAAAAGGGGAAACAATCACCTCCCCTGCCTCCCTGAATGGGAGACACGAACAAGGAAGGAATGAAATATTTTTCTCAAGTCAGACAATACAAGGAGTTGGGCAGAAATCGCTGGGCTGTAAGCAGAGTGAAAATGAAACCTTTTAAACCGTGAGATGCCCGAGTCCCTTCCCATGTGCCACAGCTAGATTAGGCACTTTTGGGGTTAAATACAGAATTTTGGTCCACTAAAGCCATCAGAGATCCTCTGGGTGCTGCTGCTGGACCAGGGCACACCATGGGTCTTTCTCCCAGACTTCACTCTAGCTAGACCAGGCACTTTTGGGGCAAAATACAGAATTTTGGTGCACTGAAAAGCACTAAAGCCACCAGGGCTCCTCTGGGTGCTGCAGCAGGGCCAGGGCACACCACGGGTCTTTCTCCAGACTTCACCCTGGCTCGGCTGGCACCGGGGCAGCACTGGCAGAGCCCAGGGCAGGGTGTTGCTGTCAGGGTCGTTAACAGCAGCAGTAAGTTTAGCCGGGGCACTCGCTAATCCGGGATTGACAGCTGGCCCCGCAGCCTGGCCCGGCCTCCCGCAGGCTATTTAAACCCGATATTAATTTGTTTAATGTCATCAGCAGTTTGGTGTTACTGCAAGGAGCAGAGGGAGCTGGAAATGTAAAGACTGGGAGGAGCAGGGGGCTCCTCCATCCCAGAACGATGGCTGGTCTCCTTTCCCCGGGGATAACCATGAACAAGTCTGGCATCTCCTGACCTCCAGCCCCTCTGGACCGATGTACAGCCCCGATCCCCACTCCATCCTCCATGCCTGACCAGCTCCTTCAGTTCTCCCCAGCAATTCCCTCAATAAATCCTCTCCCAGCTGTGGTTCATGCTGCATTTATCCCAGCCAGGCGAGCAGGTCCTGGCCGGCATCGCCGCGGCTGGAGGGGCACGGAGGGGTGGGAGGGAGCAGCGGGGTGTGGGATGCTGCACTTTGTGGCCGAGCCTTTGAGGCCAGCTGGAGCGGAGGCTAATTGCAGGTGCTGATTACAGCCCCTGCCATTAACGCCTCCGGCACTCCCAGCCCAGCCCAGCCCAGCGCATCGCTGGAATTTCCCAGCTCGGCGCTGTGGGTCCCTCCGGTGCATAACTTGCTATATTTGTCCGTGCACCCCAGAGCTGGTGTAGGGCAGCAGCACAAACCCTCCCACAAGGTCCAGACCCACATCCCCCTGCCAGTGGTGCTGCCCCCCATCCCAGGGAGCAAAGCCCGTGGCTGCAGCTCCCCACAACCTCCTCTGTGAGATGAAGCTGCTGAAACATCTACCCCGGAGTGGCTGAGAGGTCGTGTCAAAAAGCTCCACCATCCTGTGGGAGGCCCTAAAAAAGCCCCAGAGCCAACAGGGGTCAGGTGGCACAGCCCCTCGTGGTCACCACTTTCCAGCACAGGTTGATATCCACGTGTGGGACCCTGATGGCTGAGCATCCCAGAAGTGTGGGGATGGAACCAGAGGGTTTCTTGTGAAATGGCCCCAGACCCCAGCCCTCAGCCTGCAGATCATCACACCCACCCCGGGAGAGGCAAATCCCAAACACGCATTAAGCTGGGCTTGCTTGGGCAGGTCTGCTCAAATCCTGCCTGTGGCTTAAAGCACGAGGGAGGGCAGGGGGAAGGGGAGGGTGCTCGGGCTCAGCTGTGCCACCAATGTCACCAATTCGCTGGGTTCTTTGTGACAACAGACTCCAGGAACCACAACAGAGGGATTAATCTGAACCCTGCTGAGGGCAGAGTTAAATTCTTTGCTGGCTGAGGGATGTCCAGGCTCTTCCCAGCCTTAGACTCCAGCCTGGAGTCTAACAGTGACCAGAACTGGGCAATGAACACCTCAACAAAGGAGGAGGGAGCCAGGGATAAAAGCCCAGCCAGAACTGCTCCCCTGCCCCAGTCTGCTGAGCCTTCCAGAGCCTTTCTGGCTGACTTTGTTCGCCAAGGATTTAGGGTATAATTTGGGGGTGAAAGACGCCAGATAGGATCAGGACTGATACACCTGGAGGATGTGTATCGGTTTTCTTCTGCTGTGTAACCTGAGCCCCGTCAGAAGCAGAAGGCTCCGGCTGAAGCTGCCGCCGGCGGTTCATCCCTGCCGGGCCAGGAAGGCGGGCGCTGACCTTTCCTGCTCCTGAGTTTGCTCAGGATTAAAGTAACATTTTTTAAGGGCTGAATCCTCCTCCCCCGAGGGGCTTCCCACACAAAGGGAGTGGGGTTTGTGGCTGACAGTCCCCCACGACCCCCCTGATAAACAGAGACTTGCCAAACTGCTGAGTTCACACTGCCCACCCAGATGATTTTTTAATTAATCCCCAGTATTTTAATGAATCCTTCATGCAGATTTCTGCTTTTATGAAGAGCAAACCTGGGAGCTTTGTGTCAGTGGAGGGGTCTGGCGAGTCACAAACCCCCAGCTCTGACCCCCAAGGATGAGCCAAGGTGGGCATGGCTTTGGTAGTGCAGCAATGGGCTGTGCCTCCCACCTTCATCATCTTTCCCAGGGAGATGGCTAATTACAAAGGCATCCAGGACACGTCTGTGAATAGGGTGGAGAAGCTGGATGACCTAGAAATATTTAATTATCAAGAAAATGGCTGGAAATTACACCTGGAAATAGTTCCAGAGAGAGAGAGAGTGTAAGATTTTCCATCTAATTGAGGAGGGCACTCTTGGAGGGACAGGGCAGAGGGTTCCACCTTGCCACCACACTTTGGTTCCCCCAGCCCAGTGCAGATTTCCTGGAGGGCCAAGGGGCCCATATGGAGTTTGGCATGGAACCAACTACCCAAAATCTTCTGGATGCTTAATTAGCCAGGGGTGATGCTGTCTCTGGTCTTGCCCATCAGGCTCCTGCTTAGCTTTGGCCCCTCAGGAGCTGCTGGTGCCCAGGGAGCTCATCTGGGCAAACACTCTGGTGCCACAGCTCAGACCACACCGAGACACTCCAGCTGGCACAGCAACAGCCAGATAAATGAAACTGTTCCTTGTAAATCTGTGGCTGCAGAAAACACCAGAGGTGAGCTGGAGCAGTGTTGTGGGCAAGCTGTCCAAAAGCAGCACTAACTCAGGGGCATGAAAAAGGAAGGGAAGTGAATCTGAGGTGATCAGGCAGTGCCTGCAGGCAGAGGCAGCCCTGCTCCAACCTCTCTGACAACTCCAACAGCTCTGACAACTCCAACAGTTCCAACAGATCCAACTCACATGCTCCAAAAGCAGAGTTGGGGGCAGCCCAGGGAGGCTGCAGGGAAAGGCCATGGTCCTTGTGCTGGAAGGATACACAGCTACCAACACCAGAGCTCTCCAGAGCATCACCAGCTCTCCCAGCAGCACCAGGACCAGAGAGCAGGGCCCTGGATCCCCCTGGATCCCCAATCCCAGGCTGTGGACAAGGCTCCAAAAGCCAGAATCTCATTTTCTCCCTCTGCACACCCGCACTGACACCACCATGGGGTTATGGAAAGGAGAGCTCACTCTGGGAAAGAGGCAGAAGCACGACGAGGGGAGATCATCTCTTCAGAGAAAATTTTATATTGCTTACGACTTACTGTCTGGGAACATAAAACAGTTTAAGCAGCCGACCCTAAATCACAGTGACAGCTCTACACTACCCACAACCCCCAGCCTGCCCTCCCCTCCCCGTTCCCCTGGTTCCAGAGCTCGCTCCTCCCGTGGCCCCGGGCAGCACACGCGTGTGCACACACACACACACACACAGACACACACACACAGCGGGCACGGAGAGCAGCCCGAGGCTGGAGGCTGCAGGGGGATGAGCAGCGTTTCCAGACGCGGATAAATCACTTCACCCCTCCGCAGTTCCCCCCCGTTCAGTCCCGGTGCTCTTTGGGACGGCGCCGGGGCACGGCACAGCCCTGGCACGCACAGCCGGGCACGACCTGCTCCATCCAGCCCCTCTAATCCCCAGCGACAGCCGGGCGGGAGCGGGATGCAGCTGCGGGATGCAGCAGGATGCTCCCGTGTCAGAGCAGGACGGCGGCTGCCTCCTCCCGAGAGCAGCAGAGCCCCCCGGGGGTGCCGAGGTCCCCCTGGGGGTGTTCAAGATATAGCTCCTTGCAGCTGTGATCAGCTAATTGAGAATTTAATCACAAAGCAAAGATGCCAGTGTGACAATTTACAGCAGCCCTGCAGCCCCCAGGTGCTCAGGGGCAAAGCCAAGCACTCCAAACAGGATGAGTTTGGATCCCATGCCTGGGGTGGCCACAAGAGCCTGACCCTAGAGCATCCCCAGCACCGGGCACCCTTCCTAGGGGACATCACCCCATCCTGGGGACCTCACCCCCTGCTCAGAGCTGCTGATGGAGCTCTGGAAAAGGCTCCTTCAGGCTCAGAGCAGCTCCTCAGACCAGCAGGTGCCGACAAGCTGGGACACGCTCAAGGTTTAGCTGCTGCTTTGACCATTTTTTTCCCTGCTTAAAATAAAAACCTGCCAGGTTTCCTCTTCCAAATCTGCTGAGCTGATGCTACGTGGGAAATTGTGAAATATTCCATGGCTACATGTTCCTCGTTGTTCTTAATCCACTTCTAATTAATGTCACGTGCGTGGCAGCCCTGAGCTGAGTGGCCGTGAAACGCTTATTGAGGCAACTTGACAGCAAACCCACTGGAAGAAAGTGACAGCAAAATCCGCGATTAAACAGGAATGGCTCACAACTGCAGGGCTTAAAAATAACACGAGGCAACTTCCTACTGATTTTTTTTTGGGAAAAATCTCCACTGCCAGCAGCGCAGCACAGCCTCTGCCAGCGCCACATCAGTGGCAGCCTGACACTCCCATGGCCCAGGCAGCCCCCACCAGCCCACAGAAAGATGATATTTGATTTATCTTATCTGACTTTGATATCTTTTGGCTCTATATTTCTCTGTATTTCTTAAGCTGGAGCATCCACCTGAGCACCCGAGCTCCTGCCATGGGAGGTTCCCACCTCCTTGATGCCCCAGCAGCACAAGAAAAGCCCTGCAGCTTCTCTGTAAGAGTTTAAATGTAAAGGATCTTTTTGGAATAAGTGTGTCAAGGAAAAATATCCCTGAAGCTCTGACCAGAACTGGGGTGCAGAGCCAGAGGTCAGTCCTGGGGGGAAGGCTCCACACCACAAAATCCTTCCAGGCAAAGCTGACCGCTAATCAATTCATTTTCTATTAGAATTTACTGACTCAATAAAATCAGAGATTAATTATGCTACAGTTATTAATCCACAGAAAGCTGAATAGCTGGGCTTTTCAGAGGGACAGCAAGCTAATGGGGTATTTTCTGAGGATTTAGAAAGGGAGCAGTTTGCTCTGGATTCATGGGCCAGCACGAAGTTGATGTGCAGGGTCTGGGCTCATGTGCAGCCTCTCACATGGCACCCACAGGTCCCTTCCCCCACAGAAACTGGGGGGTGTTTTTTGTAAAAAAAAATAAGAGCATTTAGTGAAACAAGGATTTTCTGCCAGTTCCCTTCTCAGCCCTCCCAGCTCTGTCCCCAGGAGCCCAAGGGACATCCCTGTGCCCCATCCCTGTGCCCCAATGGGAAGGGAGAAGCCTTGGAGTGAGCAGAGGGAAGGAAAATGTACAATTACCCAACTCAGCTTCTTCAAATTATTCCTGATCCCAGCCAGCATCTTTAAGACATGAAAAAAAACCCCATTCTATTTCTCCCACTGAGATTCCAGGTTATTCAAATCTGATCTGAAAAGCTATTTTTGCTCATCTTTGCTCACAGATGAAGGGAGAAGCCGAGGCCAATGGAGCAGGAGGACTCCGTATGTTTGTCCTTCATAAATTCACAGAAGCTTAAAATCTGAACCCTGGTGCTGCTTGGGCACAAGGTATTGATCAGCACCTGGCAGATGCAGGGTTTGTCCCAGCCAAATGTTAAATCCCCTTTAGGGATCTGCCACTGGGAATTTTGGGAGAGCCCGATGTGCTGCCAGTGTACCTGGTGATGGATGCTGTGAAGTGGCTCCCATGCCAGGCAGATATTGGCCTGTCCCTGCCAAATTTGTCCCAAAAGTCCCCAAAAGCAGGAGAGCAGCAAGGAGGAAGCAGGAAAACATTTCCTCTGGCATTGCTGGAGCAGGCACCAAGGCTGGGCACGGCTGGGAGCTCCACCAAGGGCAGATGTGAGAATGTCCCAGCCCCAACCCAGCAGTGACATGACTGCTGCACCCCGATTAGTCCCAATTAGACCCTAATCCCACATGTTTGCAAACTATTTAAATCAATACCTTGGGATTATTGCAGACAAAGCCCAGCTGAACGTGGCTGAAAGGGACTGGCACCCGTTTGCTGGGTAATGAACAGCTGAAAGGCTGCCACAGCAGAGGGGGAAGGAGGAGGGAATGCAGCTGAGAATGAGGTGCCAGAGCACACAGAGCAGGGTCATGGAGAGGGAACATGGCCCAGGATCACGGAGCAGCAGCAAGGAGTGGGATCACACACCCACCAGTGCCATGGTCAGACCCACCAGGTCCCCTCCCTCTGCTGCTGTCCACCCCAGCTGCTGCTCTGGGTGGTTTTCGGGAGCTGTCTCTCAGCAGGGCTCTCCCAGACCAGCCAAGAGCACAACCATGGGCTCCTTGGTCAGAGCGACAGCCCAGCCCCAGTGCCTCGGGCACTGCCACCCAGCTCTGCAGGAGCCATGCAAGGGGAGGGGGTTCCCTGCCAGCTGCCAAAACCAGGGAGCTGGGACCCCCTGTGAAACACAAGATAATCCCACCAGCAGCTGCCAGCCCCCTCTGACTCCCAGAGGCTCCCCTGGGGTCCCCACGTCCCTGCCAGGGGCCCTGCTCTCTGCTGCAGGCCCCGTGATGCTGAAGCTGTCACAGCGATTTCTCTGCTCATCTCAAACCTCTCTGCTCCCAAACACGCACGGACAGACATTTCAGTGGATAATTGGGAAAACCAGGACCTTTCCCTTTGCGAGGAGCCGTTGTTCCAGGGCTGTGCTGCCGAGGGGGAGGACAGCCCCAGTGTGAGGCAGGGTGACAGCTCTGGGCAGGCAGGGAGAGGGTCAGGGCACACAATGCCACGGGATGCTGGAAAGGAGGACGGGTTTGTGACACAAATCAGCCCCAGGGCGCAGCTTTCTCCGGGTGCTTCGGCCCTGCCTTGGCATTTGGGTTGGGGGAGCAGCTCAGCAGCCTCCAAAGCCCAGAAAAGTGGTTTGAGTTGGGCTCGGGGCTTGTGTGAAGCCTCCTGGGCACAGGAGATGCCCGAACAGCGTGTCCTTCCCTGGCCAAAGGGGCATGAGCTGCTGTCAGCTCAGATTTGCCGGGGAATTGGTGCTCCAAAGGAGAGTGCTTCCCACTGCCTTGCAGGAGGTGGGGGCTGGCAGAGCCCAGAGACAGTGCTCTGATAGCAGCGTGCACGAGCTGTTCTTTACACCCCATGGCTTTTTTGAGACACTGGTGGAAAGGACTTTTAGGGAGGGCAATGAATCAGGGTGTAAGTTTTGAAATGCTCCAGCTCAGCCTGTCCTGTGGTGGGAGCCCCAGAGATGATCCAGGATGAGGGGAAGCAGCAGCCCCCTGCCCATGCTCCCGCAGCCCATTTTGGGGTGGCTCATTTTGGGGTGGCTCAGCTCTTCCTGCTCCAGCACCAGGCTGTGGTTTGGTTCCTGAGGACTCTGAGAGCAAACTGAGATGGCTTGGGCTCCCTGGGAAATCACAGGCAGTAATTAAATCACTCGTGACCCAGTTGGATTAGAGCTGGCATCTGCAGCACGAAAACGTCTTTCATCTGTGGCCACCCTGCATCTAATCACCACCTTCCCCAGGATTCCACACAGGACAACGAGGATCTGGGACCTGTCTTGCAAAATGAAAAGTCTAATAAGCAATCATTTGTTTCTCAAGTTGGGGACTTTCTGCTACAGAGCTAATGAATTGTAATGACACTGATTAGCATGTTTGCCAGAGCCTCTCCTCTGCAGCTTTGCTGCACGAGACGCCAGCAATCACAGCCTGTGCAGGAAGAACAGATCCCAGGAGCCAGAGGGGAGCAGGGAGACTGAGTGGTGAATGGGAAGCTGCCTTTGATGTAGCTGTAGATGTCAGCATGAGACAGAGATTCCAGCCCAGAGGAACATCCCTCAATTACTCATTACTCAATTACTTCATTTAATCCACTGTCTTTAACCTCCCAAGGCTCCCCCAGTGCTGACACGCCGCTGGAGACCTGTGCTAGCCATTCCTGTCTGTGGGCTGTGCCAGGCTGTGCCCAGCTGCCCAAGGAGGGGTGACTGTCCCAGGACTGCAGGCAGAAGCATTCTCTCAGCAGCCAAAGGTGCAGATCTGGTGGAGGGCTCCTCGAGGAGTGTGATGAGGCAGGGCAGGGCTTCCCCAGCACCCCATGGCCCTGCCAGCCCTGCCCATGCACCACAGCCCAGCCAGGAGCTTGTCCTGCTCTTGTCCTCAACACAGGGCTGGTCCCCTTTGCATTTTGGGGGGACCCATATGGCATAAAGTGGCACGACCGGTGCAGAGGGGACACAGGAGTCACATCAGTCAGTTCCCAGCCAGGCTCAGGAGGCTGGGGAAGGCTCACAGTGACAACGCTGGAAGTGACATTTTTAACCAAAAGTGCAGGGAAAGGTCAGCTCCAGCGGGAACAGGAGGGACAGGGAGGCACAGAGAGCAGCTGCTGCCTGTAATTTCTCCACACAAGCAGATCAGAGCCCTGCACACTCAGGAGTGACCACGGCGAGGCTGGCAGAGTGCAGAGTGTGGGGCTGACAGCACGGGGCCCCAGGGGTGCCACACTGGCAGAGGTCAGGGACGGTGCAGAAGCACAAAGAGCAGACTGGCATGCCCCAAAGATTCTTTGGCTCAGTAGGAAATGCATCCCTGGACAGCCTCCCATCAGGCCACAGTGAGGGGAGAAGCTGGAAGCTGCAGGCTGGAATTTATGAGGCCTATCCCCATTAAAATAGCCGGCGATATTTCCATCTGTCAGTAACGCTGATGAAGAGACCTGCTCCTTTGCATATCCCAGGCTTTACCCAAACAAAACCAGCACCAGTCAGGGCAGGATTTGGCACAAAGATGACTATTGCCATGCTAGGAATTCATGGCTCCAGCCTGCCCAGTCTCTAGGAAGAGCAGAAGCAGGGAACCATATAATCTTTCGGGTCCCTTCCATCCCAAGGCATTCTGTGATTCTGTGCAATTCCCCTGGTTTCCTGCTAACGACAATCCCTCACAGCCAAAGGCTCAGCCAGAGCAGGTCAGCCACGGTGACAGGGTGACATTTCTGGGCACGTTTCCCTGCTTTTGTGCATAAAATCTGCAGCAGCCAGCTGGGCCCAGCCAGGTGAATGCTGGCAGATGGCACAGAGGGCAAGTGAGTCCTTGCCCTTGCACAAGCTCCTGCCCAGCAACACAGCACCTGCACGTGGCAGCATTCCTGCCACAGCCAACAGGTGAGGGGCCTCAGCACCAACATCTGAGCGGAATTTTGGATCAAACTCAGTGCAGATACAGGAGAAATGCACAGCAGGAGCCTGGGGGACACGCTCAGGTTGGCACCTGCAAAGCAGCATCCAGTATCCCAGCAAGTGACAGCCTTGGGGATGCTGCACAAACCAGCTACACAACTCAAGGAGATACCCACAAAGACAGAGCAGCAACAACCACGCTTGCACATGGACAGACCCACGTGTGTCCATCCCTCCGCTGCTGCAGCGTGGCCTCCTGGGCCCCAAAACCACCTGAGGGCTGAAAGCCCTGCACTTCCAGCCAGTGACAGACGCCAAGGACAAAACCAAGCACTTCCAAACTTTCCACGAGCCCAACAGAGCAGCTGTGCCAGAGCAAGGGCAGCCTTGGGGCAACCTGGACCTGCTGGGTGGGCTCCTACCTTGGGCTGCTGGCATCTTCCCCTTGTTTAGCTGCTTGAGGCGCTTCTGGTGGGACTTGCCGTTGTAGTGGATCTGCGCCTGGGCAGCGGAGTTGAGCTGGATATTGCAGACCTCGCAAAGTGTGAACGACTGCTGCTTCTTCTCCCTCTTCATGCGCTGCTCGGGCTGGCTGGGGGGGCAGCTGGCCTCCTCCACCAGCTGCACTGCACTCTCGGGGCTCTGGGATGGGCTCAGGGGTCGCTTCATGCCTGCGGGAGGAAGGACAGACCCACTGTGAGGACAGAGGGACAGGGACGGGTGCCAGGTGAGGCAGGAGAGGCCAACACAGGTCCCACGCCTTTGGTGTGTGAGTCTGAGGGGATCCCTGAGCAAGTGAAACAGCGTTTGGGCAAGATGACCCGAGCAGCAGCATTCCCAGGAGTGCTGGAGCAGAGAATAACCCACTTCTTCCACGTTTCCAGCTCTAGACGACACTCCTTGTGTCAGGTCAAGTCTCTGTTCACTGGTGGGCAGCACTGTGGGTTGGCCAAGGCAGAGTTAGGATGGAACCAGCTCTCAGCAAGCGAGAGATTCAGCTGGCAGGACTCGTGTGTGGTGAGGGCGTCCCAGAGCCTGTCCCCACCACGGAGGAGAGCGGCTGGCGCTGCCACCATCAGCCACCAGCAGGGTGAACATGGGGCTCTGTGGGACCAGCTCGCAGCAGGAGCTGGAGCCCCAGACCCACATAGCGACACCACAGAGAAGAGCCGCCCATGGAGAGCCTGGGGTCAGCTGGGGACAGCCCTCCAGCGGCCTTTGCCTTGCAGGGACACTGTTCCTGCCGCCCGAGCCCGAGCCGGGCACCGCTGCGACATCCAGAGCAGTCTCGGAGGCGCGAAGGTCACCCGAGCCCTGCGATCCAGTTACCGCCTCGGAGCCGGCAGCTGCGGCTTGCTAACACCCGCAGGCACGGCAGGGGCCAAGGCAGGGGCCGGGGCGTCGGGGGATGGCCGGGCAGCACCCAAGGGTGCCCTGCAGGGATGTCCCTGGCACCCTCGGCAGGGCTGCACCGCCAGGACTCAGTCGCCCGCACGCCCCCCGGGCAGCTGGGACGCACCGGGGGCTCGGGCTGTCCAAACCCCGCTGGGGGTGCCCTCGCCCCAGCTCGCAGCACCCCCCAGGCTACGAGGGCTCGGTCTCCGGGCCCACCGCGAGCTCGGTTCGCTGCAGCCCCGGCCGCGGCCCCGCGGTGGCGCCGCCGCTCCGCGTCCGTCCCGCGAGTGGGAGCCGCGAGCGGGGACAGCGGGACCGGGGACAGCGGGACCGGGGACAGCGGGGACAGCGGGGACAGCGGGGACCGGGGACAGCGGGGACAGTGGGACCGGGGACAGCGGGACCGGGGACAGCGGGGACAGCGGGACCGGGGACAGCGGACACCGGGGACAGCGGGGACAGGGGGCAGCGGGGACAAAAGGCAGTCCCACTGCCACTCACCCACCCACCCGGGTGAGCTCCCCTCTCCTCTGCCCCATCCTGCGCCGCCCTGCAGCCCGGAGGTGGCCGCAGTGTCCCCATCAGCCCAAAGGAGCTGAGGTGTTCCACTAGCTGCTAACAGAGGCCTTTCCCAGGAAAACCATTAACAGAGCAACCGGAAAGCAGATCTGGGAGGAGATCAGCAGCAGGAATGTGAGACGGGGCCTCAGGGACACGCGGCACGCTGTGGGGACACAGCCGAGGCAGGTCGCCGGGTGCCCTTGGCATCCTCCCCCTCCCCGGGTATTTTTAATGCAATTACATCCCAGGACGCAGAGCTAAAATTGGAACATTATGTGGACAAAGTATCCCCAAAGTCTCCCTCGTCTTTGAAACAGGCACTGCTGTTGCTCTGATTAGGCAGCAGCTCCTGTCCCGGCTCCCGGGGCAGCGTTTGAAGCTCTGTCCTAATTGCACACACACTTGTTGTCTCATTCACTTAATTTCTTCTGTGCCTGTTCTGCTTCTCAGGTGTCAGGGCCACAGGCGGGTGGCTGGTGGCTGGGACAGGTCATGGGGACAGCTCGTGGCACGTGTGCAGGCTGGCAGTGCCCTGACTGATGCCTGCTTTGGGGCAGATGTCAGCTTTTCAGCAAAGCCTTGAGGAACTTTTGGCTAAGGGATGGGGGGCTGTTACCTTTCATAGCAAGGTGGAGGTTAAATGACACCCCCAGGGTGGCTCTGAGTCAAACCCAGCTCAGAACAGGCACTCACCACACCCCAGCCCCACCACCCATCCCACCCCAGCAGCCATGAGGTTTTGTCTCCACCGTGCAGGAG
Source organism: Pyrgilauda ruficollis (assembly GCF_017590135.1). Classification (NCBI taxonomy): domain Eukaryota; kingdom Metazoa; phylum Chordata; class Aves; order Passeriformes; family Passeridae; genus Pyrgilauda; species Pyrgilauda ruficollis. Next base: position 730,771 of record NW_024514876.1, on the reverse strand, counting down.
CATCACAAGCAGCTGCAAATTTTTGGATAGTCTTCCCAAGGGTTCTCCTGGATGGGGTAGATCAGCTGCCACCCACCCAGCACTGCCCAGATCTGACCTGCTGAGCAGCACCAGTGGCACCTCCCAGGACCTGATCACACCCTGCACCTCTTGCTGCCCTTCCCTCGGAGCCAAGGCCTCACGGGGGATGTTCCTTTGGCTGCTGATTTCCTGAAGGGTGCTGGGCCATCCTTTACTCAGCTCCTGAATGCAAAGCAAACTCCAGAATGCACAACTTGCTGCACAGGCTGCAGTCACTGCAAGCGGCTCCATGCCCACACACTGGGCTGAAGCAGCACCCCACAGGATTCCACAGGATTCCACAGCAGCCCACAGCATCCTACAGGATCCCACAGCACCCCACAGCACCCCACAGTACCCCACAGGATTCCACAGGATCCCACAGCACCCCACAGCATCCTACAGGATCCCACTGCACCCCACAGCACCCCATGGGATCCCACAGCATCTCACAGCATCCCACAGCACCCCACAAAGCCTCTGGCTGGGCATGAGACACATCAGCAGGGCACTGGGGCTCTGGCCAAGCTCCACAATCCTGATGAGGGAGCAGGTTTGATGCAGGTCAGGTCCTTTCCCATTATTCCCATCATGATTCCCATTATTTATAAACCATTTCCTGTATTCTGAACAACCTGGGGCAGGCCCATAGAGGCCACGCTGGGCACAGGGGGTGCTGTTATCCCAGCCTGGAGAGAGGTTCCCATGCACATGCAGCCTCACATCTGTGCAGGGATGTTCCCTCAGTGTCCCACCCCAGCAGGGACCCTGCTGCCATCAGCACCAGCTTGTGTCCCATGGGATTTTTATTTGGGCTGAGCTCAGGAGAGCCAGCACACATGACCAGAACCTCCCCCCAAGTCAAACTGCCTTTGTCACAGAGCTGAGGGGACCTGACAAGAGCTAACTGGGAGATCTCTCCATTCAGCAATTTGTGATCAGGGAGAACACCACCTGAACAGAAAGTGCATGAACTTGGTAAGAGAGCAAGAAATCTGAGCGGAAAAAAACCTTATTTCAGTTCACTAGGTTACTTTCTACTGAATCCACCTTCCTTGCCTCCCACTGAGTACACACAACAGTTAAAAAAAAAGCAACAGAAGTAAAAGAAAGTGTTGGCACAAAAGTGGCCACAAAGAGTTGTCACAAAATTCCCTCAAACCCCCTGAGCAAGGACCAGTTTCATGGTCCGCACCTGCAAGGACCCTCAGGAAAGCCAGAGCTGCCACAACACCACAAGCCCGACCCAAATCTGCATCCCATCGCCTCAGGGCTTGCACCGTTTAGCAGCTCCGTGACCCTGCCACGCGTGTTTGCACCAGGACCCCTGGCTGTGCCCCCCTCCAGGGACCCCCAGACCCGCTGGAGCAGCAGCCCCACCATCCTCACAGACCCCCCAGCACCGGCACGGGCAATCCCAGCCCAGCCAGCCACCAACGCCTCTCCCAGGCTGCCCCAGCCTGGCACAGGAGGCTCCTACCTGCTGCTGGTGGCGGCACCGCCGAGCCCTGCCCTTGGCACCTCCTGCCCTTGTGCCACAGCCCGGGGGGCACCGCGCTGCCCGGACAGCCGCAGACGCTCGTCTCGTATTTCAAGGAGCGCTTCAATCGCCGTTCGATCGCCACTAAATCAGCCCTCATCAGCAGGCTCCGGACGCAGCCGGCACGTCCCGGTCGGTGCCCGCGGCTCAGCGAGCTCCCGAAGAGCCCCCGGCGTCACGCGGGGCAGCGCGGTGGCATGCCAGCTGGCAGGGGTGCCACCGGAGGAGCCACCTTGAGCCAAGAGCAGGCGGATGCACCTGACAGCAGCTCTCAGTGACAGGGGAGATGGGGGAATGGGGCAGCTTTCCGGGCTGCCTCGAAGGCTGGGCCCAGAGAATTCCCTGGGTGATTTGATGAAGAGGCTCTGGATGCTGGTGGAGGGGTGGGAAGGGCACAGGGGGCTCTGCCCTGGGCATGGAGGTGGCCCGGGGGACCTGATTTAGCTTCAGGAGACGCTTCAGAGTGCTGGCCTGAGGGCTGAGCAGAGCCAGGCAGATTTGCAGGTTTTGGAGGGCCTGGCCATGGCTGCAGCACTTCAGCATTTCATAACACTGCATCAAACCAGCTGCCCCCAGCCCTGACATATGCTCTGCTAATGCCAGAGAGAGGCACGTTTTAGGATCAGCCCATAAACCATCCGTTGTCAGAGCAAGGATTAGTGTGAGCTGTCTCTCCTCAAGGGCTCTGGAGTGCAGGCTGGCTCCTGGCACGGGGACCAGGGCACACGCAGGGCTCACACCACTCACAACCCTCATTGTGAACCCCCAAATGCCCAGTTCTTACCCTCAGATGCTCTTGGGGCTCCCCTCAGCCCCGTTCCCACAGGCTGAAGGGCAGTGGGACATCTTGCAGCCTGCCGGGAGGGCAGGGAGCATCCCACGGTGCCGCTGCCCGTCCTCTCCTTTGCACAGCAAGATCATTAACACCGCATTCAGGGCTGAGTGTCCCCTGAATCAGCAGATCCTGCTCCCGGGCAGCCAGGACAGCTGAAACCCAGCTGAAGGAGACACCATGGAGGGAGCGATGCTGCTCCTCTGCATCAGGGCAGGGAAACAAAACCTGGGCAGTGCCGCCTGCTCTCGATCCAGCAGGGAAAACAGCAGAGCAAACAGAGGCAGGGAGTGAGACGTTCCATCCCAGGGCCCGGCTGGAGGTGTGAGCACAGCGCAGGGAGCAGTGGGAGAGGAAGGATTGAGGATTCACCCCCCTCACTGTCCGTGCACCCCCTGGATGAGGAGAATCTGAGGAGATCACAGAATCCTTCAGGATTCTTGTGGGCAGCACAAAGGTTAGGCAGAGCCACTGTGTGCTCTTGGGAAATAAAACACAGAGAAGCAGGTGATGCCCAGGGAGACTGAGCCCTGCCAGCACCTCATGCTCCCCTTGCTGCTACAGGAAAATTCCCAGAAAAGATGATTTTCCACAAGTGCAAGATCCAGAATGAGATCCAGACCCCACTGTGTTCTCTTGGGAAATAAAACACAGAGAAGCAGGTGATGCCCAGGGAGACTCTGAGCTCTGGCAGCACCTCATGCTCCCCTCACTGCTACAGGAAAATTCCCAGAAAAGATGATTTTCCACAAGTGCAAGATCCAGAATGAGATCCAGACCCCACTGTGTTCTCTTGGGAAATAAAACACAGAGAAGCAGGTAATGCCCAGGGAGACTCTGAGCCCTGCCAGCACCTCGTGCTCCCCTCGCTGCTATAGGGAAATTCCCAGAAAATATGATTTTCCACAAGTGCAAGATCCAGAATGAGATCCAGACCCCACTGTGTTCTCTTGGGAAATAAAACACAGAGAAGCAGGTGATGCCCAGGGAGACTCTGAGCCCTGCCAGTACCTCGTGCTCCCCTCACTGCCCCCCAGAAAAGATGATTTTCCACAAGTGCAGGATCCAGAATGAGATCCAGGCCAGCTCCTGGGGGCCTCCACCCCCACTGCAGGCACGGACAGCAGGGTCAGCAGCGGTGCCACTGGACACACAAGGCCACAAACATTGGCACAAACACCACGGGATGGCAGTGCCAATCCCCTTCCCCACCCACGTGTTCTCATGGCAAAGCTGAGCACACCCACCACGAGCACTTACAGTGATGAGCAGGGCTCCAGCAGGTCCCACAGCACAGCTGGGCACAGTCTTCCCTCCCAGCTCCCCTCACTCTCACATCTGGGTCAGGAGCTTTTCAGGGCAGAAATTGGATTTTAAGTGAATTTGTGGAGAGCTGCTGGCTAACAGGAGACCTCCAGCTTAAGCTGGAGCTCTCAAAGGCTCCTCTATTACAACGCAAATTAAATATTTGATAGTGCTAAGCAAGTGACATTTGCAGTCTGGTCACGCCAGGGGTATCAGATAGAGATATTTGCAACGGGATCTGTTTAAATCCATGTAGTGCTTTGGATGTGTCCATCAAAACAAGCCCAGAGCTTTATTAAAATCAATGTTATCAAACACCCTGCTGGGGGAGGCTCTGGAGCCCACGTGGTGGGGCTGGGGGGCAGCTGAGCCCTGCTGAGCTGCGAGGCTGCGGTACAGTGCAGCTTTGGAAGAGATTTTTCTTTAAAATTAAAGAGGAGTGAGACTTATCCCTACCTGCAGCTGTGGGAGGGAGATTTGCTGCAGCAGAAAAAAGGGAAAGCATTGACCCAGCCCCATATAGCACCTGTTTTCAATCAGATCTCTTATATATGAGAGATTTCTGATACCTGATAGCAGGTCAGACATGCTCCCATCCCAGATCCATCAGACACGTTCCAGAAACTGCCATGAAGTTGTTCAGGGTGGCAAATGCCTCATTCCCATCCCCAGCTCAGCAGGGCTGCATGGAAACACACTTTGTCCAAATGCAACAACACTACTTCCCTTTTTTTAGGGAAGGTTTATGTTTCCTTCCTAGGAAGCATAAAGGCTGAAAAGGACTTTCTGCATCTGTCACAGGAGACGTGACAAAGTGACACAGTGTCCAGGCAACTTGCTGACAGTGAACGCCCTTCATGGACAGATTTGGGGAAGATTTCCTTACCAGCACATGGCTCAGCCCCATCAGCTTTGGTGGGAGGGGAGGCTCCTGAGCACCAGGACTGCTCTGGGTCTGCCCTTGGGGACCCCCCAGGGGTCCAGGGACAGCTGGACACCCCGATGTGGCTGAGGGGCCACCCCAGTGCCAGCCCCATCTGCCCCAGTTCCATGGCTCTTGTCACGGTGCTGAAGCTCCCAAACCTCCCAGCTGCTGGGAAAAAGTTTGCAAAAGCATCTCGAGCTGAAAGGCAGATGACAAGCAAAAAGAACCCCAAATTTATTGTTTTCTCAGAATTTAGAGTGGGAGGAAGGAAAATGGGACGACCCATGATTTTTTAATGCCTGCAGTTGGCAGCTCCATATTTAATGTGACAGCATCCCTTTAAGAAAAATATGTTCATACACAAGAAAGAAAATAAATTGGCAAAGCAATTTGCTTTCAAGCTAGGCTGACAGTTCCCCACTCCAGCGTTTTGCTGCAGCCTTGGGTGAGCTGCAGTGGCCAGCACTCCATGCTGGGCAGGGATCATCTCAGAGGTTAAGGATGCTTCACTGGGTGACAAGCCCATCTGGGAGCAGTAATTTATCCCAGAGATGGTGCAAAGAATGAAAGGAATAATTCATTGTGTGTGAGGTGACAAGGAGACTGTGCTGTCATGTTACCACACTGACAACTCCCGACACAAACAGAGATCTTGTTACGGAGCCTGAACCCACACGATCAAAGGGGCTTCTGCATTTGGGGTAGGAAGGGAGAGAAAAAGACAGGGAGAAAGGAAAAGAAGAGCTAAATCAAAGCCTTGTTACAGTTTCTTATGAAAGAAACTTGGGAGAAATGCTTTTTGCAGAGCAATTAGTCACCAGGATCTGAGGCAAGCGCCCAGCAGGACCCACTGCTGCTGCCCCGGGGCTGGGGAGGAGCAGCCTGGTGTGGCTGCTCAGGGGGGACAGCAGGAAGGACCTGTCTGATAGGGGACAGTGGCACCAGAGCCATCATTAAGAGAGGCATCAGAAACCAGGTTAAAACCATCCCTGACTTCTGCATTCCCCTCAGCTGAGGGTTGGGGGTCCCCAGAGTGACTCCGCACAACCAGCACCTGAGGTCCCTGCTGGCAGCCAAGCCCCTAAAGCCTTGAGCTTGGTGATGGTGGTGCCACACCACCATCAGGGGTGGCACAAAACCCCTGAGACCCCTAAGGTGGTGCTGGGAGGTCCCCAAGAGTGATGGGGATGTAAGGGTCCTGTCCAGAACTGTGCTGCAGGAGCATTGGCCTTCAGCCTCAGTTCACACCTTGAAACCCCGAGCTGTCTGTGAACAGCAGCATGTCAGAGCTGACAGGCAGGGAAATGAAATGGGACAGATGATAATGAATTGCCCACATCCCTCAGTGTCTCCTGGATGTGGAGTAATGAAGTTATACACTGCTCACTGGCTAGAGGACAGAAGAAGAGCTTCAGAGCTGGGGTTTAATCAGTTCAGTGACAAGCATGGCCTGGATTCGTTCCCTCCTCTCGCCACGGTTTGGTTCCTCCACTCCTCTCCCAGCTCGCAGCTCCTGCCAGCCCCAGGACTCCCTGCCCTGCTCCTGCAGCTCTGGGATGAAGCTGCAGGAGCGCAGCTGCTGCAGTGTGAGAATCCTGCGCTGTGCTGGAGGTCACTGCTGTCAGGAGAGGAGCACGTGTGTCCAATTAGAGTGGGAAACCTCTGCTCCCTCAAGGGCAGAGGGCAGCGAGCCCTGGCCGGCAGTGCAGGTGGCAGCTGGATTATTTATTTGTGCAGCACCACTAACGTTATTTAACGAGCTCGGGTGGGTCAGCGTTCCTGTTTGAAAGGAATTCCAAAACGGACTGATGAAAAGTTACTTTATCTCCCTGCCAGGACACAGCCCCACTCCTGCTCCCTCCCAGAGCTCCGCCTGCTCCCTCTGTGCTCACCTGCCTCCCACACTGCCACTGCTGTCCCCAAAGGGTGACAGAGCTGGGCTGGGCACGGGTGACCGGAGAGCCACGGCTCCTTCCTTGGGGCATTCCCTAAGGAATGCTGCTCCGCGCTGCCCGCCAGCGAATTCCAGAGGACGGGAAACGTGGCGGCCGGGCAGAGGGGCTGCTGACAAGCCCGTCTGCAGCCCAGCCGTGCCAAGGGTCCGAGCGTGTCCCTGCGTGGGCACGGTGCCAGGTCGCAGCCGGGATGGGAGAGGCGGCCAAGGCACGGCCCTGCGAGCTGCCTCGGGGCCGCACCGGGGCCGGGATCCCGACGGGAAGCCCCGCAGGGCTCCCAGCTCCCCGGGGCATGCGGGGGACGCGGCGAGAGGCTCAGCGCCACCGGAGCTGGCGAGAGGCGGAGGCGTTGCTGTTATGAAAACATGCGAGGGCTGTGTCTGAAAACATTGTGAGGAGCCAGCTCCATAAATAGGCCCTTTATGGCTCTTCCCCGCGCTCAGACAGGCTCTTTCACACACGCTTGGCTCCGGCACGGCGGGTTCCACCGGCGTCGGGTGGGGGACACTGAGGGGACACTGAGGCACAGAGGAGCCCCCCCGGCTCAGCCCCGCCACCCCTGAGCAGGGGGTGCCACCCCCGGAGCAGCAGCCCGTGTCCCTCGGTGTGCCCGTGGGAGGACAGAGGGCAGGACAGTGACCCGTGCTGTCACGGGACAGAGCAGCAGCTGCCCCGCTGCCACCACCCCCGCACGCAGCACACGGCCGCGATTCATCAGCGCACTCATCAGGGAGCTGGCATTAATTGAGCAGCCCCCGTGGCCGTGGAGCCCGATGGTCTGTGCGGTGTCAGAAGCTGTGAAGGCAGCAGGAGCTCGTCGCTGCTTTCGGCCGCATCCATTTAACGCGGTGACAGCTCGGTTTGTGCCCCCTCAGCAAACGTCCCCCGGTGTGGGAGCACTGGTGACTAAAGCAGCGGGTGAACGATTAGTGACTCAGCGCATAATTTTGCTCATTTCGTGCCTTTTTTTAGCGCGGGGCGGACAGAGCTCGCACAGCAAACTCTCGCCAGGCACCGCCACCGCTCCCTCACAGCGCCCCAGCTCCGGGCACCCACCTGGGGCCGGGCACCTTCTTGCAGCAAGCGTCTGTTTGATGTGGTTCTGCCACGGAGAACAGGGAGGAGAGCTGGAAAACGCTGCCAAGGGCTTTGGCTTGGTCTGCATTCTGCTTTTTACTCTTCCCTTTCTGACCTGGGAGAAGGCAGGGGGAGCGCTGCAGCTGCGGGGAGCTGGGCAGCCCCGGTAACCCCGGGAGCCCCAGGAGTCCCGGCAGCACCGGGAGCACTGGCAACCCCAGCAGCCCCGGGAGCCCCAGTAATCCCAGGAGCCCCGGCAGCCCCGGCGGCCCCGGCTGAGCAGCTCACACCGCCCTGGCACTGTCCTGGCAGCTGCCTTGATCAAGAGCAGAGCACCGAGCTCTTGTCTCGGCGGTAACTGATGTCTGCAAACATCAGGTGCCGGATGGAATTAAGAAGCTCCTTGAGCTGGAATTGTGCTGAGCAGCCGGCGCTGGGGTGAACGCTGCCAGAGGAACCTCTGTCCGCACCGCCTGCATCAGCCTGAGGACCAATGGCTCCGTCCCGCGGGCTGGGGACAGCGACAGGGATGTGCCAGCAGTTTCCTCTCATCCTTACAGACAGGGCAGCCACAGCACAGCAGGTGTACGAGTGCAGAAACCCGACCTGTGAGAGCAGGTCCAGCCCTGGGTGGCTCCCTGTGGGCGTGTCCGCACCTCCAGGTGACCCATGGAAGAGTGGAGAACGAGGTCAATGTCCTTGGCACCGCCACCACACCTGGACGGATCCCCCTCCATCCAGGGGGTGAGCTGAGCCACTCACAGGCCCCCCATGCCATCCCTTGTGCAGGGATCTGGGCAATCACACGAGCAGCGTGACCAACGCCACCAGTGCCAGCCACTCCCATCTCCCACGGGCACCTGCAAAGTGTCACCAAAACAATTGCACAACTGCAGGTGCAAAATTTTGCACCTGCAAAATGTCACTGCAAAGTGCCCCCAAACTCATGGGGTCAGAGCGACATCGCCCCAAAGCAGTTTCAGGGGTGGCAGCCCCAGACACATTGACAGCGAATTGTCACCTCCTTACAGCAGCTTTATCTTTGCTTTCTCTTTAATGATTTCCCAGCTGCTTCCCCATTTCAGCCGATAATGGGACTTCACTCTCTATCTGGGTCTGAGAGGCGCTTGCCTTGTTCAGGCTGGAGAAAATCAATTCCCCTCTCACTCAAGTCTTTGCGAGACAGATGAACTGAAGATCGTGCCTGCCTGAGCAAAATATTTATTCAGTCTGGGAACAGATTTACTTTTGAACCTTCTATAAATACAGCTGAGGGCCCCCATTTAATCCCTTACCAGAAGACCTAATTTTATTTGTTTTATGTTTTAAAGAATTCTCCCTTTTCCAACGCCTTGTCAGCAGGTGAAGAAAGGCAGGATTTTTGGCACTCAGCTTGGCAGTGGGCAGTGCTGGGCAGATCCCGCTGCAGGAGGGGTTCGGTGGTGAGAGGGTGAGACCCCTGCACTGCTGGGTTGTTCTGCAGGGTTCCCTGCTCTCTGTTCCTGATTTACACCCATCAAAGCCCCGCTGGAGCCAGGGCAGGCAGGGAGAGGCCAAATCCTCCACGGAGGCTCTTTGTGACCCTGCCTGCCCTGCCCACATGAGGATCCCTGTGCTGGGGGCAGAGTCTCTGTCTCTGCAGCCCCTCAAGACCTGAGACCACCTTCCCACAGAGCCATCACCCCCTTTCTGCCTGAGCCCCCCAGGACCAGCCACACTTTGCTCCACCCACAGCCAAAACAGGTTTCCTGTTCCAAGGGGCAGCTTTTTATTTATAAAATAAATTTAATTTATTTTTATATTCCCTGACACAGCAAGGAATTCACCACCAACCAGTGCCTCTCCTCATCACCCTCCCCACGGGGTGACCCCAGGGGACCCTGCTTGGCACCACACCAGCCTGGCCCTCCAAGGATCCTGCACTCTCTGTCACTCCACAGCCAGGCTCCCTCAGCTGGGGCTGCAGAGGGGTGGGGTTCCCACCACTGGCAGAAGGAAAAGGTCCTTGGGGGTGGGTGGGCAGTGGGGAGCTGCTCTCAGGGGCATCCAGCCACCGGCCAGCGTCTCTGCCACACACCACTGTGTTCTTGCCAGAGGGTTTGCCCAAGTTCTTAGGAGCAGAAATGTTCCCAAGGACACACTGAAAAGCTTTCCCAGCAGATGCCAAGAGCCAGCAGGTGCTGGAGCTGATTTTCTGCCACCAGAACCCACCTTGGCACTTCCCTGGGAGGAAGTGCAGAGCCCCGTGCCCGTGGGAGCAGCACTGGCACTGCAGCAGTGCTGGCAGCAGGCCAGCACTGGAGGTGCAGGCAGCTGCCAGGTGTCTCTAAATCCCTTTGACTCATCCTCTGCATTGCTCAGTGCCCATCCTGCCCCGAGATTCTGGCACTGCTTTGTGCCTTCCAGTGGTAACGGAGCACACAAGTCATCATCTCCCTCCACACCTGGCCAGGCAGGTGAGATTCTCAGGTGTGAGCCCTGCAGTGCCAGTCCCAGCTCCCTCCCCGAGCTCTGCAGCAGCTCCTGGCCAGGAGTGAGCCCCTGCCCAGACCCAGCATGGACAGACCCCAGCCTGGACAAGGGAATTGCTATTTTCCCATCTGGCATATCCCCAGTCCTTGGAAGACTCCTCCAAAGGCACAGTGAGCTCTACACTAAAACTGGCTCACTTATTTGACACACTTATTAAATTGTTATTACACCTGTTGGCTAATTACCTCTTCTGCAAACCAGAGGGCACAGAAATTTGACATTGACCTGTGCAAACCTGCAAAGATGCTGGCTGGGTCTGGGGGGGCTCAGTGGGGCTTGGGAGATGTGGGGGGCTGGGAACATGGCTCTGTGGGAGTATCCCCCCACTGCCCCACACTTCAGCTGGCCCATCTCCCAGCTAGATGGGGAGTGGGGAGCCCAGGAGTCACGGTGAACCCCCTGCATCACACGCCTGGGGTGCCAGCACTGCCCTTCCCGAGCACAGATTAATCTGGGAGAGCTTTAATCCTCTCAAGCCCTTTCGTAACAGCCCTCAAAAATAAGCCTGGAGAGTTCCTAATACTTCTTGAAAATTTGGAGTTGGGATATTTATAGGCTCTGGCCTTGCATGAGAGGAAGCACACGCAGCTCTGGCTGGGAGGGAGGGCTCTGAGCTGGAGGAACCTGCCCGGGGGGAGCCCCTGCCCCACCCCAGCTCTCCCCCAGCCCGGCCAGCAGCCGCTCCGTGCCACTCCCAGTCTCCTGCTGGCATCCTAACAAGCTTCCCTTGTTTGGGATTTTGATGATTTTTTTCCCCTACCAGCGTTTCAGGCTCCTCAGAAGAGCACAGACCGGCTCTGTGCCTTCAGCCCTTCAAAGGAGTGCAGAGCAGCAGCGCTTCCGACCAAGACAAACAGCAGTGACGCCCCCAGGGCACCTGGCCGAGGAGGCCGAGGGCAGCAAACCACACACACCAACAGAGAAAGTTCAGAAAAAAACCCCAAGCCCCCAAAAATGTGCCAGAAGTTACCCACATCCACAAAAACCAGGAGGTTGGGGTCCTGCTCTGCTGCTTTCCAGTCACCACCAGTGGTGGCCATTGGCATCTCTGCCTCGTTGGTCCAGGGACATCCAGGGCAGCATCACCTGCAAGAGCCAAGTGGCAGCTGGCTCATTGTTTCCACGTCTCTCCTGCTCCAACAAAGCATAAAAATGTCCTCCAAAAAGCTCTTAGCCCTTTGTCCTCGCGTGGTTTTACAAAGATGTGACCAAAGGTGCCCCCAGGGCAGTGGCTGCAGAATTCTCCCACTCCAAGGCAGCAAAGCTCTCAGAGAACTGGGAGGTGATGGGAAGATGAGAAACCCCCTATGATCTTCCACAGGCAAAACCCACCCCACATTCAACAGTTCCTTCATCCCCCTGATGCAGAGCAGAGCCCGTGGCCAGGTGTCAGGAGCAGAAATACTCAAACTGGAGACAGAGTGGCACCAGCCTGATCCCCAACAGAGCGCCCAGCTCATCCCCTGCGTGAGCAGAGCTGGCACAGAGCTGCCAGGATCAAACCTGTGGGCCAGAGGGATCCAGAACCTCAGCAAAGGAAGCAGCAGGGATGCCCAGCTCCCTCAGCCCAGCTGCTTCTGCCTGACCAAGGTCCAGCAGCTCCTGACTCCAGGCAGACACAGGCACAGATAAGGGCTTCACCTCAAAATGTTTCCTTTGCAATTTCCCAGTGATCTTTCTTATCAACTAATTAAAAAATTTCCATAATTAGGCCAGGGAAAATCACGACTGAGGAACGTTCCCATTTCAAAGCAGCACAGATCTGTTTGGAATCGAGGGCTCCAGAGCCAGGATCCCCCAGAACCCTCCCCTGTGACCAGGACTCCTCCTGAGCCCACCCCTGCAGGGCCCCACAGCCCCAAGCCCACCCCCAGCCCCTCTCCCTGGCACCCTGCCAGGAATTCATCCTGGGGAAAAGGCTGTTTACATTGCAGGGGGAAAAGTGGTGGGTTTTATAAAAAAAACAGCCATAAAGGGCCCTCTGACAGCGAGGGATTCTCTGTGCCTTCAGCCCCTGTGAAGCCAGGAGTGCTTGGGGAGCACCCACGCTGCCCCACAGAGCAAAGTGCCCAGCCCTGTGCCCACAGCCTGCTGTGCCTGTGCCAGCCCTGCTGCCACGGCCAGCGTGCAGCCAGGCTGGGCACACGGGCATCCTGGTGCCTCTGAAACACCAACACCTGCACCAGGGGAGCTCCCACGGGAGCCAGGGCATCCCCTGCTCGCAGAGCAGCTCGTGGCTCCTAAATCTGCAGGTTCCCTTTGATGACTGGCAGGTAAATTGGTGTATTTCTAAGAGAAATGGAGCAGTTGTTACGGTGCAGCTGCAGCCTGGGTTTCCTTGAGAGCACAGACATAATTCCTGACAGGGGCTTTCTGACACAGAAATTATGGCGCTATTTTGGAGGCAATCTCAGAACATCATCCTAAGAAACAGCCTTTGTACATCACAATATCGTTGCTAAATTGACAAATAGAACCTCATGGGCTTCATTATTCTGCTCTGGGAGCACATTTTTGCATTTTTATCATCCCTAGAAATGATTAAAGAGCTGCAGAACTGAGGGCTCTGGCTTTGGAACACTCAAACTCCAGACCAGATTGAGCTGAGGAGAAGCAGTTGCAAGGGCTGCAGGGCTCAGAAAAGGAATTTTTGCCCTTTTAATGTGTAAGTCTGGCACGTTTTGGAGACTGTCCAGTGCTTCTACAGCAGGTTTGCTTTTAGCCCTGGAAATTCACCAGTGCAAAGCGATGTGACTGACACATCCAGTGCTGCATTGGGGACATCTGTGCAAAGCTCCTTGTTCAGTCAATAGCAAACCTGTGTTGTGCACTCGTGGAAATACCTCGATCTCCTCAGAAACATCAGATAAAAGCCAAACAAGAGGAAGATCCCCAGAAATACAACAAATAAGAGCCCAAAGACCGGGTTCCTTTATGAGCTGACGTCTGAGGATGCTGGGGCAATGCTCAGGGAGTATTTTTGGGTTGGAATTGCTGCAGATGGCCACAGCCAGGTGAGCTCCTGGTGGGCCAGAGCATCACTCCAGGCCCTGCACATTCCTGCCAGCCCGTGGGGATGAACAGCAGGTGGGTGCAGGCAGAATGAGCTGGGACAGCTCTGTCCCTGTCCCTGTCCATGTCCCCACTGGCACTTTGACAGGAGCCTTGTCCTGGGACAGCTGGGAATGCCAGGCAGAACAGGAGCCCCCATAAACAGGGCAGAGAACATCAGCCAGGCAGGTGGGGAGGGATGGCATGGCATGGCATGGCATGGCATGGCATGGCATGGCATGGGAGGGCTGCTCTGAGCCCACTGGCAGTGCACACTCCAGCAGGATGGTACCTGAGCAGCCAGACCCCAACCCTCCCCACCATGGCCAGGACATGCAGCCCTCCACAGTCCAGCACTGAGGCCAGTGAGCCACCAGCTCCCAAAAATATTTCTTACTTGTGGGACTGTTAAAGCAGCCTCCCAACTTCTCCATGCAGAGGCTGCTGCTCTGTCAGAGTTGAGCAGCACTCGGGCACTGAAAGCAGCTGCTCTGGGGCCCCAACCAAGCACGATGGGGGCCCAGGGAGCTCAGGGATGGGGGCTCAGGGATGGGGAGCTCAGGGATGGGAGCTCAGGGATGAGGGCTCAGGGATGGGGAGCTCAGGGATGGGGGCTCAGGGATGCCAGCTCAGGGATGGGGAGCTCAGGGATGAGAATTCAGGGATGCCAGCTCAGGGATGCTCATGTGCCAGGCTCACAGCGGGAAGTCACAGCCTGCCATGACGTCACAGCCCTGCTAAGGCAGAGCCTGGCTCTGTGCATTCACAGACAGCCACATCCAGGGTCACACCAGCCTCTTTCCCAACTCACGTGGCAGATTACAGAACAAGCACAAAATCCACAGCACAGGATATCATCACCCTGCCCTGAACTCTGCGTATGGCAGGGGTTTCTGGCCGGGCAGGGTCACCCTGGCAGCTACCAAGGGACCAACACAGCTCCTGCATCGATGCTCCCTTGGAAAACACCTGCAGTCACTCAAAAAGAAACCTCAGTGGTGGTGGATTTGGATGGTGGTGGCTGAAGAAACTCCCAGCCAGGCTGGCAGCCTGGACAGAGCCTCATTTATCCACAGGCTGTCACACACGCTGCCCACTGGTGCTGTTTTCAGGCACCGTGCCCCACATGCAGACACAGCAGCTCACAAACACCTCCACTCCCCACTCAGACATCCCAGGTAACCAGGGGGTGAAGCCAATGTGCTGAGCAGGACAGGGCCAGCTCCTGCCTCACATTTTCACCCAAAATTCGTCCCTGTGGGACAGAGGTGCTGCCATACCTCGTGGGACCCACAGACACATCAGCTCCAGCAGCAAGGTGCCAGTGCACGCTGGTGAATCAACCTGGGAGCCCCAAGAGTGCAGTGCCAGGCTCTAGACCCCCCACCCTTCGCACAGAACCATCTCCTCTGTTTAAGCAGCACTTTCAAGTTTTGCTCCGAAAACAAATGGCAGCCTCTCGTGCCAAGATGTTGTTTTCCCACACGCCCATCCAGCAGGACCGGCGCTCGCCGCCAAGGGCAGGCACGGGCACGTCCCTGTGCCGGGATCCGTGGGGTTTGCTCTGGGGCAGAGCAAGCCCCAGCCCTGCCCACCCCCATGCAAACTCCTTAAAAGCTCCCACCGTAACTCACTGCTGCTCCAAGTTAACAGCAAAGTCTGCTGGAAATGGCCAGGGGAGAGTGGTCAGTCTGCTTCTGCCTCCACATTCCTGCACCAGGGGACCCCGCTGCTCCCACCCGGAGACACAACCAACAGAAAGCTTTTGTACAGCTCTCGGAAGGTCCTTTCCCTAAGAGCCAGGAGGCAGCCAGAGCCTCGGCTCCATTCCCAACGCAGCTCTCCAAGGCCGGACGCACGCAGCTCCAGGGGTCGCGCAGGGCGCGCTGTGCACGGCGACCCGCACAGCCGGGCCCGGAGGGGCCCAAGGACCGACCCCCGCCCCCTGCCCCGCATACCCCGACACCTCCTGGGCAACACCGTCCACGCCAGGTGCTGCCGCAGAGCCCGATCCAGCACACAGCCCCGGGGGTCGCACGCCGTGCACCTCCGGGGTGCCGGGGTACCAGAGTTACCGGGCGTACCGGGGTACAGGGGGTACCGGGGTTACCTGGGTTACCGGGGGTACCGGCACCCAGCGGGTCCCGCTCGGCGTGGGAGCCTCAGCCCCGCGCCGGAGAGGGTGGTCTCGGTAAAGTTCCGCTCAAGAAGTTTCCCTCCTGGCCTGACCCCTCCGGTGTTCCGGGGCCGGGGTTCCGCCACCCCCGCCGCCCCTGCCCCGGGATGGAGCGCGGGGAGCGCTGCGTGCCCCGGGCGAACATCCGGCCCCGATCCCGAATCCCGGGGCCCTTCCAGCGCATCCCCCCCACCTCCCACAACTTTCCTAAGCCTGCAACTCCCCGTGCCCACAGCCCGGCCCCGCGGCCGCCGGTACCGGCAGCCCGGCCGCCCCCGGCCGCCCTACCTGCCCAGCCGCCCGGCTCCGCCGCCGTCTGCAGCATCCTCCCGCCGGCTTCTCGCTCCCGGCCGTGCGAGCGCGCTCGAGGAGGAGGAGGAGGAGGAGGAAGAGGAGGAGGAGGAGGAAGGGGGGGGCGATGAAGGCAGCGCGCGCGCCGCCGCGGTCCAACCCCCCCTCGGCGCCGCGCTCCCGCACGGAGTGGGAGGGGGAACGGCGGCGGCGCATCCCGGTGCTGCATCCCGCAGCTGCACCCGCTGCTGCATCCCGCAGCTGCACCCAGTGCTGCATCCCGCTGCTGCATCCCGCAGCTGCACCCGCAGCTGCACCCGCTGCTGCATCCCGGTGATGCATCCCGCAGCCTGCATCCCGCAGCTGCATCCCGGTGATGCAGCCCGCAGCGGCGCCAGAGGCTCGGGGGCATCCTCCCGTCGCGCAGCCCTCGGTCACGGCTGCCCCGGGCTGGGACGGTGGGGACGCAGGGGCTCCCCAGGCTCTTACCGGGCGGTTTGGGGGGCCGCTAAGGTGTGTGTCTAGGGGCGCAAAGGAGTGTGACACCGCGGGGCTGTGGGGAGGACACCTGAATTCAGGGTACTGGGATGCCTGTGCCACCAGCGCCCCGGAGAACGGCGGGGCAGGTCCCAGCCCCGCGCCCCGAGTGGCAGCAGACTCTCCAGGGAGGTGACATGGCCGGGGGCTGCAGTTCTTTGCCGGTGGCAGAGCCCCTGCTCCTGGCAGGCCCAGCAGGGAGGGACAGAAGCCCGGCCGTGCCCGGGCAGCCCGGCTGCTCCAGGAGGGTGCAGCGGAGCCAAGGGGCGGGATGGAGGGAGGGGACCCTCAGGGAGATGCTCTTCACTCCTCAGTGCTCAGCTGGAGCACGAGGTGCCTCCGCTGCTGTGCTTAGCCTTGTGCTAAGATCAACAACTTTAAGTGCAAAAGTCTGAGCTGGCCTGTCGCTGTCATCGTTGTTAATATTTTAGCAGCTCCCAGAACCTTTCAGCGGGGCCACACAGTGCTGACACAGGAGAGGAGATATAAAAGCCTCCTGCTGCCCGCCCCGAGGAATTCGCTGTCTAGACACGTTATATAATCACATTTTGCCCTCCTCCAGGACACTTTGCAGAGGTTCTCAAAGCGCTTCCCAAAACTGCTAATTGAGCTTCAGAGCCCAGCTGGGAGGGAGCTGCTCCGGCCAAGAGCCCTCTCCTCTGGAGCAGGTACCCAGGGGCTCCTGCCTCCCAGAGCAATTGCCTGCTCGCTGCTTTGCCTCCGCTCAAACACGGAATTGGTGCCAAGAGGCAGAGCTGGGACTGGCCCCGTGCTGCCCCTGGCAGAGGCTGGAGGCTGCACAAGTGGGAGCAGAGCATGTGCTGTTCCAAACCCCTCCAAGCCCACAGGTGCCCAGGCCTGCAGGAAGCTCCAGGGCCTCCAGGGAGGGGGAAGCCAGGAGCAGAGAGTCCCAGTCTGAGCTACTTCTGGCTCTGGAGACCCTGGAACACAGGCAGGTGGCCCAGCAGCAGCAGCAGATCCCTCCTGTCCACACCAGGAGTCCCTTTCCCTGCTGCTGTCAGAGTCAGGTCCCCAGGAGCAGCAGCGTGGCACCACTGAGCCTTGTCCTGGCTCATCATAAATCACTTGGGGTTTTCAGAGCCCTTTTGCCAAAGCTCAGTGCATTTGTTTGCTGTGCCATCTGATTTTCACAATGTAGGGGTTTTTTTTTTCCTCTCTATAAATAATTACAGGCGCTCTAATGGATCTGAAGCTTTACTGTACCTTGGCTGTCAGGAGCCAGATGATGATGGTATAGCCTTCTCCAAGGAGCTGAGGCAGGGCTGGGGCTTCTCCACACCTTTTTCATTTACTTTAAGCCTTTCAGCCTCATCCTGATGTGGGAATGTGCCCCCTGTTGATGGAGTAACTAAATAATCTTTTGTCTCATTTTTTATTTGAACTACAAATTAGAAATTCAAGATGTAAAATTTGAGAAGAAACTGCTTAATCCTGCCTCCAGCACAATGCAGGGAAGGGACTGTACTCCCCTTCCAGGCATGGGGATCAGGAAATGCAGAGATGAGACCTCTTAGCTGACCCACAGCTCCCAGAATTCCAGCACTGGGGAGTGTGGATGCATTTCTTCCCCTCCATGTGAATCTGGCTTCCCTCTTCCAAGGGCAGCCCTTCATCCCTGAGACATTGTTTGTGCCAAGACCACGGTCACCCTCAAACATTTTGGATTGCTGCAGATATCTCCAAAGCTGAAGACAAAACTGTAAGCAAAGAGAAGGTCGTCTCCAGCTGCAGCACCCTGAAGTGCCATGGGACAGAGCAGCAGAGGGCACAGCACATCCAGCCCCTCCATCACGCTGTAGCTGCTCACAAAATTTCTCCCCACCCCATTCTCAGTCCTGCACAGCAATTTTGTGCACTTGAAGAAGCAGAAATGAGCCCCTGAGGAAACAGGATTGGGTGCTGCCAGGATGGAGGGAACGGGCACTGCCAGGAAGGAACGGGCACTGCCAGGAAGGAACGGGCACTGTCAGGGCAATGCTTCCTCTTTCTTCATGTTTTGGAGCTCAGCAGCTCTGCTTTCAGCAAACAGGCAGTTTTAGAATCAGACCAATGTTCTCCATGCTTTGGCAGCTCTGCCATGCCCCCACGCAGGGAGGTGCTGGCACTGCCCAGGGACACTGCTGGCATCTCTCCAGTGAGACAGGTGATGGGCAGGGGTGACAAACTGTCCCAGACGTGATGCTGCTGAAACATTGCCAATCCCAAATGTGGAACCACAGGCGCCCAGGGAAGGGGGATCCCTCCTGCAGCACCCACTGGGGTCCCACAGCAGCGGCTGGCTGCAGTGCCCAGCTCTCAGAGCCATCCCCTGGCAGGGCCAGCACAGGTTTCTGGGTACAGCACGCCATGGGAGACAGGTGGGCAGAGGAAAGGCCGTGCTCAGGGGCCAAGCCAGCCAAGGAAGGTGGGTATGGGGTGATCAGGCCCAGCAGCACTTTCCAGGAAGGCTCTCTGGCTCCTGAGCCATGCCAAGCTGCTCCTGCAGCTGCCGTGGCCGTTCAGCAGCTGTTGAGCTGTAATTGCTCATTGAGTCATAATTTATTTTTTTTTTCCCAGTGAAAGCAGCACTGTCAGGGAATTAAAATCTTTTCAAAAGCCCATAAAGATTTCATAAACGTTTCAGAGCCAGATCAGGGGGGGGTTTAGCACCTTCACAGCCAGGATCCAGGGAAGGCAATGAGGAGAGCAGCAGTGGAACACTTGACAGCTGTAACTGGTTCAAGGAACAACAGCACTGGGCAGCAGCAGCCCACGGGGAGCTGAGTGAGGCTGCACTGGCCCTGCCTGCAGCCTGCACAGGGCAGGACCTGTCCCCAGCCCTTAGTCTGGGTGCAGGGGCCCAGCTGGGCTCCAGGTGGTTCAGTTCACCTTGACTGCCACGACGTGCTGCTGACATGGCTTGTGGGATGCTGGGATGTGACACCACAGCAGCTCCAGACTCCAGGAGAACAAAAAGGTGAAACAGGGAGAGTGCAGCTGCCCCAGCCCCAGCGTCTTGGCTCTCACCTGATTCTCATCAGCTCAATTAGCAGTGACCCAGCTCTGGCCAGAGGGGACATTCAACCCCACAGCAGTGTGGGTGAGGGCACTGACCCCACAAGCACCTGTGCTTGAATCCAGACGAGCCTGAGGTGCCTCAAAAGGAAAGGCTTGCCCTCTGGAGAAGCTGTTGTAAACACGGAATGAGGTTTTCCATGCTGCAGCCCTTCCCACATGAGCAGGTGTTGGCAGGTGACGGAGGAGCCGCGTTCCCAAAGCAGCCCCTGCACCCGCCTGGGCACCTGCTATTTTTAGTGTGAGCTGCCTTTGAAGGTCTCTGTGAGCTCTGTAAAATATCTGGGCCAGGCACATGCAGATTCCACAGCACCACTCTGCCACAACATGCTTCTCAAGGAAGGAATTGGGGATGCTGGAGGAACACAGCGGGGACCCACGTGCCTTGAGGGATTTCAGGGGGAGGAGATGAGTGCCCACAGCCTGACAGAGCTGGACACTGGTTTGCACTCCAGGATGTGCACAGCCACATCAGCAGGGCAATGTTAACCCTAACCCTAATACTAAACCTAACGCTCACCCTAATGCCAGCCCTAACCCTAAACCTAACTCTAAACCTAACCCTAACACATAATCTAACCCTAACCCTAAAGCTCACTCTAACCCTAACCCTAACCCTAAACCTAATCCTAACCCTAAACCTAACTCTAAATCTAATCCTAACACTAAATCTAATCCTAAACCTCATCCTAAACCATACCCTCACCCTAACCCTAACCCTAACCCTAAACCTAATCCTAACCCTAAACCTAACTCTAAATCTAACCGTGAACCTCACCCTAACCCTTACACTCACCATAACCCTAACCCTAACCCTAATGCTAAATCTAATGCTAACCCTAACCCTAATCCTCACCCTAACCCTAATCCTCACCCTAACACTAATCCTAACCCAAAACCTAACTCTAGCCCTAACCCTAACCCCAACCCTAACCCTAATCCTCATCCTAACACTAATCCTAACCCTAAACCTAACTCTAGCCCTAACCCTAACTCTAATCCTCACCCTAACCCTAACCCCACCCATGGGCACCACAGGCAGGGCACCCCCATTCTCTAAGGGGGGTGCAGAAACAAGAGCACAAACGGGTCACAGATGAGCTGAGCACCCATCTGGGCACCCATGACCCTAATCCTCACCCTAACCCCACCCATGGGCACCACAGGCAGGGCACCCCCATTCTCTGGGGTGCAGAAACAAGAGCACAAACGGGTCAGAGATGAGCTGAGCACCCATCTGGGCACCCCTGGGTGCAGGAACTCCCCCACAGCTGCAGGAGTGAAAGGGGCACCCCCAGCCCTGCTCCTGGAACCTGCTGTCCCAGCACCTCTCACCAGCAGCACTTGGAGAGGCACCTGAGCAATAATTCACTGCTGGGGAGAGGCTGCTGTTATTTTATGGCCGTTGTTATTTCCTTCCTATTGTAACTTTTAATTAAAATCTACAGAAGGCCGATAACTGCTCCCTCTGCATAATTGCAGGGAGTAAATTTTATTATATAGGAAAGTGGTTTTAATTTTTAATGGACTTATTTTTAAGGAAGAGCAACACTTTGGATAGATCTGTGAGCCCCAGTAAGATTATCAAAGGTGAGAAGAGGAACAAAGATGGGTTTATTACCTGTTCCTCATAAAACTGTTATTTTAGGGGAGTTTTGTGCTTCCTCCTAATGAGAGATGAATTGCACCAGCTTCATTTGCTGTAGGAGGAAAATTAAAATGAAACTGATAAGAGCCCAGCCTCTAGCTCCTGACTTACCTCCCAATTATAAATGAAAGCTCACAGGCATTCCAGAGATGGGGCTTGATGTCTACATTAATTATAAATAAATTATCTACACTTAATGTTTAAATGAAATTTCAGATAAAGCTTTATATTTAGAAGAGTGTTGCATCAGTGCATAAATATTTATGCAAGGAGTCTGGGTGAACTGCGGCTGCCTCAGCGTGACGTGGCAGCAGAGCTGGAGCAGGGAGCCTTGCCTGGGCCTTGGGAAGTGGCACTGAGCCCACCAGGAGGGGAGCAGGACAATCCTAAACCTGACCCTCCACTGGGGTTTGGAGAGGGGAGGCGATGGGGCACTCTGGGCACGTGCCAGTTGTCAGAGCAGCAGGGAGGTGACAATGACAATCCTCCATGCTCTCATCTTCCTCCACCCTCCAGACCGTGTGGCAATGTCCCACAGGACCCGAGGCACGTGGTGCCAGGGCTGGGGTGAGCCTTTAATGCAGCCAGAGTGGAGGAGGAGAAATCTGAGGGGCGCAGCTGAAAGCCGTGTGGAAAAACAGTAAGGGAGGACAAACAAAATTGGTGGAAATTGTTCATCCCCAGTCACTTGTGAAGGAGTCCAGATGAGGCCCAGGCAGGATCCTGCATCCTGAGGTGGGATATCAACCCCGGGCACACAGAGAGCTGCCTGTGCCCACACTCCTGCCCAGCCCTGGGATGTGCTTCAGGCCATGAAAATCTGGGATGCAGCAGCTTTCCAGGGCCATGAATGCATTTGTCTGTTTTTTTTCTGATGCCTGAGACAGAGCACCCCTGTCAGGAAGAACATCCCTGTCAGGGAGAACCTCCTGGCCAGGGCAGAGCATCCCAGCCAAGGAGAACACCCCAAGGGAGATGTTCCATTTGCCAAGGAGAATATCCCAGCCAGGAAGAACATCCCAGCCAGGAGCACATCCTTGCCAGGTGCACTCATGACCCACCAGCGAGGGCTGAGCAGGCAGAGCCGGGCGCAGTTGGCCCAGGAATTTTAGCAGGGTCACCTTTGGTATCGCAGCACTGCACAGTCCTTGCTCTGCAATGGGAGCAGTATCTCATTTCTTCCTCAATTAGCTCCTGATTATCAGTGTCCCAGGGCCCCTTTCCAGTCTCTGTTTAATGCACCATTAATAATTCATTTCTCAGATAGCAGGAACGCAGCGCGAGGTTGGGGCTTTGTGACTAATAAGTACCAGAGCAACTCTCATCTCCAAGGGACAAATGAAGGCAACAAAAATAAAGTGGAAGAATCAAAGATAATATGTTTTGTGGCCTTTAATCAAATGCTGCACAACGGGTTTGATTACTCAGGTGAAGAACACACAACCACGCTGGGCCTCGCCAGCATCGTCCCCATCCCACTGCCTTCCCTGGCACAGAGGGAAATTGGGGCACCTCGAGTTCAAACTAGGGCTGCCCTCCTGCCAGGGTTAGAGGTTTAGGTACAAACTAGAGCTTTCCTCAAGCTGGAAAATCCCAGGAGCAGATTTCCCGCTGCCCAGCAGAGCCGGCGCGGTCGCTGAGGAGCTGCACGCACGCTGGCAGCTGCACATTAAGTGTGACGGGTTTCTGACAGATCCAATTATAAAGCCAAGCCTCAGCAGAATTGCAGCCCTAAGATTTAGTGCATGAAATTCTGTTTGGGAGTTTTCAGATATTGCAGCTTGTGCCAGGGGGTCCCTGCAGGCCCCAGACTGTGCCAGCACCTGCCAGCTGTGCCTGGGTTTTACCCCACTGTGCTGCGTCCCCTCCCTGCCACATCCTGCCAATTCCCAGCCCAAATAGTCACCTAAAAATGGCAAGAAGGAGAGTGGCCACCCCAAGCAGCGCTGAGGAAGGGGGGAGTGCAGCCCCCCTGCTTTTCTGCCCCACAGGGACGTGCCCTGGCCCAGGGACTGTCCCTGCCCCTGCAGGGCTCACACACGGGCTATGGGCTGTAAATCACTTGACTCCAGGAGCTGAGGATCTGCCCAGGCCTTTCCACACAGCCCTAGCATGGTATTTTTAGCCCTTTCCTAGAAAAACAAGGTGGGCATGTGTGATGGTCTTGTTCTCAGCTGACCAGGGACTTGGCTGCCCTGGGAATGTTCCTCAGAGGAAAGCAGCCAAGAAACCTCCAGGGACCAAAAGATCTGGGCCAGTGAGGACACAGGGATGTGAGTCCAGCTGCTCCCACAGCGCTTTGGTCCGAAGAGAAGTCAAGTCTCTTTGCCAGGCATGGGGCTGTTGTGCTCCAGCCAGCGCTGCACGAGCTTGTTCCATCAAAACCCTGGGATCAGGGGGTTTGTTTACTTTTTCTAAGTGGCTGAAGCACAGGGTTGTGCCCCAGTGCTAACAGGGAGCCCTGGGATCACAGGAGGGCACGAAGCTTGGGGTGAAAGCTGGCAGCCTGCAGCACTGCTGCCATCAGATCAGAGCAGCATCACCATTCCCTGGCTCGGGAACCCAGGAGCTGTTGGGAAACAGATTTGCCTTTACATCTGCGAGGCTGCTCCATCCTCTGCCATCCACAGCTGAGCCCAGCTGGCAGGAGCAGCCACAAGGACAGTGCCAGGGGGCTCGGTGACTGTGGGGGGCTGGAGTCTCCCCAGTCCTGGCTTTTGTACCCTCCTGGGGACACCCAGTGAAGGGCTGCAACCTTTCCCAAGCAGGGATGGCTCCTTTGCACTGGAACCTCCTGGCTGGGCTGGTGGGATCCACACCAGGCACAGTGGGTACCTGAGTGCCAAGCAGCAGGGGCACCTCCCTGATTCCCCTGGGATGGGCAACCCCTGGTTTTGCCACCCCCAGCCCGGTGCCCTGGGGACGTGCCCCGCTGTGCCACTGCCTCGGCTGGCATCGCACAGCACACGCCAGGGAGTTGTTTGAACCTAAGCAGAATAAACCTACACTGATTATGTTTCCTGCCTCCCGGTCGGGGCGCGAGGGAAATTGTTTGATGCTAATCCCCTTGTTTAATCCAGCAGCATCCTGACATGCGAACAGGCAGGATTAACTCCGCCGGGACTCGGGGGACGCGCGGGGCTGCAGGGGACGGGGACGCCCCCGCACGCTTCGCAGGCTCCCATGCAGAAACAACACGGGGAGAGGGCTTCTGCTTTTTGGGATCGAATTCCTCCACCACAAGGACTTTTCTGCAGGAATTTCCTCTAGTACAGAGAGGGGAACTCCAGCTGTCCCAGCAAAGCCATCTCCGGGTCTGATGTGCTCCCAGGCTCTGGAAGAGATATTGTGCAAGAGACAGACTTTCGGATGTGCCTGGGAAGCAAAATTCAGTCGCCATCCCCCTCACCCAGGATGCCCCCGGACTCCTGCTGCTCATCCTGCTGCTGCGTGAGCCAGGAACACGAAGCAGGACGGAGCCACCCGCAGGGCAGGACCCCCAGCCCCAGGCATCTCTTTGATAAAGGTGCCTGCTGGGTGCTGCTTCGGCTGCTCTGCACCCTCCTTGCCGCAGACCTGCCCCGGATTTCAAATTTCCATTTGCCTGACTTTATCTTTCAGGCCCAGCTCTCATTATTCCTCTCTGTGCCAAGTTAAAGAGCCCTTTAATAGCCAGCAGTTTTCTCCCCAGGACGACACTCGCAGGCTGTAATCAAGTCACATCTCAGGCTCCTTCCCGAGAACTCGGGCAGGCTGAGCTGAACAGTCCCACCAAACTCCACCCTGGGGAAAGGGCTGACCTGAGGCGCTGCCAGGTGGAGGAGCCAGAGGTTTTCCAGCTGGTGCCTTGAGAGGGGAATCAGAGCTTTCTGACGCACTGATGACAAATGAAATGAGCTGTGAAAAATAAATTGCTGCGTTGCCCTGACTCTGTGAGCACACCCGGGGGGTGCTGGGGCAGGAGGGCACAGGCACTCCTGGGGCTGTGCCCATCCTGGCAGCCCGTGGGCAAACAATCCCAATCTCCCAAGCTCCTTCAGGGTGCTTCTGCCAGCAGAACTTGCTGCAGCAGCTGTTTGCTGCGGGGCTAATGGTGCCCATCTCTGCTTACAGGCAGCGAGTCGTGATGGCTGCAACATAAGTGGAGCTGAGATAAGCAAAGGTGCTTCCAGGCACAGACTTTTTTTCCAGCCTGGGGATTTGGCCACGGGCTCTGAAGGATGCCAGTCCTGAAGGATGCTGGCTCAGGAGGATGCCAGCCCTGAAGGACACCGAGCAAGGTCACAGCTCCCATCGCTGCAGCTTGGCTGCTCCCTGCTGCCAGGCCCAAGGTGACCGAGCCCCTGGGAAGGGGAAATCAGATGCAGCTGATGTTAAAGCAGGGATGCAGAGGGGAAAATAAGCAAAGGATGGATACAAACCCACTTGCAAAACCCACAGAGACTCACTGTGCTGTCCTGGCCCTGTATCCCATAATGTCAGCTTGCACCCCCTCAAAAAGGGGCAAGTTTTACAGAAATTCTGGTTTGGGCTATCCCAAAAGGACAGACAGATCTGCCAGGGTTGGTGAGAGGTTGTACCACCCAGTGCTGTGGGCACCCACTGGGCTAACTCACAACCTGAATTCTCCAAGCACAAATCAGGGCAATTTGAGCTGAGCAAATCGCTCTGGAGTCCCTGCGGGAGGGATCCTGCCTAGGGAGCGGGAGGAGAGGCCATCCCAGCCCGCAAGGAGCTACAAATAACTCAAACGGCCTCATTACCCAGTTTCTGATGCACAGGAGTTTGGTTTCCCCGGGGCCATGTCCACCTGAGAGCGGGCTCTGTGTGCCTGACACTGTGGGAGCCTCTGGTCCCCTGCACATGTCCTTGTCCTTCTGCAGCATCCCCGGGACCTGCCGAGCATCCGCACTGCTCGCTAGCACGGGGCGTCCCCGGGCCAGCAGCAACTCGTGTGCCAGGATCCCGCGGGGAAGGGACACGCGTGGAGCCGCAGGTGTGAGCGCTGCAGCCCCCTGGGTTCGCCGGAGCATCCCCCGGCCCCCGCCGGATCATGCCCCAATTCCCCGGACATCCCCCGGTCCCCCCGGATCACCTCCCGGTTCCCAGAACATCCCCCGCTTCCACGGGCATCCCCTGGTACTCGCCGGATCATCTCCCCGTTCCCTGGGCATCCTCTAGTTCTCCGGGCATCCCCTGGTTCCCCGGGCATCCTCCGGTCCCCCCGAATCGCGGGCATCTCCCGGTTCCCCGAACATCCCCCGGCTCCCCGGGCATCCCCCGGTCCCCCCGGATCGTTTCCCGGTTCCCCGAACATCCCCCGGCTCCTCGGGCACCGCCGGTCCCCCGGATCATTTCCCGGTTCCCCGGGCATCCCCCGGCTCCCCGGGCATCCCCCGGATCGTTTCCCGGCTCCCCGGGCATCCCCCGGTCCCCCCGGATCGTTTCCCGGTTCCCCGGGCATCCCCCAGCCCGGCCCCGGGCTCCCTCTAGCGGCCGGCGGCGGGGCAGCACGGGCGGCCCGGGGCTGGGCACCCGGTACGGAATGCCCCGGTACGGAATGCCCCGGTACCGAATCTCTCGGTACCGAATCCCCCGGTACCCAGTCCCCCGGTACCCAATCTCTCGGTACCGAATCCTCCGGTACCCAATCCCCCGGTACTCGAGCCCGTGGTACCGAATCCCCCGGTACCCAATCTCCCGGTACCCAATCCCCGGTACTCGAGCCCGTGGTACCGAATCCCCCGTCCCACAACCGGCCCGGTCCTGTGCCCGAGCCCGGTCCCGGCTCCTGCCGCAAGCCCCGCGGCTCCTCCGCAGCTCGGATGCAAAACTTCCTAGGGAGCTCCCAGGTGAGACGGAGGGGACGCCCGGAGCCCCCCAGGGACCCCTGGGCTGCCCCAGAGGGGTTTCGGCTCGTCCTGCGCCTCGGGAAGGTTCGGTCTTGGGTGCGTGGGTGAGACGGGTCGCTCAGGCACTGTCTGTGGCTGGGGTAGGGCCGGGACAGCCTCACAGGCTTCACTGTCCCCTGGGGACCCCTGTTCTGCTGGCACAGGGCACAGTGGGTTCTGGCTCTGGGGCACTGTCCCCCCTCGAAGCCTCCTGTACCCAACCAGCTCTTGCCACGAGTGATGCAGCCACCCTGCCCGTTCAGTCTAGCGTGTGTGTTTTAATGGAGACACTTCAAGTTCATAAATCAGAGTGGAGAAGCACTGGGCTGTGTCCTGGACCCACAGAAAGGGATGGTTCTCCTTGCAGGGTTGTGGGGGAGAAGGCAGCAGCATGGGGAGCAAGGAAGGGTTTGGGTGGTTTTCAATCCCAGCATCTCATCCTTCCTACATGGGTGCAGCAAAGCTCCTTCAGCAGCCATGGGCTCCAGCTTGGGATGGGCTGCTGGGGCTCAGACCAGTGAGGAAGAGAGGAGTGAGCCATGGCTTTCTGTCCAAGGGTCGAGGAAGCCTCCCCTTTTCATGCAGCACCCTGAAAATACCCTGTGAATACTCTGCTGAACACAGCCTGTGCTAGAAGGACAGGCTGTAGGTGGCAGAGCAGTACTCCAGGTAGTCAAACGCCTTGATGGGGAATGTCACAGCACCCCACTTCTTGTACCTCCTCTTCTCTGCTGGTGTCTCCACCACAAAGTTTTTGATGCAGAGGATAGGCAGCTTCACCTGCCGGTACAGCATCTCCATCCCCCAGTCCTGTGTGACAGGGAGGGGACAGTTACCCGAGGCACACACAGCGTCCCCAGGCTGCAGGGCCACAGGCAGGGGACAGTTCAGAGTGAGAAAGGGATGATTTGAGACCCAAGGCATATCCCAAGGCATGTCCCTCCTTTGGAGACAGCCTGTGCCCGTGTCCCGCAGCACACACATGACACAGGCGTGTGCAGCTGTGAGCTGGGGCACAAGGCACAGCCCTTCCTGCCCCTCCAGCTCTGACTGGGCTGCAGACACAGGGGAATTGTGGTGCTCACCTGGCTGCAGTCTTTGCAGGAAATGCGGCAGCCGGGCTCCCAGTCCTTGAAAGTCCTCGGGAACTGTATTTTCCCAGAGGAAACTCTGTAATATGACCTGGAAGGAAGGGGCCACCGGACAGTAAGGATGATGGTGCAGGGGACACAAACAGGTGCTCCCACAGTCAAACAAAGCTCCTGCAATCCCCCTGTACCGAGGTCCCTGACAAAGAGCTGGCAGCAGGCTGGTGCTACCCTTACCCATCTGCCTGCCCATGAGCCTCCTACCCGAATTTGGGGTTGATGTTGACGTGGTGCATGCCCTCCACCGTGCGGATGTCGCTGCCCTGGCACACGGCCCTGTTGCAGTTGATGCAGTACAGGCGAACGGCGGCCGGGTCGTGCAGCTGCCGCCGCTCGCTGATCCTGGCCTCCTTCATCAGCCAGCTGGCCACGGCCACCCGCTGCAGCTCCTGGATCTGGGGGGTGTGGTGGTGCATTTTAGTTAAATGGCAGGCTCCAAAATGTATGGTTTATTCCAAGCCTGTGGTCCTGCCCTGAAGTCTCATGTATCTGTAACCACATTGGCCCAAATCTTATTCTGCTCCCACTTTGAATCTCCCTCTTAAGCTGTGCAAGGCAGACCAGTCGCCCTCTTGGCCCTTCTCTCCCCCTCCCTCCCCCTTCCCCTTTCTCCCTCAGTAACCATGCTGCTCCCACGGGTGGGACCCCCAATAAACCCTCATCTAATCAGCACCCTCAGAAGCCGTGTGGAGTCTCCTTGCCTGCCTGCTGCTACCAGCGAACAAACAGCTTGGGGAGCCCCGCCAAATGAACCCCAACAGGGGGGGACAGGGGTCAGCACAGGACAGATGGCAGACACAGCAAGATCCATGGCTACCGAGGGATGCATCAAGCACAGAGAGGGACAGGCAGGGCAGGACGGGGACACGCTGGTCCAGACCCCTCACACGACCCCATCCCAGGATCTGGTGTTTCCCTGAGACACAGCAGGCAACAAGAGCTGCCTGGCCCTGCCAGTGCCCCCAGCAGCACCCAGTACCCACCTTTTGGAAGTACTCCTGCTCAGGCATGGCTTGCACGGCCTGAATTGCGCTCTTCATGAGCTCCACCAGGTCCTCATTGAGCAGCTCTCGGGTCACCTCCCTGGTGTTGGCTTTGGCAAGGACAGAGTAGACACTGTTCTCAGCACGGGCACGGCCCCGGGCCTGCAGGGCAAGGTCAACAGTTGCAGTCAACAGAAGAGGGACACAGCCAACTCTTCTGTGCTACCCTGTGAGGACAGAGCCACCTCCACCCTCCCCTGCGCCTTGCCATGGAGATGTTCTGCCAGGGGCTGGGCTCATCCCCAAGGAGCTGCCTGCAGGGAATGCAAGAGCCCCCATGTCCCACCCCCGTGACTTTGGGGGATCCTGGCAGGGCCAGAGGGAGCCTGGGCAGCACCTGCATCATGGCAATCTCGTTGGTCATCAGCCCATAGCGGACCACGATGTTGCACTCGGGGATGTCCAGGCCCTCCTCGGCCACACTGGTGGAGAAGAGCAGGTTGAGGGATCCCTGGCGGAACTGCTTGATCACATCCTGCTGCTCATTCTGGGTAGACAGGGGGGTGATGTTTCAGCAGCTGTGTAGGGCTCTGAGACCCCCAAAATGTGCAAAGTGGGGCGGGTGCAGTTCCTGCCCACCCTGCACTCACCTGTGTCATGTGCCTGGTCTGGTTGCTGTAGCCGGTGCCGGTGAGGACGGCAGCCCTGATGTGCTGCCCACGGAGCGTGGCCGTGGTCTGCAGCCAGCTGAGCAGGCTGTGGGCACTCTGCCTTGTCTTGGTGAAGACGATGCCACGAGAAGTGCCCAGGGGCTGAAAGTGCTCACGCAGGATCCCCTCCAGCTTGGCCAGCCTGGGGTTCTCATAGCGGTGATCCCCAGCAAGTGCCTGCAGGCTCGCCCTGTTCTCTGCACAGGTGAGCGGGGTGTCAGGGACACTCCCTGCACCCCAAATGCAGCCAGCATCACCCCCCTCTAGGCCCCTCTGTTACCCTCAAACGTGGCAGTGAGGAACTGTTCAGTGGGGTCCTTCATATCCCTCTCGGTGCTGTAGAACTGCTCGAGGCACTGGAAGGCGTCGACCATCCTCACGGTGTCGTTGATCAGCAAGGCGTCGTTGTACTTGCGCAGGTGCAGGGCGCACACCCGCGTCTTGCGACAAAACATCTCTGTAGCTGGCAGGGCAGGGGACACGGCAGTCACAGCCTGGCCCCGCGGCTCAGCCGTGCCACACCCAGCCTGCCACACCCTCACCTGTCTTCTCCAGCTCCACAATGCGCTGCTCGTAAATCTGCGTGCCGAAGTCCTGCGGGAAATCCGCCTTCTCCATGAACTGCTGGATCTGCACCATCACCTTCTTCAGCTGCTCACCAAAGGGGTCCTGGGAGCAGAGAGGGGCTCAGGACCCAGGAATTGTGGCTGCTTGCATGGTGGGACGCAGATAGTTGCAGGATCTCCCAGCACCAAAGCTCTGGGTCAACCGATTTTTCACACTGGCCTGAGCAAAGCAGATGAAGGCCCCTCACCAGCAGGGCTTGGGGGTCTCATCTTCCACCCAGCGAGCACCCCATGGCTCTGAGCAGCCATCCCTCACCTGCACTCTCTCCTGGCACAGGTCATACTGCTTCTTGGGTTGGGGGACGTGGCTCTGCAGGTGCTGCAACTCATCCTGCACTGATGTGATCTTCTCAGTGTCCAGGCTGGCACAGATCTGAGAGGAAAAGACCCTGCTTCTACCCTGAGCCCAGCTGCCAGGACAATGCAGTTTGGGGATGACTCCTCCAAGCTGCCCAGTACCCACACATCTGGGCATCAACCCCCATCCCGAGGAACACCCTGCTGAACCCCAGGGGAAGCTGTGCTGAAACAGGACAGGGGGCACAGGACGCACCTGCAGGATGTGTTCCACAGCTCCCTCAAAGGATGTTGCCCCTCCAGTGCCAGGGGATGCCGTCAGCCCCAGGACCTGTGGCAGGTCCTGCTCCCCACTGAGCTTGCGCTGGAGGTATCTCAGCATGATCTTGTTGTAGACGGCGTCCTTGTGCGTGTGGTGGCACTCGTCTATCACCAGCAGTGAGAAATCTGCTCCAGGCCAGGGAGGGGAGCGGGGTGAGATGGTTGCTCGGCTGGGGGCTCAGCCACAGCAGTAGATGCAGCCTGGTGCCCACCTGTCAGCTCCACGTGCAAGTCCTCCTCCGTGCTGACCAGGGCGTTCTGCAGAATCTGCGCTGTGCAGATGACAACGTCGCTCTTCTTCACCAGGTCGGCAAAGAAGGTTTTGTGGCTGGTGTCCCCACTGATGGACGTCACCCTGAAGGTGTCCTGCAGCGCGTGGAACTCCTTCTCGGTGTGCTGATCCACCAGGTGCACCTGCGCCCACAGGACCACACTCAGCACCGGCCAGCACCACCAGCGGTGTCCCCGCGGTCCCGGGGCAGGGCAGCACCTTGTTGACAAGCACGGCCACCTTGGCGCCCCGCCGGCTCTCCAGGTGTCGCCGGCAGACGTGGACGGCCACGCGGGTCTTGCCGGCGCCCGTGGGCAGCCACACGATGCTGTTGCGGCCGCGCAGGGCCGGGGCCGCCGCCTCCCGCTGGTACCCCCGGAGCTCCATTCCCCGCCGCTCCGCGTCCCGGAGCCGCCGCAGCCGGGAAACGAAACTGGAGGCGGCGCCGAGAGCGGCGGGCGGGGCACGGGGGAGGCCCGGCAAGGGGGGGCCACGCCGGCCGCGCTGGGGCAAACCGAGCCGAGCCGAGCCGAGCCGAACCGAGCCGCCCGCCGGGATCCCCCGGGAGCCCCGGCTCCGAACTGGAACCGAAACCAAAACTGAGTGGAGCTCCCATAGAACCTCCCCGCACCCAGATCGCCCCTGCGCCTCCGCCTGTCAACACCCTACACCCCAAACAAGCTCTGCACCCCAATTCTGCCCAGCGCACCCCAGCCCAGCCACGGGGATCTTCACTCTCCCCATCCCGAGCTGTTCCTGTTCCCGTCCCCAGCACCATCCAGAATATCCCAGGTTGTCGCCCCCACCTACCACACTGGGGTGAGCCCCAAGGATGGATCTAGGGCTGCACAAGGACATTTATTAAAAAAACAAACAAACAAACAAATCAATGAAAACACCAGTCAAGTGGAATGGGGGAGTGGGGGGCAGGGAAAGGGGTGGGGGGCACAAGGAGGGGAGAGCAAGGTGGGGACAAGCAGAGGTGGCTGCCAGCCAGAGCACAGCAGGGAGCAGAGGCCAGCACAGCACCGGGCAGCCACCCTCCCTGGCACTCAGAGGGGCAGGACTGGGGCTGGCAGCCCCCCACTCCCCAGCTGGCAGCAAGGACAGGCAGGGAGGATGTACAGGCAGGGAAGGCAGACCTGCCTCGGGGGAGGGAAGAGCTGACAGAGGCAGCAGGAGCTGGGTGTGCAGGGCAGAGCCCCCTGCCCAGCAGGACCCTGGCCCAGGAGCAGCACCGCTGCGGGCAGCGCGGGGCTGACCCCGCCGTACATTCAGTGTGAGGGGCAGGGGCTGCCTGTAAGTGGACGGAGCAGAAACCAAAGCACTTGTGTGCCCCTGCCCTGTCACAGGGAGTCAGGGCAGAAGGCACGATCCCAGGTAAGGGGGATGCACAGGGATCAGGGGGCTCCCCCTCCCCAGGCAGAGGCAGGAGCTCAGTGCTGTCCCTACCCTGGGCAGATCCTGATGAGGCAGCTCCAATTCCCTAGGAGAGGCAGCCAGAGCACCTCAAGCATAAAAGCACCACTCCCCCAGCCCCTGTGGCTTCCCAAGAAGGAAAGCCCAGCTCCCCAGGCTGCTCAGCAGCACCAATCCCTCCAGCAGCTCCTACCAACAGAAAGAGTGGGGCTGGATCCCACAGGAGCCCTGTCCCTCCCATGGGAGGACCGGTGGCCACAGCAGATCCAGGCCAGCCCTCACTACTTGTCGATGAGCCCCCCCTCCTTGAGCTTGAAGTAGAAGAACTTCTCGAGGGTGTTGGCACACTTGCAGTAGTCGCTGTCGGGCGGGTTGTACTCGCGGCAGTTGGTGATGATGCGCTGCAGGTCGGCGATGAACAGCTTCTTGGTGACGTAGTAGCGGTTCTTCAGCCGCTCCGTCATGGTCTTCAGGTCTGCACGTGGGACAGGTCAGGACCCCTCCCCAGGTTTCTGCATGCCCCAGCCACTGACATGGATACCAGCCATGTCTCAGCTCACCCCTCTCTCACTCTGGACCATCCCCAGGCTCCCACCGCCCCAAGCACGAGTCCCCAGCACAGAGCCCACGATTAATGTGGGGTTCTCAGCCTCCTCTTCTGCAGTCCTGTCCTGGGGGGCTGGACACAGCAACCTACCAATGGGGAAGCGGATGATCTCATAGTAGTCTGGTGCCTCTGACTTCTTCACTGGCTCCATGAAGGGCCACGCACTGGGGTGGGTCTGGGGAGAAGTGGGGGGCAGTTGGAGCAATGAACACACAACCCTTGTCTGCTCCAGCACCCAGGGGTGCTGCTTCCCCCACACCTGGGTCACCCCAGCAGTCCCCAAGGGCAAAGCCCTGTACAGCCCATCCCAAGGGAGGCAGCTCTGAGGGCTGTCAGGTGGACAGGCACCCCGGAGTGAGGGTCCTTTCCTGCCCACACCTTGATCTGGGCCAGGAGGTTCTTCAGCATGTTGTAGAGCTGGTCTGGGTCCTTCAGCTCCTTCCTGCAGGACAAAGGCAGTGCCCATCAGCCTCTCTCCACTCCAGGGCCAGCAAAACACCAAGACTGAGGCACAGCCCGAGCTGAGCCCCCAGCCCTGCTGCTGCAGATCTACCCCCACCCCATGCAGCACTCACCCCTTCTCCTTCCCCAGTGGTTTCCATCCTGTTTCTCCTGGAAGACAAGTGCCAGTGTCACCATGTCTGCACTGCAGCCATGGGGAGGGAGCACAGAGCCCTCCTGCCAGACCCCCTGCCAGGACTCACGGATGCCAGGCACGCTCTCGATGGGGATCTGCCGCACCCCCTCCTTGAAGCAGGTCAGGCCCGGGTAGACTTTGCGGATCTGCGCCTGTTTCCTCTCGATCAGCTTCTTGATGATCTGCAGGGAATGGGGGTTGGAAGGGTGCAGAGGAGTGGGGGCTGCAGGATGCTCCAGGGAGCCACACACTGTGATGTGGGACCCCACAAACCCACCGTGCAGGACCAGAGACAACCCCAGCTAATGTCAATGTCACCAGTGCTCCCTCACTGCCCTGCAAGTCTGCTCTCAGGGCCAGCACAGCCCCACACCTCTCCTCTGCTTTTGGGGATGGCTGCAGTCACCCACCCTTGTGCCCACCCCTGGGCCATACCTCCTTCTGCTTCTTGATGATGTGTGAAAGCTCGGTGTAGGGGATGCGGGGGTTCAGCTCACACTCCATCAGGGTCGCCCCCTCGTAGTCCTTGATGTATCCCAGGTAGCGGCTCTTGGGGACCTTGATGTCCTTGGAAAAGCCCTAGGAGAGAGAGGCAGGTGGGAGAGGGTAGGTGGGAGGAGGCAGGTGTGCAGCAGAGCTGGGAGCAGCTCCCAGGGAAAGGAGCCCACCTGCTTTTTGAAGTAGCCAATGGCGTACTCGTCTGCATAGGTGAGGAAGTAGAGGATGTTGTGCTTGATGTGGTACTCCTTCAGGTGGTTCATCAGGTGTGTCCCATAGCCCTTGGGGAAGCACCATGAGACAAGGACCCCCCCAGGCAGCCCCAGCTGGGATAAACAACCCCCTCCCACCCACGGAAAGGGCAGCTGGAAGATGAGCTGGAGCAACTACTGCAGCTTGGGGCTGGCCAGTGCAGAGCAGGTTTGGCTGCCCAAGGGGCTACACCAGCTACAGAGAGACCATCCTGCCCACGCCAGGGTGCGTGTGCCCACCTGCCTGCTCTCACCTTCACTTGCTCATTGGAGGTGACAGCACAGAAGACAATCTCCGTGAAGCCTTGGGTAGGGAACATGCGGAAGCAGATGCCCCCAATCACTCGTCCATCCTTGATCAGTGCCAGGGTCTTGTGCTTCCTGTGGGCAGCACGGCCGAGGGTGAGGGGAGCCCCCCACACCGGCCCCCATGCACCCCCCAGCCACGCACGGGTCAAAGACGAGGCGAGTGATGTACTCCTTGGGCATGCGGGGCAGCTGGTGAGAGAAGACATTCTGCAGCCCCACCAGCCACATCAGGATCTTCTTGTTGGATTTCTGGGAGAGCGAGTTGCCGATGACGTGGAACTCGATGATGCCGCGGCGCTCCTCCAGCCGCGCCGTCTCGTCCCGCGCCGCGTTGGCCGACAGCAGGCTGGTCTGGGGGCACGGGGGGGGTCACTGACCCTGCACACCCTCTTTGGGGGAGCCCACTCACAACCCTGGCATGCTGGGGAAGCAGCTCTGTGGGACGTGGAGAGGGCCAGAGGCACGTCCCAGCAGCCGCAGGGCATACCTCGGGGCCCAGCATGGCAGCAGGGTCTGTGATGGTCAGCATGACCTCGTTCACCAGCTCCATGGGGATGTCTCCCATGACACGGATCCGCTTGGCATCCTCCAGCGTCAGGCTCTCAGGGAGCTTCCTCTTCTCTCCTGGCATGGGAGCAGAGCGGCACATCCAGTGCTGGGAGGGACCACGGACAGTTCCGGCTTTCTGGCATGGGCTCATGGGACCTTACCTGGCAGGGGCTCTGGGGTGCTGGTGTCCAGGCTGGTGGCCGAGCTGCTGCTGCTGAGCTTCTTGCTGAAGAGAGGAGTGGTGGGCACGGCAACGGTGCTGACTGCAGCTGCAACAGACCCATGGTGCCCACGACTGAAAATGCCTCATCACACCACAGCAGCCCAGTCACTGCCACTGCTCTGCCACACCCTGACCCTTTATCCCTCAGCCCCCAAACAGGGGGAGCTGATTCCTGAAATACCTGGGCGAGACACCAGCTGGGCACCCTCTGCAGCTGGCACTGTGAAATCAGCCTCCCAGATCGGAGAGTTCTCACCATAGATCTCCTCCTCCAGCATGGAGAGGAACCTGGAAGGGAGTGGCACATCAGCACACAAGCATCCCAAAGGAGGAGCGCCCTCAGTGCTCCAGCAGCCATCTCCACACTGGGCACCTACTTGGGGAAGTGGGTGAGGATCAGTGTCCGCTTCTCCGGCACCAGCTTGTCCTTCTCCACCCGGAACTTCTCCAGCAGCTGCCGGCGGGTCACCGTGAAGATGGACTTGAGGAGGCTGCGCCCGAAGACGTGGGTGGTCTCATAGCGGGGCAGGCTGTCACAGCTCTGTGGCACATGGCAGTAGCACAGCCACCTGTGGGACAGGAAGGGGCTCTGGAGACAGGGCTGGAACCAGAGACCACAGAGCAACCATATCCCTCCTGGGACAGTGCTGCTGGGAGCAGGCTGGATGAAAGGCACAGCTGACATTCAGAAGCTTTGGCCCCAGTGGGTGCTTGTGGTGGCTGGCTCAGTGGCCCCCTGCTCTCCTCACCTGGTGTAGTTGACCTTGTAGGTGGCCACATCGTCATTCTGGGAGCGCTGACGGAACTGGGACGGTGTCTCCAGCTTCCAGTAGTTGAGGCACAGCAGGAACATCTTGGAGAGCTCATACATGGTCTGGCGCTCCTTGGGCGGCAAGTGGCTGAACTTGTACTGCACGAAATTCAGGACTCCCTGGGGAGAGGATGGGAGGGTGCCAGGGGCTGCTCTGGGCTCTTCCATGCTCCCTCCCAGAGAGTGAGGGGACCTTGCAAGAGCAGCAGAACACAGGACAAGCCATCAGGGCACTGCACCAGCCTGACAGCAGCCTCACCTGTTCAATGTTTGGTTTCTCAAAGGGAGGGCTCCCCAGGGACCCCTCAACCACAGGCTGACTCATCTGCAGGATGCACTTCCGCAGCAGCTGCAAAGACACCAACAGAGACGATCAAAAGAGTCCCAGGAACTGGATGCTCCAGGAATGGTGGAGGTGGCTGAATGCTGCCATGGGGCTGCTTCAATTTCTACAGCCAGGAAGGCACTGGTGCTGCCCTTGGAGCACAAACATTCATCCCCTAGAACTGCCCCCCTAGGGGATTCAGGGCCAGGAGAGCAGTGACTCTAGAAGTGGGTAAGCATTCCAGGTCTCTGGACTGTGGGATGGTTCACAGCCCCAGCTTCAGCACCAGCTCCAAGAGAGCACAAACAGTGGGACAGCAGCCCCACAATGACCAGAAGCTCTGCACAAGTCCCCCCATGAGTGGGGCAGTGAGACACACACAGCCCCAGACGCACCTTGAACAGGTAGAAATACACCTGCTTGGTGTCCGTGTCCTCCTCCTTGTGCACTGACATGAAGAGGTTCTCCACATCCACCACCATGCCCAGCAGACGGTTGATCTCCTCCTCTGAGACGTTCTCCAGGTGGGACACGTGGTCCGCTGTGCCAGAGAGAAATCCACAGTGAGACCAGGGGAGCAGCAGCACAGTGACACTGAGGGACCAGAACCACAGTGACACTGAGGGATCAGAACCACAGTGACACTGAGGGACCAGAACCACAGTGACACTGAGTGAGGGAGCAGTACCAGTGAGGACAAGGGAGCAGCACCACAGTGACACTGAGGGAGGGATCAGCACCACAGTGAGACCAGGGGATCAGCAGCACAGTGACACTGAGGGGTCAGCACCACAGTGAGAACAAGGGGTCAGCACCACAGTGACACTGAGGGATCAGCACCACAGTGAGAACAAGGGATCAGTACCACAGTGACACTGAGGGACCAGAACCACAGTGACACTGAGGGACCAGCACTGCAGTGACACTGAGTGAGGGATCAGCACCACAGTGAGAACAAGGGATCAGAACCACAGTGACACTGAGGGATCAGCACCACAGTGAAAACAAGGGAGCAGCACCACAGTGACACTGAGGGAGGGATCAGCACCATAGTGACTGAGGGATCAGCACTGGAGTGACACTGAGGGATCAGCACCACAGTGAAAACAAGGGAGCAGCACCACAGTGACACTGAGGGACCAGAACCACAGTGACACTGAGTGAGGGATCAGCAGCACAGTGACACTGAGGGATCAGCACTGCAGTGACACTGAGGGACCAGAACCACAGTGACAGTGAGTGAGGGAGCAGTACCAGTGAGAACAAGGGAGCAGCAGCACAGTGGCACTGAGGGAGGGAGCAGCAGCACAGTGAGGACAAGGGAGCAGCACCACAGTGACACCGAGGGACCAGAACCACAGTGACACTGAGTGAGGGATCAGCAGCACAGTGGCACTGAGTGAGGGATCAGCAGCACAGTGGCACTGAGGGAAGGAGCAGCACCACGGTGACACTGAGGGAGCAGCAGCCCTCGCCCTGCCCAGGGGGTGCCACAGGAGTTACCCAGTGCATGGCCACAGCTCCGGCACGGCTCGCTCAGGTTGGTCACCGGCTGCTGCAGGTCCATCCGAGGGGCTGTGGGGGGGTTGGGGTTCTTCCAGCCATTGCACTTGCAGGCGTCGTTGGCCTGGGAAGAGGGACAGCAGTGGTCATTGCAGTGGCTGCCACTTTCTGTGGCCAAAGGATTTCCCTGGCTCCCACCTACCCCTCTTCACCCAGTCCAGC
This sequence comes from Pyrgilauda ruficollis, assembly GCF_017590135.1. NCBI lineage: Eukaryota > Metazoa > Chordata > Aves > Passeriformes > Passeridae > Pyrgilauda > Pyrgilauda ruficollis. The sequence goes on along the minus strand of NW_024514876.1, from coordinate 692,166 downwards.
TTTTCTCAGCCCCCACCCTGCATCACCTACCCCCCCAGCACTGCTCCGTGCAGCCCCAGGACCCTGCAGCCCCTGCCCAGTGACATCCCTGCACCTCCCTCGGGTAACTCAGCACCCTCTTCCTGCCCCCCCTGCCCCCCCAGCCCAGCACCCCCATCCTGCACCCCATGCACATCCCAATCCTGCATCCTTTGTCCACGTATTCCTTGCTCTCACCCTCCTGCATCCCTAAATTTCCCTAATACACCCATAAACGTCCTTGCAGCCCCCTCCTGCATCCCCCCTCATGTCAGCATCCTCATCCTGTATCCCCACCCAGGTGAGCATCCTCATCCTGCATCCCCCCTCATGTCAGCATCCTCATCCTGTATCCCCACCCATGCACAGCACTGAACTCCCACTCCGGTATCCCCTGCACCCCCAGCCATGCTCGTCCTTGCCTCCCCCATTCACGCACAGCCTGGAACCCCCCCTCCCGCCCTCCGTGCCCTCCCGGTCCCGCTGTCCCTCACCTTGCAAGCCGAGAACACCCCCAGCTTCTCCAGCTTCTTCCCGCGGGGGAACCCCCGCACCTGCGCCTTGCGCTGGCTCGCCCGCTGCTGCTGGCTCAGCCCGGGCCGTGCCGGGTCGCTGGACCCCGCTCCTCCAGCCGTCACCCCGCTCGCCCCCGCCGTCCCCGTTGTTGCCGTGCCCGGGCCCGGCGGGGGCCGCCCGGGCTGCGCGGCCTCCGGCTCCGCCATGCCGGGCCCGGCGTGCGCCCCGCGCTCACTGCGCCTGCGCGCCGGGAATGCCGGGAGCTGTAGTCCGCGGCGGCGGGAGAGGCGGGGCCGCTGCTCCCGGGACGGCGCTCCCGGGGCCGGTTCGCGTCACCCGCTGTCCCAAACGGGAGCAGAGCTCCCACTCGGGACTGCGGGTGGCGTGTACCGTCCAGAGAGGACCGAGGTCCGGTCATGACGACGCACCGCGACAGCCCCTCACGGGGCGATGGCGAGCCGTCGGTACCCGGAGGAGCCCTCGCACCCCTCCGGTAACCGGTACCGCTCCGCATTCCGCTGACTCCCGCAAATATGGAGCATGGCCACGCCCTCTTCTCCAAATGCGGTGTGTGACCCGCCCTCCGCCTTCTCGCACCGGCTCGGGGTGCGGCCGGCGGGGGGCGTGGCCGCGCCTCCCGACCGGTACCGACGGGCGGCTCCGCCCGCCTGGCCATTTATGAGAGACCGCGCCCCCGCTCACCGCGGGGGAAGCGGATTAGCGCCGGGCTGGTGCGCGGAGCTGCGGGCACCGCCTGGAAGGTGCCAGAGCTGGCAGGGTGGCATCGCACGGGAGTGTTCCAGCACCATCCCGAAGATGGGAGTCGCTTGTCCGAAGGCTGCCCAGGGGATGCTCAGTGCTGCACATAGCCTGGAGCCCCCCGCCCATCCTCCTCTGCCAGGGCAGAGCTGGGCAGAGGTGCCAGGGACATGCCCGGTGCCAGCACAGCCCCGCTCCCCACCCTGCAGAAGCATTGCAAAGCACAGGGCTGGGCAAGACCAGAAACACCGAAACCACACAAATAAAAGTTAGGAATATTTATTACATATCAAAAAAGCCACGTTTTGGGCAGACACCCCGCCCCGGGCCATCGCGCGGTCCCGCTCTGCGGCCAGCAGCTGCCCCCCTCTGTCGCCAGGCTCAGCCTGGTCCCCGTTGCTCCTCTTCACGCCTTGGCCCGCTCGGCTCCCTCCTCAGTGCTGCCAGCTGGCTGTGCCACCGCCGGCCCCATCTGGATGGGCACATTCCTCTCGGGAGCAGCTGGCAGTGCCAGCTTGGGGGCCTCGATGCGGAGCTGCCCATCCTTGGACAGGGAGCAGGTCAGCGCTTCGGCGTCCACCTCCTCGGGCACGTCCCACTCCCTCTTCAGCACCTCGTACTTGTAGGAGAAGGAGCCCTTCTCGTCCGTGCTCTGCGTCTCCTTCTGCCCCACCAGCACCACCTTCCTGCCCACCACCTTCACCGACAGCTGCTCGGGCGCAAAGTCCTTCACGTCCTGGCAGACAGAGAAGCCGTCCCCAGAGCCCTGGGTCAGGGCTGCGCTGGTGCTGGGGGCGATGCCGAGCCGCCCGGGGCTGCTCCCGCTGCTCAGGTACTGCTCCACGCTGCTCATGAACTCCCGAGCCCTCTCCATCTCCAGCCGCATCTCCCGCTCCAGCTCGGCGAACAGGGTGCCTGGATGTGGCCAGAGGGTGCGGATGGGTCCCAGCCACGGGAACAGCGAGCTGGACATGGGCGGCATGAAGTGCAGGCGGCAAAGCATCTCTGCTCCAAGGAGTGCTCCTGGCTGTGCTGCAGCTCTGGGCAGTGGCTGGAGCCGTGCTGGGCTGGGGCAGGGGAGCAGGGGATTTTATTCTCCCCTGCCCAGGGGTGTGTCCCTTCCAGAATGCTCTCTCCCCCCACGCAGTCTCCTGGAGCCATCGCCTATTTTTGAGAGGCTGATTATCCACCAGCCAAAATAGCAGCGCCTGTTTCTGGGGACAGCTCACATGCCACAAATAGGGAGCCGCAGTCAGTGCCGGGAGCTCAGGTTTCTGCAGAGCCATCGTGATGCAGCAGGGCCCACGGGGCCATGGCCGGGGGGCTACAGAGCCCTTCCCTGGCCCCCCTGCTCGGGGCTCGGTGGAGGCAGACTCCACTGTGCCAGGAGCTCATCACTCCTGCCAGTGCAGCAACTAGTCCCACCTCTAAAGCACATGTCCCATGTCATCTGCTGCCAGGCACTTCTTTCACTTTCTGGGACCCCTCTCCCTGTTGGCCACCCCCATCCTGTCCTGATCCCTCAGCACCCCACTGCACATCCCACCTGGGCGTGGGGCCACAAACTGACTCCTGGTCTCACCTGAGGGGACCTACCTGGGCACAGATGGGGGGAAATGGAACACAGCGGAGGGAGGGGGAAGGCAGGGAGGAGACAAGCCCAGACTCACTCCATGCCTGGGAAACGCAAAGGGCACAGATTTTTGGCAAGGGTGGCTCAGGCATCCCGCTCAGAGGCTGAGGTGATGCTGCTAATTATAAGCCAGGAGAGCAAAGCCGTAAGAGTCAGGGCGAAGGTATGCCGGGCACGACGTCAGCCGTGCCTCTCCTCACGGGTGAGTAACAAGAATGAGCTGGAACGGGCTGGAAAGAGCTGAGCTTTTCTCCCGAGGGTGACGTAATGTGCGGGACAAGGCCACGCCTCCAGGGAACGGGTTTAAAAACCTCCGGACGGCAGCAGCCGGGCAGAACGCTTCCAGCCCACTGGAAAGGGGACAGAAGCAGCAGCAGCACCAGCAGCCACAGCAGCAGCGATGCTTTGCCGGATGCACCTCGCACCATTCGCCTCCAGCTCCCTGGCCAGCCGGCTGGGCACAGTGAGGACCCTCTGGCCGCATGCAGAGACCATCTTCACCGAGCTGCAGCAGGAGATGGAGAAAGCTCGGGAGTTCATGAGCAGCTTCGAGCAGCTCCTGAGCAACCACGGAGCCATGGCCATGGAGCACAGCCCGAGCACCAGCATGACCCTGACCCAGGGCTCTGGGGACGGCTTCTCTGTCTGCCAGGACGTGAAGAACTTCACTCCCGAGGAGCTGTCGGTGAAGGTGGTGGGCAGGAAGGTGGTGCTGGTGGGGCAGAAGGAGACGCAGAGTGTCGATGAGAAGGGCTCCTTCTCCTACAAGTACGAGGTGCTGAAGCGGGAGTGGGACGTGCCCGAGGAGGTGGACGCCGAAGCGCTGACCTGCTCCCTGTCCAAGGATGGGCAGCTCCGCATCGAGGCCCCCAAGCTGGCACTGCCAGCTGCTCCCGAGAGGAGTGTGCCCATCCAGGTCAGCTCTGCTGCCCCACAGACCGGACCAGCTGCTCAGGATGGAGCCACCAACAAAGCCCAGGTGTGAGAGGATGGGATCCGATGGCCACGGCAGGACCGGAGCAGACAGGAGCAAGTCTCGGGTTTAAGCCCAGACAAGCTTCATCAGCAATGATGTCAATTTTTTCACTAGACTGGAATGATTTTGTATCCAATAAAAATCCTTTTGCATTGAATCTTCTTTTGTGTTCTCTGGGTGTTGGCTGATGGGGAGGCTGCGCCCTGCTCTTGGTGCCAGAGGAATGGGATGCACAGAAAGGGAAGAACCTCTCTGGCTTGTCAGGGCAGCACAAAATGGGGTCAGACAGCAGACTCAGAGGGTTCTGTGAGGGAGGGGATCTGGGAGCACTGTGCTGCTAAGGGAGAGAGGCAGGCAGGAAGGACAATCCCACTCACCTGTATAGGAGCAGCAGGGGTGCCCTCACCCTTTCCTCACACCGCTGCCAGCATCACCTCCAGCTCCACAGCCTCAGCCAATACCCATCCCCAAACAATAGGGAAAGAACCACACCAGGCTACCTGGCTGGGTGTGGTGTGAGGCTGTTGTAGCCACACTTTCCCCTTCCCAGCTTGGCAAGGGGCTGATGGAGTCCACCCTGAGCTGCCAGCAGCAGGGAGGGAAAAGCCCAACCCCGGGCGCGGTGCGTAACCACCACAAACAGCCACGCTCAGGCCCGGGCAGGCAGCAGCTGTGTGGGCAGGCAGCAGGTATGCAGGCAGCAACGCCTGTTTGTGCTAAAGCCACCCTGAGATCAGACAGCCCATTGCCCAGACACACCAGGAACGCCAGCAGGTCCCCAGCCTCGCTACTGAGCCCCTGTTGTAAGCAGCAAGACCCTCTTTAAGGTATCACAGATGCCTTCACAGAGAGCCCAAGTCTAGGAAGAAACCAGGCACGCAGGGAGAGGAGCCAGCAGATGGCAACAGCACTGCACACAGTGTCCACTGAATTGCTCTGAGTGGGATCAGGGAAGCTCTTCTCCAAACTGGTCTCTCTCTGGCTGCCTGAGAAAACCAGCAGCATCAGTCCACCCCACACAGTAAGCACTGGGTGGTCCCACAGAGCACCTCAGCAGTCCAGGCACCAACAGCACCCCACAAATGAGGTGTAGTGGGGGCCATCAAAGCCCACACCCCACAGGCAGCCCAGGCTCCAGCATGATCCCAGGCACTCCATCACCAAATCACTCCAGACCCTTCCTGCTTCCAGGATTTTAAGGAAATCAAGCATGAGGAAGAGGCACTGAGACCTTGGATAGCAGATGAAGGGCACACAAGCCAAGGCTGTTCACACCACTCTACTCACAGGCTCTGTGCCCGAGCCTCTCGCAGCCCCACAGCTGAGGGGGGCAATGGGTTCCAAATGCAGCACATCTCCATCCCCAGTCTCTCCTGAGCACAAATGGTGCTGCTGGCAGCACAGGTGGCAGGGATGGAGCTGCAAGGGTCTGCCTCTTCTTCCATACTGATTCCAGGTCCCAGGGTGTTGGGGTCTCATAGTCCATGCAGCAGTGACAGGAGAGCAGCATCTTCCAAGGCCATCGTGCTCCAGGGACAGAGACACCGTGTTCATGAATTCTGGAGCACCATCCCAAGCCTGTCCCACTGCAGAGCAGAGCTCCTCCACACACTGTTCCCCCACCTCTTCCCATCTTGCATTGTAGTTTCCCCAGAAGCACCAAGCAAGCAATAATTCCCACAATTTCCCTCAAGCTTCCTTGAGCACACTGGAGCCAAGTGAACACCAGCAGCACCACTGTGTGCAGGAGCAGCCACACAGCCCAAGCTCAGGAGCCCCATTTCTCCCTCCTCAGGAAGGAAGGGCCCCATTTCCCTACCAAGGTGTGGGACATACCAGGAGCAGCCCAGCACAGCTCAGCTTCCACCAAGAACTGTTGTGCTCAGGTCCAGTCCCTGCTGCATTAAGAAACATGAACATTGTTGTTATGATAGGTTTATAAAAATTTTGTTTTAATCACACAAAACTGAAGTTTGTGATGAAGACTAAGTCAACAGTTCCTCTTAAATACCAGGATGCATAAGACACTGCATTAGGCACTAGGCAGCAGCCAACATCAGTTAGAGTCTGGCAACAGAAGCCATTTAATACCTCCCTTCATTCTTTGTGGAATTACAGGCTTTTGCAATACATGTCATTTCCACCAACAGGTTACCCAAGGTTTCCCCCACCCCACCTCTGTACATCAGTAAACCTTGTGTATTCCCACCAGAGCAGGGTTAACAATATTAGTGGCATCACAACCATCAAGAAAAGGACAAATTTCTATACAAGATTTTTTGCAAAAGTTGCAACAGGATTAGTGCATTACGACAGAACCGAGAGAAAAGAAGAGTTGGCATGCTGGAGTCCAACACAAAGAAAGACAACAGGCAGCTCGTTGGATGTACTATATTGACAAGATACTGATTGGTTACATGGAGAAACATACAATACAAAATACAGAAGAAACCAGTTTTGCTTCCCTCTGCCCCACCCCAAATACTCATCATTGATTTGGTCAATAAGTGGCCCAAGAGCCGGAGTTTGTCTCTAATGCTACAGAGTTTAGTGGTTGTTCTGGGCGCATCGTAGGGGATCAGCCTCAGCTCTTACAGACAGGGAACTTTAAACACGTGTCCCAATATCCCTTTGTTTCCCATAGTGAACTACAGTGCTGTGGGACCTGGCTGCTGCTGGCCTCACCTGCGGGACGGCCACGCTGGCTGGGCAGACACCAGGTCCTGCATCCACCACCACCAGGAAGAGGGAAGAGCAGAAGTTCATATATTAAAAAAGTGACTTAAGACTTAGAATTGAATTAGTATTTGTACAGAAAGGTGCAGGTGGAAGAACTCCCTCCAGCCTATGATCAGAAAGGGATGGAGAATCACAGCGGCGCCGGCAGCAGCCGCCCTACGGTAAGTGCGATCGTTAGCGTGGGTTCCAGTCACTCCTCCACGGGCTCGCAGGCTGCAGCAGCTGCTCAGTTGCTGCAGCACTGGCTTCTGCTCGGCTGGCTGCTCTCCTGAAGGTCCACCACCCGATTCCTGCCCGGGCCACCAGGAGCGTTCTGGGGTTCATTTTTTGGCAGTTTCTTGGCTAGGAAGAAATGGGATGTTAGCAGGGTCCTCCAGAGAGATCAACCTCCTTGCACTGTGTGCCCCAGGCTGGGTGCAGCCTGCTCCAGCCTGAGCCCTCACTGCCAACAGTTTGGGACAGGACAAACGTGCAGTTTGCACTGCGTGCCAAACCACCCCTTCCTTGGCTCTGCCTGGCTGCCTGCTCCCATCTCCATCACCACCCCAGACACAGGGAACCTTTGCAAGGCTAAGGCTCCACACACTCAGGGAATGACCAATCACACCAGTGTGGCAAAGTGCCCCAGTAAGAGCCAGCAGCCCTGGCTGACACAGGACCCTCCTGGGCTGCAGTGCTGGCACTCAGAGCTACCCCAGCCCTACACACAGGCCGTACCTATTGCCATGAAGATTTCATTCACATTCATCGCTGTCTTCGCTGACGTCTCCATGAACAGCAAGCTGTTGTCATCTGCATATGTCTGTGCATCCTACAAACAATCACATCAGAGTGCTAAAGGCAGCCTGGCAGGAGGCCCAAGCAGACTTCATGCACTACACTTGTCAACCCACTAACTGCTGGAGAAACACTATGTCCCACCCTGGGCCAGAAATTCCCTCCCCTGTCCCTGCTCCCAGCTGGCGTGGACAAGCCAGGGACATGCTCCACCAGCAGCCCTGCATGGCCAGTGTCCCACAGCTAGGCTGGGGCACAGCCTGACTGAGCCACACAGCACCTGGGAGTGTGTCACCCATTGCAAGGGCACCACAAGCAACCCTGTGCAAGGGCTGGGTAAGAGCCTCTCCTGAGCACTTGCCTCAGATGAGGTAAGAGCTGTGAAGAGCAGAGAACAAGCTAGGAATGATTCCTCATGTGTCTTGTACCCAGAAGATGCTGTTTCACACCCTGAAGATATCCCCACATGAGTAAGGCAGCAAAGGAGGCTGAGGACAGAAGCTTGTGCTCTGTGGGCCTCCTCCTCCTCATTCATCAGGACTTTCACCAGCCAAGGGCCACATGTGTTGTGACAGAATCAAGGGCACAGACCCTGCTCAGTGGCATCCTGCAGTCCTCAGCACAAAACTTCACTTTCATTCTCCCTCAAAGCATATTTTACATAGCTGCCACCTCCCTCACTTAAGCAAAAAGATGCTTTCCTGACCTGCTAGGGTAACAACTTCTCTGGATTCCCACTCACCTGGAAGTCCACAGCTCTCTTGTTAGCAAGGTCTGCCTTGTTTCCTGCTAGTGCAATTACAATATTGGGGCTAGCCTGCCTCTGCAACTCTTTCACCCAGTTCTTGGCTCGTACAAATGTGTCCTGGAAGCAAACAGGAGGCAGCAGTCAGGAAGGGCAGCCATGTAGGAATCCACAGGGCAGATATGATTAGAACAAGGCTTTCCTGTGAGAAGTGTCCTGCCTCTGCAGCACTTGGCAGCAGGATCCTTTATCAGCTCACAGCCTTGGCCGGAGCGGAGGAAGAGGCCTTGAGCAGTTTTCAAGAACTTGGCAGCCCCAGCCAGGTACCTGGCAGGGCTGTGACCCAGACCCACCCCCAGGGAGCCTCCTGGCAGCCCCCCAGCCCTGCCCACACTCACTGTGTTGGTGATGTCATAGACCACGATGGCAGCCTGGGCCCCCCGGTAGTACATGGGGGCCAGGCTGTGGTATCGCTCCTGCCCCGCCGTGTCCCAGATCTCAAACTTCACCGTTGTGTCATCCAGACACACTGTCTGTGTTAGGAAGGCAGCTGCAAGAGAAGGGGGTTTGCCTCAGCTCCAGCAGGCCAGGGCCCAGAGCCAGCCCAGGAGCTCAGAGCAGCTCTGCTGGCACATGGGAGTGAGCTGAGCCCTGGAGAGGCCAGTGCCACTCTGCTGTGTCACATCCCCTGTTCACAGGAACCCAGAACCACCACACAGTGACAGGAAGGTGGCCCAGAGACCCCAAGAGCATCCACAGTGCCAGACCTTCCAGCAGCCCTGCCAGGATCACACAGTCTGTGGCACCACCAAGATCAAACCTGGGGAGCACCAACAACAGCACCAAACTCAGCCCACTTACACCCCACACCCCAGTTTAGTAACTGCTTGTTATCCCAGTGAGTCCAACACCACGTGTTACACACAGCACAGAGGCACAGATACAGACTGAGGCAGAGCACAGCCCTCCACAGAGGGGCATTAGGCCCTGCTTGCCAGTAAGCCACACTTTCAGCTGTGCTCACTCCCTGCACAGGTCACAGAGTGACAACTCAAGCCTTTCCTCAGGACAGCCCCCAGTATTGCTGCTCAGAGACCCACGTGCTAACCAGCCTTTGGTTGATTGGTGACACTGTGCTAATGATTTCAAGCTAATAAACTACTAGACCTGAAAGCACCATGAAAGTAGTTAACAGAATCAGGCTAGAAACAGCCCCAAAACCCCAGGTCATGGTCTGAAAAGATAATTAAGGGCTATAAACCAAGCTAAAGGCCTCAGTTCCAATTAGAAGCTGGAGCTGAGACACTGGAAACAAAGCCTCAGAGGCCAAGTGTGGGGTTGCCATAGCGTTATTCTCTGCTGTGCTGATCATTACACCAACAAACTAATTGTGAACCAAGAGTTAAAGCATTAACTGTTGGGCTCTATTTATAGCAAAAATCCCAGACCAGACCAAAATAGCCAGTCTTGCTTCTGACACCGCAGACTGCCCCAGCAAGGTCAGCACCTCGTGGCCACAGGCATCTGGAGCTGGCACTCACCTCCAATTGTGCTCTCCTGGTACTCGTGGAACTGCCCCTTCACGAAGCGCAGGACCAGGCTGGACTTCCCCACCGCTGACTCGCCCAAGAGAACAAGTTTGAACTGGCAGATTTTGTTCCCAGCAGCTGGTCCATTCGGTCGGGCAGCTCCACCTCGACCTGCCATCGTGGTCTAAGTGCAGGAGTGCCGAGAGTTAAGGATGCTGCAGGTTCTGCACTGGGATCCACCTGTAGGCAGGTTGCAACTGGAAGAGGAGGTCAGAGTTAGTGACACGCTCAAGGGACCAGCTGTACCAGTTCTAGAGGGTGGCTTGATCTGCAGCCACCATCAGCACAGACTGGTGGTGGTTCCTTCCCACACTGCAAAGTTATCAGCTGTGAGCACCACAGAGCAGTTCCTGCCTGGCAGCAGCCCCTGCAGCAGGATCTCAGTCTGCAGAGCCTCCCTGGAAAAGAGGTAATGGTAATACAAGCTCTCCTCCCCACCAGTGGTCCCTCCAGCACTTCCACCCTGTATGGATGTTGCACACACCTTGCTGGGGTGAGGCAGGTAAGGAGCACCCAGCACACAGTGGGTGTTACTAGAGCTTTGTCTGTTCAAACAGCAATTACTCAGTTCACAGAGGTAACAGAGCTTGACCTTTAGCTCCCTCCTCCTTTCCCGAGTTCACAAGGAAGCAACTTCAGCCTGTCAATGCTGTACAGAGCCATCCCAGTGCCACAGTGGCAGGAGGCAGCTCTGCAGGTCATGAGGCATTTGGACAAAAGGAATTTCTAGAGCTGCCTGTTTGTCCTGAGGCACTTACACCACAACATTCTGCACCTCCCAGAGGGCCCAAGGATGGCCCTGGAGCCAGGCAGCTGGTCTGCTACAGGGGGGCACCTGAGGAGGTGCCCACCTCAGAAAGGCACCTGACAGCAGCTGCTCTCTGGGCACAGGCTGTCCCCAGCTCCCCCTCTCATCCCTGCTGCACACCAGGAATCACCACCCAACCTGGTCCAGAGGCAGCACCTAATGCTTCCCACACCCACCCCGCTGCCTCAGCACCCTTATCCCACAGCACTCCAGGTCACCAGGCCACGCTCCTCACATGGACTGTTCAAAGGCAGCATGAACAGTCAGCATCCCCTGGGATCACCACTCCCCAGCACCAACCTCCCAAGTGCTGCAGAAGCACAAAACCATGGCAGCAACAGCAGGACAAGCTGATTTGCATCCAGAGTTAGCCACAAGTGAATCCCAGGGCCTCCCTAAGCACTAAGCTCTGCTGCCTGCAGAGAACAGGAATGCTTTCCAAGTACACAGTTACAGATTTAGGCACATTTCCTGTACCCTTCGCAACTCCCACTTCCCTGTGGATGATAAATGCTACAGCTGATTGCATCTGCTGTGGATCACCACTTTCCCTTCTACTTTCCTAAAGCAGGCTGTTTGTTGAAAGAAAATGCCCCAAAAGCCAATTCCTCCTCATCCTGAGAGTACCCCAAAGAAACTCTGTGTACATCCTGCATTTTCCCAGCAATTAGATACCAATGAATAAGAAGTTTAAAACAGGTCAAACTGGAGCAGTGTCCTGTGAACAAAGCTCAAGCCTCCTCAGCACAGAGTTTCAAACAGCTGCTTTCCAGGGCAAGGCCTGTCCATCTGTGACTGCTTGAGGTTACTTTAACTATGCCTCAAGTTTAAACAATCCCATAGCTTGACAGGGAACCTCCAGCCATTTCAGAGCTACTCTGGAGCCTGTGAGTGCCCAGCTGGAGAACCCAGCAGCTTACACAACACAAAGCACTTGAGCATACGTTGACCTAGAGACATCCCACCTCAAATTGCTCTGAGCAGGAGGCAGTCAGACACCAGCTGTTAAGCTGGTACCAGTCACCAGAACTGGCAGGTAAGACAGAAACAGAGGAGTAAAATTTCTGAGTGCTGTGGGATGTTTCAGGAGCCAGAGCTGTGAAGTCATTGCTCTGAGTCCCAGCCTTGGGTTAAGCAGTGAAGATATTGTAATTCAGAGTTGAGTCCTTGCAAGTAGCACAGTCAGGACTCCCCTCCCTCTACAGAGGAAGGGCAAACACTGTTTGACAGGATGAGAAAGCTTGATATGAAACAGACCAACAACTGGCTTTGCTGGACAGTGAGGGTGCACTGCTTGCTGTGGCCAGGAGCAGCTTGGTCACCACCAGGTTCGAGAGGCTCAGCAGCAGCTCTGCATCTCTACCAACCTGAAGAGACTTCCACCTTTCAGTGCTTCCCCTCTAAACAGAGCTTGCAAGGGAGCAGCTTGGGTTTAACCTTGTATTTATAACTCCCTGGGCAGTCTATCAGCTCCACTGCTGCTCCAGACCAACATTCTGCACAAACACTGTGTGAAGCACAGCGTGCCTGAGTTATGGCCTCCCGAAATCTGATAGCGGTCATTCCCAGAGCAAAACAAGGAAATGAGCTTGTTGACATCCTCAAGCCTTAGCCTGACCTATATTTCACAGATCTTGATGCATTTTGCCATCTGCTTGTGCTACATGAGCTCCAACAGAATTAGGTGAGCACATCTATGTTGAGCTCACTGTGGACAGCCACTGGTCAGTGCAGGCAGGGCAGCAGCCAGAGCTGCTCCAGTTGTGGAGAACCAGATCATCATCTAAGGGTGGTCTGATGCTTGGATACAAGATTACATGTTCACATGAGAAGTTGCCATACCTTTCAGGTGTTTGAGTGGAATTTAGAGACCCTAACTGGTCACTGGTGGCCTTGGGCTTAGGACACAGCCAAGACCTGGATGCCCAGCTGATGGTCACAGGAGGAAGCAAATAACCAAAGGAAGTGCCACCAATGCTGCAGACACACTCCCTGGCAGGACAGGCACTTTCTGCCAATGCCAAGATGTTTGAGGATTGCAGTCAGGCAGAACTGAGCTCTGCAGAGGCAACAGGCAGCTGAACTACACAGCCTGAAGCTGTGCTAGATCAGCCTCCACCCACCAGTGGACACTGAGCTGAGGAACAGGGACTGCTTCCTGCTCTGTGGAGCCATTTCTGGTGCTTGGGGAGCTGCTCATCCTCACACCTCTTCCAGCAGAGGGTTGGGCATTCACCCCTCCCTGCTCCCCACGAGAACCCCAGCACTGACACTCGAGCCAGGGTCAGGCAGACCAAAATATCCACAGCAGTGCCACACAGACAAGGGAAAGCAGCTGAAGTCCCAGCTTGTCTTGCTAATTCAAGCTGTCAGGGCCATGAAAAGGAAGGGCATGGTGGGGTACTCATGTAATCAAGACTAACAGACATTCATTTTTCTACTAGTTTCTTTTAACTAGTGAAACCCAGCAGTTGGGAGATCACAAGAGCCATGAGAAGGCCCGTGCTGGTTTGTTTACCTGCCCTACCCACCTCCTGCTCACTGAAGCACACACAGGAGTTCTGCATCCCACAGGAAAAGCACTGATTTTTATTTCTTGTTTGCTTTGAGATCAAAGTCAAGTACCAATTCCTGATGCTGTCCCACAAGTAAGAGCTCCAGGTCTATCACTTCTGCAGTTTGTGCTCCTCCAACCCCTCCTCTGCCTACCAAGGTTTGCTGGAGGGGGCTGTACACAGCCAGGAATATTAAATTCAAGAATCTGAGCGCCCTAAATGAGAAAGCACACACCATGGCTGCTGCGCTCCCTGCTTGCCCAAGTGCAAGACCGTTCTCCATAACTCTCAAACCTACCCAGGACAAGAACACAAATCTCCACATGGGAATTGCTGTCAGATCCCCATGTTAACCCCTGCAGGAGACCTCACCACAGGGAGGCTGCTCATTTAAGGTGTCAGAAGTTAGAGAATCTGATATTTTTGCCCTGTGTTAAGCCAGTGGCAAAAACAACTCTGAAAGCTGAGGATATTTAGAAACCCAATCCTGAAGACTCTGGTTACCCAAACGACTGCTGCTGTTCTCAGCTATGCAAGGAGTTGCTTCACTGGGGATTTGTTGGCTCAGAACCAAAATACTCAAGACAAAAGCCCCAGTGAAGTATTTATCTCGTTAAATAGCTGACAGCGTTACATGAATTCCTTGGCAAAGGAAGCCCTGAAGTTACCCAGTGGTTTTGCTTCACCTCACACTGCACAGGCAGCTGGCCCAGGGCTGCAGAGTCAGCTTCAGGACATGGAGCCAGGAGCAAGCAGGACCAGCAGAAAGTGTGGGTCCCACCAGAGCCACACACAGACCACACCAGCCCAGGCTAGCACAGCATGGAATGTCAACTCAATATTCCAATTCATCAATATGATTAATCAGAACAAACTTCCTGAGCCTGGTCAGGAAGGAGGAGGACCCCCACCTCTTCCAGGAGGGTCCAGGCTGCAGAAAAAGGAGGAACAGACCTAGCTGCTACAGAGGAGAGCCAGGAAACACTCAACCTACAGAGCTCAGTCCCATCAGTCCCAGATCCAACCAGGCTCATGCTTTACCTGTTGGCCTCACTCCAAGATTGCATGAGTTTCATACTCTACCTTTCCACAGAGAATTCTCTGCCTTCCTACCTTCTCCCTCCCCACAGAAATGAGCCCTCAGTGCCCTGATCAGCAAGGACACAGTCTGGAGCTCAGGATCTGCTCTGAACTGGGCCACTCTCCACTTCAGCTGGCAGGAGCTGCACTACAGCCCTAAAGTGCAGATTCACAGACCCAAATCAGCTCAGACAGCAGTTTCAGCAGCACTCCCAAGGCTGTGACTAACTCATGATAGTGTAACAACTTCTCTGTGCAGTCCCACATCCAAGACTCACAAAGATTTGGACATGCTCACCTTAAATTAGAGGTAAATAGGACTTCCATTCCAAAGTTGAACTCTTCATTCAGCTACAGACCTGAATTAGTACCATCTTCTCATGCTGTTGATACACACATCTGTTTCCTGACATTTGCACATCCATGGCCTCTGGAGCAGCCCCAGCAGCCAGCTGTTTTCCAAAGCAGCTTTTCCAAAACAACTCTATCCCCAGAGATTTCAAGGCCACCACCCTGCTGTGACAATCCCTCCAGCACAGACTTCTGTGGAAGAGTTTTACATCACCTCCATCTCCCATTAGCTGCAACTAGCTCCCTGTCCCACATGGCTCCCTCTTGGAGCCCTCACCTATTTCCAGTTATCCTCAGCACAGCAAGGATGGAGTATCAACCCATGCATTCAGCCTGGACTGATTCAAATGGAACAAAAGCATCAAGGTTTTAATTCTTCAGCAAAGCTTTTTTAACTCCTGTTCAGATGCCCTCAACAGACACAGCTTCACTTTGACCAGACACTCAGCAACACATGCCTTGGATAGCACCCACTGTTCAGTCAGCAAGAAGGCAACATCAGCAATGCAAAGCAGCAAACTGCCACCTGCACTGCAAGGAATCTGTGACCTTCAGAATATCTTTCCCAGACTGCACAAAGATCTCCTGCCTCAAGCAGCTCCTTATTTGGAGTGCTACCAAACCAAAGCAAACATGAAAAACAGTGTTTTCTTATCTGTTTATGCAGAGTTGCTCCAGCAGCTCGTTCCTGTGCTCCAGGGGAGGACAGCATTCCCCCCAGACCTCAGATGAATTTTATACCTCCCCAGTACTGTCACATCCAGGAAGGTTTCCTGTTTCTGGCCAGTGTCTAAGTGTTTTCAGTGTTATTCTGACAACTTCTCAGGACTTGCATAAGAGGCTGCAAACTTCATACCCCAAGGGAAGAAAACAGCTGACTCCAACATTTCCACATTCTATCCTCTTTTAAGTCTGCTGACAGGAATACTCTGGGCTACACCCACTTCATTAGAAGCGTTCCCATTTCATTTCCTGTGTCTGAAAGCACTCGGCATTCCTTCCCCCTCCCTCTCCAGGGAGATGCCATGACCACCATCCAGAACTGTGCAGCAGCTGAAGAAGTTTGGATGCAGAGCTGATGACTGGCAGGGCCTAGAGCAAGCCTGGATCCCTGCTGAGATGCAGAAGGGCTTTGCTGGGATGGAGATAATCCCACATCTCAGCACAACAGTTTGGCCAAGCACACACACATCACCAGACAGCTCCTTTACCCACTGCCCAACTGTCCAATTGGCTGGGAAATCTAAAAATTGGTGAAATCTCAAACTGGGAAACCAAAACCACTACACCGACTCATCAATGGTTTCACAGGAAAACAAAGTGTACTCTACTAATGCCAAACTAGATAAATGTTTTATCTTACTATATTCATATCCACATGCCAAGCCAGCCTTTCCCTCCTGCTCTCCAATAACCCAAACCCTCTCCAGGAGTCCATTTCACCTTGCATGGGTTGTCTCAGCACCCACTTACAGAGCCTACAGTGACCCCTCACTGCCTGCACAGCCTGCAATCAAGTGTCAGCTAAATCAGCCAGAGCATCTTAGCAGAGAAGGTCACCCCAGAAGCAGATTTTTGGTCTGAAGGTATTGACTGCTCCAGCAAACTACTGTGACTCATGAGGGGTCTGAGGTGATTTCAACACTGAGACCCAGCTATGACCCCAACCATTCCTGTCCTTGACCTCCCAGATCCAGCCAGGCTCGCTTGCCTCACTCCAAGAATGCATCAACATTGTCCTGTAGCTGCCTACAGCCACTATCCTGCATTCTTAACCCTTTTCAGACATAATTCTTTCACCTTATTATCCAGGTGAGCTGAAAAGAAATGTAAAAGGCTTTCAGAGTCAAGGCAGCAGTGGGTATCAGTGGGTATTTGCAGGAAGCTCCCCCAGCATGGCATGCCAAGACAATGGACTGAGTTGGCGTTTTTGGCCCCAGCAAGGCTCAGAGGTGGCTCAGGAGCCCCAGCAGAGCACAGGCCCAATGTGAGGCTGTAAACAGGGCAGCCCAAGTGAGCTGACCCTCCACACAAAAAGCTAAGAATAGCAGATGCAAGTTGTTCCACACCAGACTTAAAATAGTCCCTCGACATGTTCTCCTCTCCAGCTTCCCTCCAGCACTGAAAACAGCCAAGGTCAGAGCTCCAGCAGCACAACTGAGGGCAGCAGGGCAGGGGTCAGAGCTGGCCTGGGCTCCCTGCAGGTCCCAGCACCACTCCCAGCTCCTGCCCAGCCCCAGGAGCATCACCAGGAATAAGGTGTGAGCAGTTTCCCCAGGATTTAGCAGGGCAAACCTGTTGCTCACGCTCACAGCTGCATCCCGGTGCAATCCCACCCCCAGCTCACACACCAGGGTCTGTCCTGCTGTGACAGAGATAAGGACAGCCTTGCTCGAGATCCCCTTACAGACAAGCCACAAAATGTCCTTGCAGCCCCAGGGCCCTGCAGCCCCGTGGGTTTCCCTTCACAAGGGCCCTCGAGGGGCACAGGGCTGTGCTTGGCAGCAGCAGTGGGTGAGGCCAGGCTGCCCTGGAGCCCGTTTGCAGCAAACCAGTTCACTTCCCTCACTCCAGCAGCTCCCGGGACCCCAGCTGGGCCTCCCAGCTCCTGGAGCTTCCATTCCCCGCTCAGAGGCTGAGCAGCTATTACAAAACACGATCCCACCATGAAAACCCCTTCCCCAACCCCACTGAACTCCACTCAGCCGCGGCTGTGACAGACGGGAACCGGGACACAGCTCCCGGACAACCCCACGGTACCGGCTGCTCCTTCCCGCTGGCCCGGGAGGAGCCCGACCCGAGCACCCACAGCGCCGCCGGGACGCCTGCCCTGAGCCGGGCACCGTGCCCCGGGCTCGTCTCCCGGTACCGCAGGCCGGAGCCGCCGCTGCCCCGCCTCGCACGGCACGCAGGGCCCCGCTAGGCCGGCACACGGCGGGGGTACCGGGCCGCACACAGCCCCCGCCCCGCCGGCGGCAGCGCCCGTCAGCTGCAGCCCCAGCGCCGCCCCGCCCGGCACGGCGGCGCCACCGAGCCGCCGCTCCGCTCCCGCCACGGGGCCCCGCAAGCGGCGCGGCCCGCCTGCCGCCCTCGGCAGAGCGAGATCCCGGGGAACGGCTCCACCGCCTCGGGCCGGGCTCGGCCACCTCGGCGCGAAAGGCGCGGCCGCACTCACCGCCCGCAGCGCCGCTCCCGCCGGTGCGTCTCGCAGGCCCCGGCCCTCACTTCCGCCTTTACCCGTTCCGCTTCCGGACCCCACCACCCCTTCCGCCCCTCGCTCTCCGGCCACAGGCAGACGCAGCTGCCAATCACCCCCCTTCTGCCCCGCCCCCACCCCGCCCCGGTGAGCTGTGCCTGACGTCATGGCGCTCCCGCGGTGACTGCTGGGAGTTGTAGTCCGGAGGAGTCCCGGTGCGACCGGCCCCGTGAGGGACTCGGGCGGGGCGCGGCGGACGGAGAATCAGCGGAGCCGGGGCTGGAAAAATAGAGCCTTTATTTCTCGGTGTTGCGGGGAGCGTGGGAGAGGCGGGGCGGAACAACACGAACTACAGCCGCGGAGGGGCGGCAGCGCCCGTGACCCCCGGGCAAACCGGAGACCGCACCGGAGATCCCTACGCTGCCCCGCCACGTCCCACCGCCCCGGGAGACCCGGGCGGGGCTGTAGAAAAGGCCCCGTGGGCCAAGAGTATAAAACCGTATCAAAATCCCTGCGCGTGTTCGGAGTGCGGGTCCCGGGACCCCCGGGCAGGGTCCCGCGGCAGCGAGCCCCGGTGCGGCTCTCCCCGGTGCGGCTCCCGCCGGTGCCCGCGGGGTCACTGGGAGCTGGTGGAGCCGGATCGCGGCTGCGGGCGGGCGCGGCACCAAGCCCCGACCGAGCAGCCGGGGAAGGAACGGGCGGAGCGGGGCGGCAGCGGCGGCGGCTGCGAGTCCGAGCCCCGGCGGGGGTCGGCACCGGGAGCGGGGCTGTCCCCCCGCGGCGGGCGCGGCCCCTCGGAGCCCAGCCAGGGGTGCGTGGCGGCGGCGTGGGCAGAGCGGCTGCGGACCGGGCAGCGTTTGGCCCGGGGGCTGGCGCTGGGCGAGCTGAGGGAGCTGGGGGGCACCGGGGGCGAGGGGGGCACCGGGGCAGCGGGCGGCGAGACGGCGGCGGGCAGACGGCAGGGACAGGCCGGGGAGTGCGGGGTGCCCAGGTGAGCCTTGAGCAGCTCCATCATGCCCTGCAGCTCCCGGCTGAGGTGAGAAACCTCCCGGTTGAGGTGGTTGATCTGGAGGAGGACAGACAGCAGTGAGCACCCGCCGGTGTCCCCGGGGGTTTCGGGGACGTGCACCCACCTCTGCTCCCCACCGCACCTCCTGGTTGAGCCTGCCGATGTTCTGCTTTATCTGCTCTGCCTCCACCACCAGGGCTGGGCTGCCGGGGTCAGTCCCTGCTGGGGGGGCGGCAGACAGCGGTGGGACGCCGTGCCAAGCCCCAGGGCTGGCACTGTGCCCAGCCCGGCGCTGCTGGCACTACCTGCGCCGGGGGAGTCCCTCGCCGCGCTCGGGGGCGTCTCCGTGCTGAAGCAGAAGCTCTGTGCCTCCGAAGTCCCTCCGTTGTCTTCAATGCCATCCACCACTCTAGAGCAGGAGGGGTGAGGTTTGCCCCGAGCAGGAGGGGTGAGGGTTGCCCCGCGTCACCCCCTCACCCTTGTGCCACCACTGAGCATCCCCCTGGCAGCCTGGCACGGATGAGCCACCCGCACACCCCAGCCTACCTGGGGCTGAGGTCGGGCGGGCCGCACGAGTGCAGGGACGGGATGAGCAGCTTGCCCGGCCTCCCGCCCACGCCGGCATCCCTCTCCTGGAGCCGGCTGTCCCTCCGGCACGGCGGAGAGGGGCCGCGGCCGCCGCGGGCTGGGGAGGGGCAGTGGTGCCGCAGGGCTGAGACCTGGCACAGCTCATCGCCCAGGAGGCTGCTCAGGGAGCCGCGGCGCACGGAGCTGCTCAGCGCCGGCAGCAGCAGCTTGCGGCGGGAGCCGCCGGCAGGGGATTGCTGGAAAACCTCGTCGTGCTCCTCCTCATCCTCCACAATGGAGGGAAGGGGCTTCTCCGGGGCAGCACCGCTCTCCGGACGAGGCTGCGGGCGGGCAGGAGGTCAGGGCTGGTCCCGGGCACAGCCATCCCTGCCCCGTCCTCCCCCTTGGCCGCGGCAAGGGACGAACCTGCGGCGCCTGCGGCAGCCTCGGGGACCGGGAGTAGCGGCAGAGCCCCTGCGGGGAGAGCAGACGGGAGCGGCTCAGCAGCAGGAGGGAGCCCCCGCACAGCCCCACGGGCCCGCAGCCCCCCCAGCCTCTCAGTGCCCCCCTGAGCAGCCAAGCCTTCCCCGGCCCCACACATCAGCCTCAGTTCCAGCCTCCACCACGCCTCACTCACTCTCCTTCCTCTGCTGCTGCCATGTCAATGGTGAGCTGCCCAGCCTCGGCTGAGTGTCCTGAGGCAGAGCCCAGGCTGCCCCACAAATCCCAGCCCCGGCTCAGCCATCAGAGCACCGGTTCTGACTGGAGCATGCAGCCAGCGTGGGAGGGTGACACAGGTGCAGAGCCTGGTGCACCCTCCTGGCATTCACCTCTCTTTGTTTGTGTATGCCCCTCCTGTGTTATGGTCATGGTGGGTCTTGGTAGGGCTGTTTGGGACCTCCCACACCACCTCCATCAGGCTCGGGGGGAAACTGGGTACCAGGGAGATGCTCCAGAGGAGATCCAAGCCTCTCTCAGCAGAGCTGGGAGAGGTGAAGTGCAGCAGAGCCATTTCTGCAGCAGAACATCCCCCCCAGATGCTGGAGCCATCAACATGACTAAACCCAGCTGCATGCTGCACTCCAGGGGGCTTTGCCCTGGCTGTCTGTCCTGCAGTACCCCCCCAGTTCTCTCCAACCCCATTTCCTGGCCTTCCATCTACCTCATCCTCCTGCACTGCAAAGGCTCTCTCTGCCAATTCCCCGGGTTGCACAGAGCCAGGCCAGGACATACCTGCATGCCAGGGTGGCAGAGCTGCAGCCCCAGCCCCAGCCTTGGGGACTGAGAGCACAGACTCCCCTTCCAGGGCCGTGCACAGCCCCAGCCCCAGGGCTGTGAGCACAGGAAGGGGCCTGAGCAGCAGGACACGCACCCACCTCCATCTCGCTGCCCTCCCGCAGGTTGAAGGTCAGGTCCTGGTGGATGTCAGCTGTGAACTTGCTGGCGTACTCGGGGTAGAGCTGCAGCACTTCACAGAGCCCCCGCAGGCCGATGTGCTGGAGGTCACAGTAGGTCAGAGCCTTCACGTCCGCGTTGGTCTTGATCACCTGGTCCGTTCTGCACAGGTCGGCTCCAATCAAATCTCCTTTGCCTGCAGGAGGGGTGGGCTAGTGACACGAGCCCCTCACCCTGCCGGGCAGCAGGAAGGGCTGGGGCAGAGCCCACGCCACCTGCCCTCACCCAGGATGGCCAGGACCACGTTGTCCTTCAGCACCTCGAGGGAGCCGGAGCACACGAAGTAGTTGGCCTGCAAGGCGTCGCCCTGGCGCAGCAGATACTCCCCCGGGGCACAGAACGAGGTCTTGATGTGGAGCGAGAGGGAGCGCAGGCAGCCCCGGCTGGCCGTCTCGAAGATGGGCAGCTGCAGGATGTCCTTGTTCAGGTGCATGGCCACGTCCGCACGCAGCTCGTCGGGGAAGTCGTGCAGCAGCTGGGGACAGAGGAGCCGGGGCTCTGGGCACGAGGGGCAGGGAGCAGGGAGCAGCTTTCCTGCGGGGAATCTCGCTGCTGAGCTGCCCTGGTGTCTCAGCACTCCCGAGGGGCAGAGGCAGGCACTGCGGTAATCAGCTGCTTCTGCTCCCTATGCCTGTCCCCGTGCTGTCAGAATTTGCCCCTCCAGCACCACTCTGAGCTGGCCCTGCCATCCCCATTGCCCCCCACCGGTGCAGGTCGGGGCTGGAGGGGGCTGGCCTAGCCCCACCAACACCTCCTACCTCATTAGCATCAATGCCGTTGTTCACCGACCAGGTGGTCTGGAAATACTCCAGCATCCTCTGCTTGAGCTGCTGGGGCAGGTGATGGACGCGGATGAAGTCCTTGAGGTCCTTCATGCGGGTGTGGTAGAGCGAGCGGCGCGAGTACATGCGCTGGATGATGGCCGTGACATTGCCGAACACAACGGCGTGCATCAGCGCTGGGGGCAGGAGGGCAGCGTCAGCCCCGCGGGGACAGCGGGGACACGGCACGGGGCTGCTCCCCAAACCCAGCCCAGGGCTGCCTCACAGTCCTGCGAGAAACAACTGCTCACTTTGAAAATTTAAGAGGGTTTATTAAACCTTAATAAAAATACAACAAAGGACTACATAAAAGTTACTGCCCCAGATAAGGGACACGCGCACTCATTCTTTTTGGCTTGTCCTAGACAACCCCGGGTGTCTGATGGTCACAATACAGGGGGAGGAAAAGGAACTCTGGAGACAACAGAGGACACCTAAACTGCAATACACAACTATACATCACTAAAGCTTTTCTTAATATTCACACAACTGTTGTCGTTAATTGCAAGAGCCAATCATCTCATTATCCATCTAAAAAAATCCCATCACCTCTGAGACATGAACTTTAAGGAATTTAGAGATTTTAAAGGAGCTAAGATTTTTAGTTAGGGATAAGCTTTATTGGAGTTAATTAAAATAAATGGGTAGGCCTTGATGAAGTTAAGACTTAGTAGTTAACTAATTAATAATCGATTGCTTTTCAACACAATGTTTGGCTAGCTGGGTTTATAATGAAGAATATAGAAACTGATAAATAGCTTTAGGAACATAAGACAATTGTGGGCCTCCTCTGTTCTGAAACCAATTGAAGACAGGGAATGAGAGTTCCACCAAGAGTTCATTTGTCATATTTGCATTGAAAAGGTAGAAAGGTCAGAACAAGGAAGAATTTGAAGAATTCATTTACTTCCTCATTTTGGGACCCCTCCCATGAAAGGGACCCAGACCCATTTCAAGGAACAAACCACGCATGCTTAATAGCTTTTGAACGAATTAGCATACAAAGCGGGCAATGGGATGTACCAAAATTATGAAT
Source organism: Pyrgilauda ruficollis (assembly GCF_017590135.1). NCBI lineage: Eukaryota > Metazoa > Chordata > Aves > Passeriformes > Passeridae > Pyrgilauda > Pyrgilauda ruficollis. The sequence goes on along the minus strand of NW_024514876.1, from coordinate 669,536 downwards.
ATGGATTTGTATTTTGGGTATCCAATAGTTGTATGGATAAAAGGACTCTGTAATCACCTGTAACTTGCGGTGTGTATTTGGGGGCTATCCCACACAACACCACAATAAACACACACTTTCTAACTTTAAACTGTTAGAGAGTTTTTGTCCGTCGCAGTTGGATATCGGTACTAGATCAATATCCACACTTTTTAATAAATCACCTCCCCCACCGCCCTGCCTGGCAGCCCGAGGTGAGCACCCTGCCCAGCCCCGCTGCTCCCTCACCCCCGATGAGCATGGTGCAGATGGAGAAGATCTTCTCGGTGTCCGTGTTGGCGCAGACGTTGCCGAAGCCCACGCTGGTCAGGCTGCTGAGGGTGAAGTAGAGGGAGGCGATGTAGGCGCTGCGGATGGAGGGGCCCCCCAACGAATTGTTGATGTAGGGAGCCTCCAGCCTCTTGCCCAGCTCGTGCAGCCAGCCTGCCAAGCACAGCCCGGGGTTAGCACCTGCAGGAGCCAGCTGAGAGGGCTGCACCCCTGGCTGTGCTCCCCGCAGCCCAGCGGGGATGCCAGAGCCCCAGCACGCCTCCAGCCCGCGCTCACCGATGTCCCAGGTGCGGGGGTCGTTGCTCTCCAGCTCCTTGCGGCCGATGACGTACCAGATGCAGGCCATCCAGTGGGCCAGCAGGGCGAACATGGACATGAGCAGCGTGAGCACCATGGCGCTGTACTGCGAGTAGCGGTCCAGCTTCTGCAGCAGCCGCAGCAGCCGCAGCAGCCGCACCGTCTTCAGCAGGTGAACCAGCGAGGTCTGGGGGGCAGGCAGGAAGGTGAACCTGGTGCAGCTGCAGGCAGGGACAAGAAGGGACCCCAACACTGCCCCTGGGGCAGGAACCCTTTGTGACCCCTACAGCTGCCAGGAGGGTGATGGGTTACAGGGCAAGGCAGAGGCAGCTCATCCCCAATCAGCCTTGCAGCCTTGTGCCCAACACCCAGCAGGCAGACAGGGTTGTGGCTTGTCAGGATCCCCTGTCAGTATCCCCAGGAGATGTGGCTGTTGGAGAGGGGCAGGGAGGCGGGCAGCAGCTTTACTGTTGAAGGCTGTGTTTGTGCCAGCAGCACTCACCACGGTCACGTTGAAGATGTAGAGCAGATCGAAGGGCAGAGCAGCAATCAGATCCACGAAGAACCAGGTGGCCACGTAATGGATGCAGATGGAGCGAGGGTCGTACACAACCTGGCCCGACTGGCTCACGTACGTTGTCCGGAAGTTCAGGATGATATCTACCCCAGGAGAGCAGGACCAGCCCTCAGCACCCCTGCTGTGGCTGGCAGAGCTGAGCCAGCGTCCACAGCCAACACTGGTGTCACTTCTGGTGTGCCCAGGGGCACAGCAATCCCAACTCCCCTCTCCATCACCCCTGATCCCTGCCCCACCATGTCCTGGATCCTGGATCAGTGCTGAGCTGTCGCCGTGATATTTCTATGAAAATCCCTTCACTCAGGATTTTTCTCCTGATAAGATGAGATCACAGCCATGCTTAGCCCCAGACCTACCCAGGATGAAGAGCATCTCTACGGCGATGTCGCTGACAATGGTGCTGCGGGCAGCTGACAGGCTGTCCTCCGTGCCCGTGAAGCAGACATTGTAGGGGACGGTGATAGCCACGTAGAAGGTGGCCAGCAGGATCAGCCAGTCCCAGAGAGCCTTGAAGATGCTGTAGTGGAGCAGGATGAAGCGGGACTTCTGTACCGAGGCCACCTTGTACTCGGGGATGGAGGGCTTGTTCTCAAACACGTTCTGCAGGGCAAACGTGGGGTGGGACGGGGGTGGTGCAGGGGCCATCCCACACGAGGGGTGAAGGCCACCACAGCCACCCCTCCTCCTGAGTCCTGCCAGCCAGCTGGCACCCCCTGATGCCAGGGTGATGACGCCCTTTTCCTGCACTGTGGTCACTCTCAGGGATGGGCACAGAACCCCTGATTGCAGCACAGCAATTAATGCAATGCACACCAATTAATGCAATGTCATTGCTATTAACAGTAATCCCCTGGCGATGCCAACAGCTGCCTGGAACCATCTCAGGTGCCAATTCACACGCGGGGGCAGAGGAGGGGAGAGGTGAGGGCAGAGCCAGGGCCATCCCACCCAGATCCCCAAAATTCAAGACTGGTGCACTGATATCCTTTGCCTGCTCATCACCTCTGGGACCCAGCAGCTCTCAGACCCTCCTTCTGCCCCCACAACTGCAGGGGGTGCCCTGTACTGGGCACAGCAGCTGTGCAAAGGGGCTGGCACAGGACTGTGCCCCGTCTGGCAGCTCCACAGCTCTGGCACCCTGGTTACAGCTCTCCCCAGAGCCAGCGTGGCTGTGCTCAGAGCCAGCACTGGGGTTTCCTGACAGCGAGTGTATGAGGAGAGGCACAGCTCTGCCAGAGCTGCCAGGTCTGCTGTCTCAACAGCAAGCTCTGGGCACCCACTGGGTTCTCCTGCTGCCAACCAAACACAAGTGCAGCCTGGGTACAGCGTGGCTGCCAGAGCTGGGGGGCATTTCAGTACTTGGCAAGCCAGGGAGAGACGTGCATGGGAGCAGCATCCCAGTGAGGCTGGGCTTTGCTGGGGGCTGCTCTCAGGAGAGCTGCTGCACTGCCAGTTCACCACAGCCCCAGCTTGGGAGGCACTGGGCAAAACTGGGGCTCCCCCTGGTCCTTACACGGTTGATTTTCATCTCGCCACGGTCCCTCCGGACAAACTGGCTGCTGAGCTGGTGCAGCATGGTCCGGCCCTGCCGCCGTGCAGCCCTCAGGTGAGAGTTCCCAGGCTTCTTGCTCCTCTGCTTCTCACTCCTCTGCTTCTCTGCAGTGGACAGGGCACGCTGAGTCAGTGGGAGTGCTGTGCCATGGGTGTACGTGTTCCCCACCAGGGAACAGGGAGCCCCTTTGCCACGTGCCCACTGCACACACTGCTCCCTGAGTCCCATCCCCGTTCCACAGCTCACCCTCCTTCTTGTCACCAGGGTGGCTCCTGCCTCGGCTCTCTGTGATGTCCTTGAAGGAGAAGAGGAAGAGCACCACCTCCCCCTTCTCATTCTTGATGGGCATGATGTCCAGCAGGCACCAGAAGGCAGCTCCTGGGTGCAGGAGAGAGTTGGTGAAGGCAGGGCAGCTCCCCCCCAGCCATGAGACCATGAGAGGGCAAACCCAGCTGGAGCTGTGGCCAGCACCCAGCCCCTTGTGCCACTCACCACCCTTCTTGTAGAAGCAGACCTCAGCCTGGTACTCCTGCATGCTGTCCAGCGCCTTCTCGATGCTCTGCAGGACGGGCTCGCTGGTGTCAGCCCCGCAGAGGAAGCGGCAGCTGCAGTTCTTCTGCATGACCTCGGTGCGGGCAAAGCCCGTGAGGTCGCAGAAGCCGTCGGAGCAGTAGACGATGGGGAAGCCACAGCGACCCTGAGCGTTTGCCAGGATGAAGTTGCTGTCTGAAAGGAGACACAGCTGCCCCCGAGGCCTTGGGACCACTTCAGGGGGTACAAACAGCAGCCCAGCCTTGGGACCACCTCAGGGGGCATGAACAGCAGCCCAGCCCTCCTGGCTCCCGATGTTTCCCTCTGGCAAGTGAAGCCAGATCTCCATGTGGCTGCTGGCTGCCCCTAGCTGCTCCCAGAGCTTGCTCATCTCCTGTCCTGCTGCTCCCGGCCCAGGCAGGACCCCAGCCCCATGCAGTGGAAGGGGAAGGAGCCCAGATCTGTCTCCCGCCCCCATCACCCACGCGAGGCAGCTCACGCCTCCCCCTCACCATCTGCCACTCTGCCAGGGCTCAGGGAGCTTAGTGGGAGCAGCAGCTCCCGGCTGGGCGTGCCCAGCCCAGGGGTGCCCAGCTGTGGTGCTGAGATCCCCAGAGGTGTGGGGTGCTGAGAAACCAGCTGAGAGGGTGGGAGAAAAACCATCAAGGGCCAGCACCCAGCTGCCATGGGCCAGGGATGAACTGCAGCATCCTCCTCTCAGCAGCACAGAGCCACCCCAGCATCACCCAGCCCTGGCGGTGGGAGGTGGCACAAGCCACAGCAAAGTCCTCGCCAGCCCTGTGCCCTGCCAAGTGACAGAAGAGTTGTTCAGTCCCCCAGCCCCAGCCCTGCCCCACGGCAGAATAGAGGGGCTCATGTTAGCAGGGTGCCAAGGAAGCGGGTGTGCAGCTGGCACAGACTGTGGTGGAACCCAGCATGGCCAGACCAGGGTGTTCCCAGCCCCAAAACGGTCTCTGGTGGTTCTGGCCCAGCACAGAACCCTTGCAGCACACAGCCAGGATCAGGTGGATGTGCTCTGCCCCCTCTCACAGAACAAAGGAGCCCACGGTGATGCCAGCACCCGCACACCACGGGCAGAGTGGTGCCAGGCAAACACTGCAAGAGGCTGTGGGAGGGCAGGGAGGCAACCACAGGCAGCCCTGGCTGCTGGAGGTGCCGTGGGGCCACCACAGCACAGCTCAGCCCAGGATTAGCTCGGAGAAGCAAAAATAGCCTGAAGCTGTGACTAAGGCCAGATTTTGGCTCTGGGAAGCTGGGATTATGGTGATATCCAGGATGTGTTATTAGAACAGAAAACAAGGGTTTGCATTTGGGAGTGGCTCACTGAGCTGGAGGATGTGGCCCTGGCAGGCTGGCAGACCCCAGCCATGGTGGCCACTGTGCCCGGTTGGGTGCCCTGGGCACAGAGCAGCCTCTGCTCTGGGAGAGGCAGGGTTAACTCCCCACAGAGTATCACTGCCCTAAACCCCTCTCCATGGCAGATAAAGCCGATAAGAGGCACATCAAACCCGCAAAGCCCCACACTATTTAAAAGTGCCCGATGGAGGTGGTTGGGCAGCCTTGGACAGGGCACTGGAGGCAAAGCCAGGCTCTCCAGGGCAAATTCCCAAGGTTTTGGTCCTGGTGTTGCAGGCAGCTTCCCTGGGGATTCTTCCTTGGAGAGCCTGATCCAGGAGCTCTGCCCCTCTGGAGGGACAGTGGGATCACCATCATGAGACACATGTGGCTCTGCCCTGTCACCTCCAGGCACAGCTCAGTCAGAGTCAGAGAACAGAGATTTCTCACACATTGCAGCCCCAAGGGTAACATCCCAAATTTCAGCTTCCCTGTGCCTCCAGGGCTACCCCGTGCCACTCCAGGCTCGGAGGCACCTCGGCATCGCAGCAAAGTGCTCCAAGTGCCTCGATAGTGCCCTGGGAGGGAGGTGGCTGCAGGCTCCCAATGCCATCTCCATGCCAGTCACTCCCAGCAAGGGAGGAGATGCTCAGCCGTGCAGGCAGCTGGCCCGGGACACACCTGCTCCAGGTGTTTTTGAGGGGAAGCTGAGGTCAGTCGTGAACGCGGCCCGTCCCCGGGTGGCTTCATGGTGCCAGCAGAGCTGGAGCTGGCATGTGGCACCCGGGTACCACCCATCCCGAATTCATCCATCCCGGCCCCGGCACATGGACACGGAGAGCAGCTCAGCGCCCGGGGACACCGGCCCCACTCGGGCACGGGGGCCTGGGGATCCCGGGTCAGCCCGGGCGTGTGGACACCGACCGTGCCCTCCCCGAACCTCCCTCGCCCCTCCCGGGCCCCGCGCCCTTCCCGCAGACACCGGGATCTGTCCCTGGTGCTGAGCGCGGCACCGGCAGCGGGGAGAGCATCGCGGGGGCGGCCCGGGACACGGGGAGTACCGGAGCACCGAGCCCAGGTACGGGACGGTCCCCGTACAGCGCCTGGCTGGCCGCACCGGCCGAGGCGCCGGCTCTGCGGGGCCGGGCGAGCCGTGTCCCGTTCGCCGTCTCCTACCGGACAGCGGCTTCCCCCACCCGGTTTCCCCCCACAGCCCCTCCCCGGTCCCGTCCCAGCCCTACGTGTGCCATCGAAGCGGGTGGCTATGGTGTCCAGGAAGGTGTTCTGCGGCGCCAGCAGCCCCTTCATCACCGGCATCGTCCCGCCCGACCGGCCGGCCGCGGCGGGGCTGCGGCGGCGGGGCTGCCTCCGCCGCCCCCGGCCCCTCCGCAGCACCGCAGGCTGATCCCGGCCCGCCCGGGGCTCCCGGCCCGCCCCCGCCCCGCCCCGGCACCGGGAGGGGCCTCGGCACCGTCGAGCACCGTCCCCCGCCCGCGGGTAGGGCGAGCTGGCCCGGGGGCGCTCTGGGTTGGTGGCGCCGGGAGCCGCCGTACCGGGAGGCACCGGGACCCCCCCGGCCGCGGGAACCGCTCGCCCCCGGCCCGCTCGGGCGCACGGAGGCTGCGGAAGGAGCGGGACGCCCCGCACCTCTGTTAACCTCTGTCCTGGCAGCGGGTCCCGCTCACGCCCCAGTGCAGCCGCCGAGGATGAGCCCGGTCCCAGCCCCGCGGAGGAAGGAACTCGCTCCGGCAGCTGCCCCCGCACCGAGCCCTCCCCAGAGACACAGCAGAGCCGGGTGACATCAGGCTACCATTTATTGTAAAAGGCCGCGGTGCCCGCGGTGCCCTGAGCAGGCTGGGCCAGGGCCAGGGCTGGGAGGAGGTATCTAAAAGTGCTATTTACACCGAGCTCCGGCTGCGTGTGCCCGGAGTCCATCCTGCCAGGGATCCTCTCTGTGTCCCGCTGCCCCCATCCCATTCAGTAAAAGCTCCTTGCAGCTCCCTGGGCCTGGCTCGTGCTCGGGTCCTTCCCTGAGTGTCCCTGGCACTCCCTGGGGCCGTCAGGGCTGGTGGCAGCACCTCGCGGCACCGCTGTCGGCTGGGCGACCGTGCCCGCAGGGCAGCCCAAGGCGTCCTGGCAGATGGTGCCCGAGTGCTGCCCGCGCTTGCCCATGGTGAGGATGCCCGCAGCGTGGTTGCCGGAGCCGTGGAGCAGGCGGTAGAGCCGGCTCTGGAAGGCCAGGGGGACGCTCTTCCTCTTGCCCAGTGTGAGGATGCCGGCGGCGTGGTTGCCCATGCCGTGCAGGAGGTCGTAGACGCGGCAGGAGCAGGTTTTCTGCCGGCAGCAGTGGGGCAGGCTCTGCCGGGCAGCAGCCAGGGAGCAGAAGAGCAGCAGGAGCAGGAGGCAGGCAGCTCGCCGGGGCTGCCAGAGCAACGGGCAGCGTTAGGGCAGAGACAGGGACTGCCCAACCCAGGACTGTCCCCTCTGCTGTGCCCACAGGTGTTCAACTCCCCACTGCCCTGCTTGTTGCCGCAGGGGCTCAGCCCCACACCCGAGGTGCACCTGGAGCCTCACCCTTCACTGCCCTGCACCTCACCTGTGTCCCCAGCCAGGTGTGGGTGTCCTCACTGCACCCCTACCCTGCTCCAGCACACAGCAGCTGTGGCAAGCACCCTCCTCTCGCTGTCCAGTGCCACGGGACAAGCAGTGAAAGCACCCATGCTGCAGGCACTGCACGTCCAGCTCCCTCCCAGGCAGTTCTCTCATCAGCTGCTGGCTACAGTCAGGGATTCATGGGGATTTGCTGCACACTCGGAGCTTCCCAAGAAACCAGCCAGGCCCTCCCACACCCCCAGCCCAACATTCTGATCTCCCACCCATCACTGTTCCCTCGTCCCCAGGTGCTGTAGCACTCCACCTTGGTGTTGGGCACCTCCATCCTTGCTGGGGTCTTCATGTGGCTGAGCAGCTCTGGGGCATGTCCCATCAGGCAGCCGACAGCGCAGCACCCTGCACTGCCACTGCCACTTTATAGGGCCTGGCACAATAGGGCTGCCAAAAATACCTGGGGCAGCGGGAGCAGCCGGTGTCTGGGAGACGTGGGAGCGCTGTGGCCGGTAGCCCGGAGACCGTGCAGGCCTTTCCCCTCATTTGCAGCTCCCCATTGTGAGGGTAGGGGTGCCTGGCACTAATGAGGCCATAATTGCCCACGGGCTGTGCTGCTGGGCTGGCTCAAAGGGGCTGAAGGTCAGCTCTGGCCGGCTCTGACAGCAGCGCAGTGTGCGGGGCCGCTGCTCAGAGCCCTCTCTTAATTAGGCTAATTAACCCCCCGAACAAAGGGGTGCCAGCAGCTGTACAGCTCCCTGACTGACGCGGGGAGCCGTCACCCTGCGCTTGGTTGGTGCCAGGGAGGGAGAGTGCCACCAGGGTCCTGTACCCGGTGCCACCCTCCATCCCCTTTGGTGACACCGTCCCATCCTGGTGCTGTGCCTGGAACAGAGGGAGCCACAGGCACCAGGGAGGCTCTTGCACTCTTTATAACCCAGACCCCAGACCCCCTCCAGCCTTTGCTTGTGCTGAACTCCCTTGCCCTGGGGTTGAACCCAAACATTTCCCTGATGCCAGAAGCCACATCTGCTGTTCAGGGACGCCCTGGCCCTACATCTGCTGCACCAGTGAGCCTCCCAGCCCCTCTGCAGAGTGGGGACCACAGGGATGCTGTAGAGGTGACAGGAACAGCCAGCATCCTCCTGCCAGCCAGATTTTTCCCAGGGCTCGTGGAGTCCAAACCTGCAGCCCTGGGGAGAGTGGGCAGGAGCCCAGACCTGGGGCTGCTTTTCCAAGTGGCATCTGGCACAGCAGGCTGGGGGTACATGCACATGGGCACTGGGGTACCCACTGGCTCCTCAGCAGAGAACTGGCTCCAGAAGCAGATGGAGGGGACGGATGAGTCCTCTGGGAGCTTGGCGGGGCAAGAGGGAGCAGGGACATCTCTCCCCAACCTCTCCACTGAATTCTGGTGCAAGCCCCTCAGCAAGGCAGAGCACAGGCACCCAGCCTCATACACATTGCCCAGGCAGGCTGGGGCTCCCTGCTCCCGGCCCCTGTGGCCAGGGGTGCTCAGTCCGGGCCCCGAGCTCCAGACCGGGGTCAGCAGGACGCTGTGTCGCCACCTCCGTCCGTCTCCGGGATGGGCTCCAGCGGGGCTTGCAGCCGAGAGGGCTCGGGCGAGGCTGATCCGTTCCTGCCGATGCCGCAGGACTGTCCCGCATTGTGGATCTGCCACAGGTTGTCCAGCGCCTCCGCCTTGGCGTGCTTGAGGAGGTCAGCCTGGCCCTGCGGGGAGGGGATTTCGGGCGGTGTTAGGGGGGAGCAGGAGGGTGACAGAGCAGGGCAGGGCAGGGCAGGGCAGGGCAGGGCAGGGCAGGGCAGGGCAGCCCTCGCCCCTCACCTTGAGGACAGTGATGTTCCAGGCAAAGCTCTCCAGCGCCTTCTGCAGCTTGCGGCCCCGCAGCCCTTCCTTGGTCTCGATGCGATGCAGCTCCTTGTGGAAATCCATCCCTGATTGACGGGAGAGGTGCTCAGTGCTTGCAGGGACGTTGGCACAGGGACAAGCCACCACCCACACCAACAGGGACCAAGCCAGAGGGATGCCCTTTGCCCACCGTGGGATTGCAGGCTGGCTGGGCTCCCCACCGCCCCAGCAGCCTCAAGAATCCTCCATGCCTTGAATGATGGGCCAATGGACCCCCCAGATCCCAGCCCCACGGTCAGCTGCACCCTGTGGCCGTTCTGCACCCAGACACCATGAGGTCCTGAAGGGCAGTGAAGACCCTGGGCAGAGACACAACTGTCGCCCACCATGGCTCATTGTGGGGCACTCAGAGCAGTGCCACCAGACCCCCCCCATGGCTGCGGGCCCCCTCACTGTGCCCCACGTGCCATCCCCGTGAGTGGGTGCTATATTTACCCCTCGTGACGCAGCAGCGGCTCCGGGCCCACGCCGGGGCTCCCACGCAGCTCGCTCGCCCTGGCGCTGCCAATCAGCCCGCCCACAGCCCCGCGCCCCCACCCAGCTCCCCAGGGCCCCTGCTCCTGCCAGCCTGCGCTGGCACCACAGCAGCTTGTCCCCAGCACGGCCAGGGTGACAGCAGGCACCACCAGGGCACGGGGGTGGGGGCTGCAGTGCCAAATTGCTGCCTACCAGCACCCCGAGGGGCTGCACACCCCAGAATCCCTCTGCTCTGCAGAGCAGTGCAGGAGGGCACAGCACCAATCTGTGCCCTGCAGCTTGTGCCCCACTGCTCCACTCCCCCAGGGCTCGCAGGAGTGGCAGAGCTGAGCCAAGAGTTTGGGGAGATTTCTGTCTGCCGCGTGGGCAGGGAACAAACACGGCTGCTGGCAGCAAGGCTGGCATGGCGGGGACAGCAGAGCAGGGCCCCCTCCTTCTTCCCAAGCCTCTCCAGCTCCTGACACTCTCCCAGCCCCACAGGGAGCCCACAGAAGCCCCTGGAGCTGGGGGGACCATCCCTGTGGGGTTCCAGCCAACAGAGGCGCCTGGAGGGGGGCCAGAGGTCCCAGGCAGCTGCCAGAGTGGGGGCACCTGCAGGGAGGACCAGGGCAGGCAGCAGCAGCACCTGCCTGTGTGGGTTCTGCCATGTGTTTGGGAAGTCTTAACACTCAGTTGCCATTTCTGCCGTCAGCCCCAGCCTGTTATTTCTGGCACTAATTATGTTCTGGCGTTTGACAGCTAATGACTCTTCCCCGCTTCCTCATCATTCTCCCCCACTCTGCTTGCTCCCTACCACACAGCTCTGCAGCCCACCCACCCACACCCTGCCCTAGTGCAGGAATCCCTGAGTCCCCCAGGACGTGCCTGGGTCCACCACCAGAGCCAGGGCAGAGCTGGGGGTGCCCTCCAGGACCCACCTGCCTGCTGTGCCTGGATGAGCTTCCCATACACGGCGTCAGCAGACTCGATCAGCGTCCGGCTGGTCTGGATCATCTAGGGAGAGGGGCAACATGAGCAGCTGGGCAGCCCTGGCCCATCAGGGGCTGCCTCCTGCACCAGCACGGTGCCCAGGGTCTGGCCCTTCCCACCCCACCACACACGGCCGGGTATGGTGTGACCAGCACGTGGCCAATGGCCAGGTTCCCTTCAACACAAAAGAAGGAAGCAGCTCTGGCTGTGGCTATTAATGGGATTTCTCCCACCTGGTGGGACCAGGGCAGTGCAGGCACAGGGTAGGGGCTGCAGTGTCCGAGGGTCAGACTGACCAGGGTGAGCCTGTGCCTTGGCAAGACTCCTCCCTGGGTAGCTCTCATGCAGCCCCCAGGCTGTGCACCCTCCCATCTCCCCAGTGAGTTCAGGTTCCCCATCCTTGGACCTTCTGATCCATCTCACAAAACCTGCCTGATCCATCCCATAAAACCTAATCAGGTTCACCCCACAAAACCTACTCAGGTTCATCCCACAAAACCTGCACCACCGCTGGGTGCTGGTCCCGGTGCCACTGATCCCAGGGAGCCTCCCCAGGGAGCTGAGCCCCGGCAGGACGGCACTTACCGTGTCGTAGGCAGTGAGGACCTTGCGCAGCAGGTCGGGGATGGGGCCCTGGGCCTCCATGGGGGGGTACTGCTCTGCCAGGTTGAGGGTGACGCTGGGTGCGCTGTCACTGTGCAGCAGCCATGTGGACACTGTCAGGATGCACTGCTTCATATTGGCAGCGGGTGTCAGCCCACACAGCTCCTTGAAGGACACCAATGCATTCTGCAGAGACCAGTGTCCAGTCAGGAGTTCAGCTGGGAGGACCCCCAGGAGCCCCTCCCGACACAGGAACACCCCCACTTCCCACAGCTCTCTGCTCCAAGTAAGGCTCCTCGCCCACACTCCCCAGGAAAAGGGGAACAGCCTGGCTCCCCACCACTCTCAGTCCAGCCCCATCCTCCCCTGAAGAAGCCAGGTCCCCCGGTGCCTCTGCAGGGTCCTACCTGTACATTCTCCCGCAGGTCAGTGGCCTCCCGCAGCGGCTGGGTGGCCGTCCGGAAGACTTCATCGATGGCTTTGATGCCGGTGGCCTTGGTGGAAGTGTACTCCCGCACTCGGCGGCCCCGGCGCCCTGCCAGCCCCCGGCGGTGCCCCTTGCCCCCGCCACGGCGGTCAGTGATGGCCACGTGCACAAAGAGGGTGGCGTGGGGCAGGGGCTCCCCGGCCAGCGACTGGAGGGGGACGTGGCGGTAGCCGGGCTGCAGGCACTCGAAGGGGATGGTGTACTGGGCAATGAACTCGTCCCCGATGTAGTCATCGTCCAGCACAACGAAGCGCAGGACAGCCAGCTCCGGCAGGTTGATCTGGAACTCCAGGCTCTCGTCGAAGATGGGGTTGTCCCCGCTCTGCAGGGCTGTCTTGGTGCGGTGCTCGGCGCAGTCGGCCGGGATGCCATGGATTTCAGCACAGACATAGGGCTCCACAACCTCCCCCTTGGCCCCCGAGCCCTTGGGCTTGGGCAGGTTCTGCCCGCTGATGACCTTGAGGTGTAGGAGCTGGGCAGGCACGCCGGGCAGCGAGTCCTTGGCGTTGGCACTGAAGTAGGAGACCTCCTCCCGCATGATGGCCGGGCGCAGGACGTAGCCACAGGCCCCGTTCTGCCGGAACCAGCCCGCATTCAGGTCCATCATGAGCCCTGGTGTCTGGTAGTTCATAGCCACCATCTGGCAGCCGCACTTCCAGAAATCCTGGGGGTTCATGTTGCTGGCATCGATGCGCATGGGGCTGGGGTAGATGCGGGAGAGGAACCGCTTGTTGTAGCTGACCAGCTCAGCCGGACACTCGTTGGCGAAGCGTCCCGCCTCCACCTCGCTGAAGGAGCACATCTCCCAGTAGCGCTGCCCACGCCTCGAGCTCTCAAAGTCCTGGAAGGGCACTGCCTGGCAGAGGCTCACCAGCTCCGAGAGCTCACGGCTGAGGCGCACCCGCCGCAGGCCACCTCCCTCCGGCGCCTCCCGGTCCTCCTGGCCCAGTCGCCGCGCCAGCTCCCAGCCTTCCTCCTCGTCCGACACCTCCCCCTCGCTGTCCTCGCAGGTGGGCGGCAGCTTCTTGCCCTTGATGAGGATGCGGCCCTTGAGCTCCTCCGGGGAGGGCAGGTAGGAGGCCACGGGGTTGGGGGGCTCCAGGTACAGCTTCTCCCCCAGCGTTTTGCGCAGGCACTGGGCAGCGAGCCGCTGCTGGGGGGCCGAGCAGCGCACCACCAGGCACAGGATGAGGGGGTAGGCGGAGGCAGTGAAGGCGTGCTGGTCGATCAGCCCCACCACGGCTCGGAAGGGCACACAGGAGGCAGCCGAGGGGCTGGTGTAGACCACGGGCTCACCCTCAGGGCCATCCCACAGCACCAGCTCGATGCTGCGGCAGCCCAGGCCCAGGGCACTGATGTAGCCACTGATGTCTGAGCGGCCCCAGAAGTTGTCCTCCAGCAGGCAGGCGCTGTGGGCAGAGCTAATGTAGTAGTGGGAGAGGGGCTGTGCCATGTCCTGGCAGACCTTGCGGTGCTGGGGGTCAAAGATGGAGCAGTCAGCAGAGAGCAGGTAACGCGTGAAGCCGTCGATGGCCAGGTAGCCCTTCTCCCGGCCCTCCTTGGAGGGCTCGTACTTGCTGACGATCTCCAAGCACTTCTCCTCTGTCACCCCCTCCATGCCCTGCTCCACCTCCAGGAACATCAGCAGGTCCTTCACACCCAGGTATTCCTTGTTGCTGGAGAACTGGACCAGCAGGAAAAAGATCTCAGGGCGGGTGCAGAGCTCGCAGTATGCCTCCACAAAGAGGTCACAGGCCACCTCCATGCCAGGACGCTCGCTGGCCTTCTGCAGCTCCTTGAACTTCAGCTCAATGGTGGAGGTCTTCATGCCAGGGTTGAGTGCTTTGATCAGCTGCACAGCCCGGGACACGGGGATGCGCCCAGACTTCTCCAGGTCAGCCAGGTCGAAGACAGAGGAGATCCAGGACGTCCGGAGGCTGGGGTGGCCAGTCCCGGGCGCCTCAGGGCTGTGCTTCCCATAGGACACCAGGTAGCGCAGCCCCATCACCCAGGCACTCACCACATCTGCCGAGCTGGCCACCAGGTCCAGGGACTCGTAGTTGTCCCCATAGATGATGGAGAAGGCGCACTCATCCGGGAACTGGTCGGAGAGGCCATTGCTGCGCAGGACAGGCGTCTTCTTGCCCAGCCGCACCTCTTTGACCGATTTGATCTCAATCTTGGCCTTCTCTGAGTCCTTCTTGGAGGGCTCCCAGCGCACGGAGCGCATGTCGGCATCCAGCACGAAGAAGCGGCTGTACATGCGGGAGTTGGAGCGCACCTTCTTCAGCTCGCAGCCCTCCAGCATGAGGGAGATGCAGGCAGCTGTGCTGTTGATCTTGCGGTCATTGGGCATGGAGCTGAAGGACACTGTCTTCTTCTTCTGTGGAGGCCGCTGCCGAGAGCCATCCTGCCAGGGTGGGAAAGGGGCAGAGCCGTCAGGGACAGCCAGGCAGTGCACGCCCCACCAGTTCCTGGCATCCTCCTGCCCCATGGTCCCCCCACCCCAGCACTGCCCCAGGGTGCCCCAGCACCACGCTAAGCCCAGTCCGCTCCAGTCCGCCCCTCTTCTGGGGGCTGGGAGCCAGCTCCAGCCCTGGCTTCCCTCACAGCTCACTGCCTGGCTTATTTTAACTCTGCTTTCCTTCCTTCCTTCCTGCTCCTGGCCCTGAGCTGGATCCTTCCCCGCTGCTTGCTCACCCTCACAGGCACAGCCATGCGCCAGCAACCCAGCACAGCCCCTGTCTGGGGAGCAGAGGAAAACAGACACCAACATGTGATGCACGGGCAGAGCTGCTCCTTGGGAACAAAGGGAGATCCCCCACTCTTCTGAGAGGAGTGGGGCAGGACAGCCCCTGCCAGTGCCACGTGCTGGGGACGGCCACGGCTGTGTCCCACAGAGCGCAGGGTCACCACGGCATGGGCTGTTTGCTGCCAGCACCTCATGCCCACACTCTGCCCTGCCTCACCACAGGGAGGGAGCCCAGCTGCCACGGGGCTGGCAGGGGCAGGGGATAAGGGGGAACAGCAGGGCCAGGAGTGTATTATGGGATGGATTTCATTAAGTAGCACAGTAGGAGGAGATTTAATCCACTTCTTCAAGATTATGGTGAGTCACCTCTAATCTGGTGGTGTCTCTGTCAGAGGCAGGTCCTGCTCAGCTGCCCAGGTTAGAGGTGAGGGGTTGCTCCTCTCTAATGCCCCGAGAGCTTCCACAGCTCCCACACGGGGCTGCACCAGGGCAGGCACATCCCGTGTCTGGTCCTGGAGGGTCGGGATCTGCCCCACGGAGTCAGGCAGCCACAGCCAAGGGCATTTGGATAAGTCACACAAATGGATGTACGGTTTCCCCAGGGAATGGGGAATCCTCCAAGGATGCCCGGGACACAAAGGCCCAGGGAAGGAGGAACAAGCACCAGCCCTCAGCCCCTTGTTAGAGTCAGGCATATCCTCCTATCCTGCAGCTCGCATGTGGTGGCTGTTCTCATCCTCTCGCTGCCAGATTGCTCCAGGGAGCTGGCCGAGCTCCAAGACTCTGCCTCGGTGCCAGCCATCCCGGGTCGGCAGGCGCTCAGCGGCAGGTCACGCCATCGGCCAGCCCTGCGGGGAAGGACTCGACGCCGGATGCTTCCTGCATGCTGCAATCTGAGCGCCCCACTGAGAGGCAGCCGCAGCCCCCAGCTCGCCGCGGGGCGACGGGCACCGGGGGCCGCACCGAGGGCCCCGGCAGGACCCCCCCTCTCTGCGGACCCCGCCCGGCGCACCCACCCCGCGCCGCTCCGCACCGGGCCCCACGGCTGAAAACAGGAAATCCATCCGGAAAGGAAACACGGGCGGGGGGCCTGCGTGCACCCAGCGCCAGGGACCTGCTTCCAGCTGTGCCCGCTGCAGGCAGCCAGACACAGCCCACCGGCACCGGCCCCGCCGGACCCCCGACCACCGGGCTCGGGGTGAAAGCACAAACGCCCGCCCTGCAGACCCCCGCCCTCCCAGGCTTAGACAGGGGACGTGGTGCCTGCTGCAGCACTTTGGGGTGCAGATGTGTGGCACAGACCCAAGAGCACTCAGGTTCTGCTTCTCCCTCTGCACGGGCAAGCAGCGAGCAGGGGATGCGAGGAGTTTCCCGTCTGCAGCTGCCCTACGCTCCTCAGTGCAGCCTGGGGACTGGCAGGGAACAGTCTCTGCTCCCTGGCAGCCCCTTCCCAGGCTGTTCCAGGTGATCTTCAACCCACGAAGTGCTGGGAGAGGCACAGCAGGAGCAGCGCAGGCAGGTGATGAGTAAGGCAGCAAGGAGGACATGGTGCCCATGGCCATGGCAGCATAGAACACCCCCAGACACAGGGCAGAGCTCCAGCCAGAGCAGGGATCCTGCTCACTGTGCCACCGAGCTGGCAGGGAGCAGGCAGGGCTCCACAGAGCAAAGCACAGACCACGACGCCGATGCCAACCACGGTGCCAGCGGTGAGCGTGGGCTCGCACGGAGGGCACGTTCCAGCCCAGCTGCCTGTGCTGCCCAGCTCTGCAGCATGTGTTAATCACCTCTTCAGCCAATTATCTCCTGCATTAGTGCCCTGGTGAGTGCTGATGCCCTAATCTCAGCCTCCACGTGACGGCCACGGTTACTGGCCACATAACCCACTGTCAAAGCACGGGATGGAGAAGGGCCCATCAGTTGTCCCTCCCTCCCCTTTAACCCCCATCTGGCCGTGATGTGATTCATCTGCAGCTGAATTCCCCAGGTCCCGAGTGTCCCCACTACCCCAGTCTGGGCAGCGTGGGCAGAGGTGCAGGCAGGCAGCAGTCCCGGAGCTGAGGCAGTGGGAGACCAAGCACAGTCAGGGCTTTTCTACCGTCGTTTGTTCCCTGCCAAGAAGAGAGCGACTGACACATCCACTCCCCGCGGTACCAGCTGCCACTCCCCGGCTAGGGGCCGTGGAGTCAGATCCCAGCAGAGGCACCACACAGCTCCTGGGGCTGGCACACGATGGGAAGGAGGCTCAGGGGATGACTCCTGCAGCAGAGAAGGACAGATCCAATACCCTCTCCAGCATCCTCCCAGCCCACAGGACCACCAGCCCCTCTGCTTTCTGTGTGAGAAGAAAGAAGGGAGCAGGTCCTCGAGCCAGGGCATGGGACACTGCAGGGGACAGCTCTGGACCCTGCTGCCCCAGGCCCCCTGTCTCCACAGAGCCAGTGAGTCGCACTTTCAGATTCACTCCTCCAGCCTTTTCTGGAAATCCCAAAAAACAACAGAGCCGGCAGCTCTTTCCACACGTGCCTCCGCTGCTGCTCAGGCCCCGCATGGACTCAGAGATGCACAAGGGATCAGCACAAGCTGGGGACACTGCTTGGGTCTGACCTCCCCCCAGGCCAGCGCTGGCCCTGGGCCACCCGACCTTCACGTGAGGCCAAATCCCTCGGTGACGCAGGCGGTGACAGGGATGCGCGATGTGCCCGGCCCGGCAGCAAGCGAGAGGTTCACCACCCCCAGCCCGCGGTGCCCACGGATGGCCCCTGGGCAAGGAAGGATGCTGTTCCATCCCGGGAGGAGCAGGAGACCCTGGCAATGTCCCCAGGGAAAGCGGGCACAGACGGCGCGCTGGCAGCAGCCTCTGGCTGCACGGGAGCACCGGCAGGGCTCCCTCCGTCCCCGCGTGGGCACAGCCCGGCCGCCCCCGCAACAGTTTGCAGCGAGAGCCCAGGCGGGCACGGGCAGAACTCGGGGTCCCGACACCTCTGCCCAGAAAACTGGATCCCGGGGACGGAACAGTGGGGTTGGGGCACCACGGAAACAGCCCCCTCACGGGGTATTAATAGCACCGGAGCAATCCCAGCTTAAAATAGGCTGCCGGGAGCACGGAGGCGAGTGCCGGGCGGACGTGACCTATTGTGTCAGCGAGTACCGCTGGCAGCAGCACAATCAGGGGCGTTCATTTAGGAAAGCACACGTGTGACCCGCTGCCCAGGTGGGAGACCCCCGAGACCCTCCCTGGACCCCGGCCCCACCACGTGCCGGCAGCACCAGCACCAGGAGCAGACTGCAAGCTGCTCAGGCCAGGCCCGAGGCTCAGTGCTTGTCAGGAGAGCCCGGGAGAGCAGAAGCTGCTCGAGGGGCGGGAGCGGGCATCTTCTCACGGGAGCCAGGGGTGTCCTGAGCGGGACCGGCTGATGCTGCAGCGTGGCCGTGACACTTCACAGCGCGACGCACGGACACTCCACAGAGCCGGGCCGGGCCAGATTGTGCCCTTGGGGACCCTGGGTCCGGGCAGGGCGCGGGGACGCTGTGTCAGTCCCGGTGTGAGCAGCACCGCGGGCAGGTGGCGACCCTCGGTCGCCCGGGCATGCGGCTGCTCTGCAGCTCCTCGGAGCCGCTCGGGCACAGGGGGAGCGAGGAGCGGCGGCAGAACGGGTGCGGGGGGACGCGGGGCTCGGCGCGGGGACTCGGCTCGGCTCCCCAGCGCTGCGCAGGTGCCGGGCCCGGGGCGCGGGGGGGCCGGCCCGGTGCGTTGCCGGTGCGGGGCTCTCACCTTCATGATGCTGGCCCGGGGCGCGGCGGGCGCGGGGCTCCGCTCCGCCGAGTCCTCGCGGCTGCTGCTGCCTGAGCCCGAGCCGGGGCTGCCGCCGCGGCCGCCGTGGGGCCCGTTGGGCAGCGGCGCGGCGGGGCGGGGCGAGCCC